>NC_048287.1:24826818-25131401 GCF_009762535.1 Notolabrus celidotus | reverse complement strand
GTGTGAATACTCACTTTCTTACATCTTTCTTCCTTTCTTCATTTTCACTCCAGTACCCATTCCCTCCAAGCTGAACGGCTCAGCCCTGTCAGCCCTGTCCCTCGGTAAGGAGGGTCTCGGGATGGGATGCGTGTCAAACCCTGCAGAGGTCTTCTGTTCGGTACCCGGTCGCCTCTCGCTGCTCAGCTCCACCTCCAAGTACAAGGTGACAGTCGGGGAAGTGCAGCGGCGCCTCTCCCCACCTGAGTGCCTCAACGCCTCTCTGCTGGGTGGAGTACTCCGCAGGTGAGAGGAGGATATGGTGGAATTTTAGAGGGAGGAGAGTCAAATTCAAACCCTAAGCTTGCAGTCAGAAAAAGATGCTTTTATTAAATATTACCCAAACTCATCTGACTGTACTCAAATCTCTAATTTTAAACTGGGGAGTTTAACCTAGTGAAGCCTTGTTTGATCTTACAAAGAGTACAACACAGTGTGTGGTCAGCTTTAAAGGGTCACAAGCATGAAAGATTAAAGCTCCTGTGATGAGTTTTCTGGTAGTTATGAAACTGACTGAAACTTATAGTGATGCCTCTACATGACCAACAAAAGCAAACAAGACCATCAGCAATATGAAAGAATATTCCTATACAGATATTTTAAATGTCTAAATACCACTGCCGCAGGGTAGGTGCCAGACAATGTTATCCACAAGATGCGACTTAAACAACATTTTTTCACTTTTTCTACAGACAGTTTTTTAAGGAGTGACCGTTTCACTGTTAAAAGAAAGCAGGATGAGATTTATGATGAAAAAAAAAGGACTTACACGTGTACAGGATGAAATCAGCAAAGAGATAAAAGGTACAGCTGTGTCCACAGGGGGCGCCAAAAATGCCCCAGACTAAAAGTTTATCAAGAGAGCTCTAAAAACAAAGTGTTGAAATAATTTGAATTCAGTTTAAAACAACTGTTCTACTTCTAACTAGCTGAAAATATATGTATAGGATACAAGTTGAAGCTATTTCATTTAAAGCTCCTGTGAGGAACTTTCTGTTTGTGATGATTTGGCACCCCAGTCACTCTTGTCTCTTCGCTGATCTTGTCCTCTTCATGTTTAAGTAGTGTGTGTAGAAAACTTTCTCCTCCTCCCGTCTTTAACAAACATTTGACTCAGTTTGAATCACTGTTGACCGTTTGGTCTGACACCTACCCCCTATTCATGTTTGCAGGCAGTAACATTAACTTCATAGACATAGTCTGTCTTGTTTTTGATGGTTGGCTTGCTTTTATAGGTCATAAAGAGGCATCACTATGAATTTCAGTCTGTTTCATTAACACTTAAAAAAAACTCCTCACAGGAGCTTTAAACTGAATTATATTTTTACCTTATCTCACAATCCCCAAAGTGGACTTTCTCATTCTACAGCCTTCTACATATGACTCTGATTAAAAAGATAGTCCCAGATGACCACTCATAGGGCTTGTTCAACATGAAATACAGACATGATTTGGAAAATAACACTTAGCCTAGTATGTAACATCAACCAACATCCAGTTTGTTTAATACTGATGTGATAATAACCCAAAATCCCGTTCTAAATCTTGGTAGTTTTTGAAAGTACCTTAATAGCGCTTTGACCGGCTTCCTCTGCGATATGAACTATCAGAGAGAATAACACGTACACAAACAGATTTCTCTTGTCAAAGCAACTGTGGATGAAGATAAGGGAAGAATGGCTCTCTTCAGTAATCATCTGTTTTTGTAAAAGAGAAAGAAAACAAAGCCAGGGTTTGTTGGAAATGTGGTCTTCAATTAGCGACAGTCAAAGTATAAAGTAGATTTGTAATGAAACAATGGGATGTCAATTATTGTCAGTAAGGACTGCAGTCGTACTTCTTTATTTGCTCTACACCACATGACAGGGTCTCTTGGTGCAAACACCCTTTGCTATGAACATGCCCTCTTTTTTCCTGAAGCCATTCAATAGGGAGCTTCAACGTAACCATGGGGCCTCTGTTGAGGACCCAAAATGGGTCATGGGACTAAATCACAAGAGAAGCAATGTGTTTTAATGAACCACAGCCCCAGGGCAAGAGAGCAACTTTATGATTTGGGTTTCCAGGCTGAAATACTTTAAAAGGACATCATTAAGAGATGTAAAGTGTAGTAAATATTACAAACCCTCGTCAGCAGAGGAAAACAGGCCCTCCACTGATAATAATACTTCACTGTTGATCATTATGACGGACTTCACTTCAGTTATCCCACTTCTACGCTACAAGTCAGAGTAGAAGTATCTGCATCATTTGTAACTTTCATTTAATTATTGTAATAAACTTTCAATACTTTTTTTCTCATATTTAATTTTAGGGGTAGGAATCACAAGATCACAGTGATATAATGATGATGATATATAATTAGACAATATGATATGGCACAATATGACTGTACAATACAATATGATAAGGTATGGTAAGGTACAATACGGCACAATAAGATATGTTACAATATATTACATTGAAATATTATACCAAAGGATATGATACATTTCACTATGATTAAGTAAGATATGATGGGTTATAATTGGACACAATATGATACAATGTGATAGAATAGTGTAAGATACGGCAGGATATGATACAGTGCGAAGCGACACAACGTTACAATGCTTTACAATACGAAACAATTCTATGCAATACGATATGATGCAAGACAACGCTACAATAGGATACAATAGGATATGATACGGCAGGATACCACACAATAAAATACGTCACCATACGATACAATACAATATGATATGATACGATACAATATAATACGGCACAATACGATACAATACAATAGGATGGGGAACTATACGATACAATACGATGCAATTCGATACAATACAACATGATACGATACAATACCATATAACACGGCACTATACGATGTGACCATAGACTGTATAAAATACGGACCTAGTGTCCGTGACGTCACTCATCTGTTCCTGAGCGCTGTTTTGAAGCCAATCGACGGCGGTAGCCATATTGGAAATGCGGACCTCAACCAGTCATAGTGTGACGTAGTTTGAGCCTCTTAGCCAACAGCTATGTGTTCCCGACCGGGAGTCACGTCAGTCATGTCCTTATTTAGGCAAAAACTCGAAATCTTAATATCTTCTGAACTATTGCGTTAGAAAAAAATCCAGCCCCCGTACAGTGTGTGCTGATAGAGCGATTAGCTTCGTAGGGCCAAGACGTTTTTTGAACCAGGCTGTAAACATGTTTATTAATGCTGCAAAGATCGTCTTTTTCCCATTCATGTCCATGTGGTTTCTGGTGTTTCTGCAGTCAGCCTCAAGCAGATTCTCGATGCATTGCAGTTTATAACACTTCCGCATGGGCTTCATAGTTTGAGACCGAAGGTTGCTTCTTGGATGTGATACAATATGATACAATGCGACACGGCACCGTACGGCACCGTATGGCACGATACGATACAATACGATATGATACAATTTGATACAATATAATACGATACAGCACTATACAATACAATACAATATGATACAATACACTACAATACGATACAATGCGATGCAGCACGGTATGGCACGATACGATATAATACAATTCAATACAATACAATACAATACGGCAGGATATGGTACAATATGATACAATAAGATACGATACAAAACTTGATTTATGACCCACATAAATGATGATATAACAGCATAGTAATTCTATTATAAATGCTCGTTACTGGACAATAATTTAATGATTATCAACACACTAGGATTCATGTCTTCAGCGCCACCATGAGGAACAATGAAGAGGTAACTCAGAGAGTGAAACTTGGAGGGAATTCTGTTCAGGGAGCTATATTGAATTTAATGTAAAAAATTTGATATTTAGCACCAGCATTACATGGAGTCACCACGACAGTGGCTGAATGAATATTTTGTCCCTATAATTCCTAATTTTGAATGCAGCAAGCATTTGACAAAATTGTCACTGCTAAACCAAAGTCAGGAGTGTGACTGTTTCTTCCATAACTGGTACCCATCATATAAACGGCCCTAAATGGTTCTGTGTAAGAAGTTATTAAAATGTTGTTAAATGTAGAAGAGGGATAAAAACAGGCGAGGAAAGCCAAGAAAAAAGGCAAGAAATTCAAAAAAAGAGAGAAAAGATCCTATCAGTGTTGACAGGGAGCATACTGAAGGAAGATTTCAGCTTCACATTCACTTACACACACACACTAACACACACCATGACAAATCTCATAAAGACAAACAGACACAGGGCCAGAATACACACACACACACAAACATGCACACACACACACAGAAGGAGCATCTCCTAAAACTGCTCTCTCTCTCTGTCTCTGTGTCCTCCCTCAGGGCGAAGTCAAAGAATGGTGGCCGCTGTCTGAGAGAGCGTCTGGAGAAGATTGGCCTCAACCTGCCCGCCGGGCGCCGCAAGGCCGCCAACGTCACTCTGCTAACATCTCTGGTGGAGGGTAGGCAAAGCGCACACACATACATCCACACATACATACACACACACACGCACACACAAACACACAGTGACCTGCTTACATGCTGACAGAAAGAGACACATATTCACATAGAAATATCTCTGCATGAGCACACATGAATAAACAGTCAGAGCATGGGTGGCTGCATGCGTGCAGGGCCACACACAAGCACAGGGTGTCGTTTGAAAAGCCAGTGTGTGTCTGCCACACAAAGCCAAAGAGCAGTGAACTGTTTGAGTGGTGAAAGTGAGAAAAACGGCTGCAGAGTTTGTCTCATGACCCAGCCTGACCCGAGCACTCACAGAAGTCGATTGTGTGTCGTTGAAAAAGCGTTTATATGGACAATTATTTGATTCGAATCTGAACCGAAGCCTAGCAAATGTAGCAGACTGTTCATTAAAGTACTCTGCAAGATTTCCTGTTTTAATAGACACTCTCCTCTTTCTCCTCCTCCTCCTCTTCCTCCTGCAGGTGAGGCTGTCCATCTGGCGCGGGACTTCGGTTACGTGTGCGAGACAGAGTTTCCAGCCAGAGCCACAGCTGAGTATCTGTGCAGGCAGAGCGAGCCAGACCAGCTCCCAACACGACGCAGCATGCTGCTCGCCACAAAGTGAGTGCTTCTTCCCCATCTTGGTACAGTTTCACACACTCACTGTGTGTTTTTTAAAGGAGAACCTCCTTAATTCAACACATCAAAGTCTGTCTGCATGGGGCATGAAGTCCATTTCTGCCAAGATCAATTTTAAAGCCTCTGGAATTTGTAAAAAAAAAAAAAAAAGGCAAACCCAAGGGTGCAAAAATCAGGGTGTTTTGTCTCCTGCTTCAGTTTGATCCATTTTACTATTTAAGGCCCTCTCTTGTGCACTGTGATACTTAAAGTAAGTGAAGCACAGAGTGATTGAGTTCCCCTGAAGAGTTTTTCAGGGGGAAAAAAAGACTTTTCTAACAGATCTGAAAGATTCGTGCCGAATGTTTATGCAAATAATGAAGGTAAAAATATCAACCGGCCTGTTTAAAGCACTGAAAAATCCTGGGATAGTATAAAGTATGAACTCATGTATCTTTAGCACATTATTTTACCAATTAATAAGGTTGCAATAAGTTTAAAAGCTTGTTTTTATCCCCTTTATTTAATAGCTTAAAAGTCTAGAAGTGTCAGCAATAATGAAAGATAGTTTTTATCTATTTTTGACACAAACTAAATCCAGTTGATCGTCTCAGAGTGACGTATAAACAAACAAATCCTCTCCTCTTCCTCTCAGGGAGATCTGTAAGGAGTTTGTGGACCTGATGTCCCAGGACCGCTCCCCCCTGGGCGGCAGTCGACCCACCCCCTGCCTGGAGCCCGGCGTCCAAGGCAGCCTCACCCACTTTAGCCTGCTCACCCACGGCTTCGGCACCCCCGCCATCTGCGCCGCGCTCTCTGCCTTCCAGAGCTACCTGATGGAGGCGATCAAAATGCTGGACAAGGGAGAGGGTGGAGGGAAGAGCCACCACGAGAAGGAGATGAAGCACCGAAAATAGAGGGAGGACGAACTGCTGTGTCAGTGAAAGAGAGGCAGAAGGGGAGAGAAAAGAGGGGAAAAAAGACTGACTGGTGTCCCTCTGATTCTTTACCTTTGCCCTCAGGATAAAAACTTTTACCTCCCAGAACCCCTTGGGGCCCCTTTTATTGAGGAGGCGGGGTTTATGATGATATCTGTACTGTAATGTGTGTCCTAAACCACCTCACTCGACATGACGCATGGACCTCTCTTCTCAGTAGCTGGTTTGTGTCATGAAGGCGTCTGCAGGATGAGTTCCTACATATGGCTGTATAGTTTTATTTATTCCCAATTCTACCTTATTTTTTTAAATTTTGGTAAACATGTCCCCTTTATCAGTGTTTTAGAAACCCGCTGGCTTCATCACACACACATTTTTTGGACCGAACTCGTCTGGAAATTGTCGTAAGCCATATCTAAGACAACAAACCTGCTCTTTGCTCCTTTGGAACTTTTTGGAGACTTTTAACTCCGCCTGATTGGACGAGCACAGCTTCCATATGTAGTTCTTTTTAAAGTGGAGGTCATGGGAAATTGAGTTTTAAAGGAGTGAGAAAAGGAGGAGACAAAGGCAGCTACAGGAGATTTGTTTTCTTTTATTTTGAAGTGCTGCGTGTTGGTAACTTAAGAAAATAACACAAATCATTTTGTACTTTCTGTGTATGTTTATTATTAATGTTATTACTGTTGTTATTATGTTATTATTATTGTATTACGGCATAAATGTAATATATTATTAAACAATTAAGAACGATCAGTGGAGTTCGACGGCTGTGTTTTTATGTTTTGATCCGGATTATGAGGCACATGAACACTTCAACCTATTAGAGTGAACAGGGATCTTAAAGTAAATGCTTCCTCTTTTCCTTTGGTAACAATACTGAAACTCTTGTTGATCCCTGTAATGATTTTTATGACAATCCGAAGATAACTTGATCAGAAACTAGTAAAAAGCTCCCCTTACGGCCTCTCAAAGCCCACAGGATTCCTCCTTTTTAAATCAAATGTAGTGGGTTTCAATCAGGTCTAAATAAAGTGTCTAAAAATACATTTAAATATATGTCTACTGAGAACATTTCACAGTAAATGCACAGAAAAAAGTAGCTAAAAGGCATTAAATGTTCATTTTTTTCCAACTAAAGGATAGTGATGTCTGTACATTTACCACTTTGGTCCAAGTCACAACATCTCAGCAACTTTTAAACTGGCTGTCAATACATTTGAACACACATTCATGCACCCCAGAGGATAAATCAAACTGATCTTGGTGATAACTGACTTTTACTCTTGAGCCATTAACGGGACAATTTTCACTAAAACTTCAAAAGCTCTTCTGACCAAACTGGGAGAAGAATGAGAGTGGACATTCATCGTTCCCTGAGGGTGATCCAAAGAAACTTCAATAAACAAATACCTGACTTCTCATCTAGAATCAAAAGACTATTAATGATTGTATTAAATGGATTGACAATACATCCGGTACCAAATTCATGTTACCTAACCATTACCTGTTTTTCATCAGATCTGAGATTGAATTTGTCCTGTACTTTGGTTGATTACCAATTATCTGTAAAACAAATTACCTTTTCTATTCTTAGTGGCTAAATGTCTAAAGCACATGTTGGCATGTCATCACACTATGATGGTACTGTAGTATCTGTGCTCATTTCCTCTTTTGTTTTAAAGAGTAAAATAACAGTTTTTTTCCCTTAAAGCACAAAATCGAATTATTTAATCACCAATTGGCTACCATTAGACAACGCCAAACCATAGCACTCAACTACTTCCAAGCTAACATTGCTGTATAGCAGTGTTCAAACACACACATAGTAAAAAAAAGATGTGTGTATTTTAACTCCAAGTTGAAGGGTCCATAATGTGGTCTGATATTTTGAAGTATTTTTTGTTTTAGAAGACAACACTGGGGCGGTGGTGGCCTAGCGGTCTGAGCGCCCCACATACAGAAGCTACAGTCCTCGTCGCAGGGGTCGCCGGCTCGAATCCCGGCCAGTTGACCATCTCCTGCATGTCTTCCCCCGCTCTCTATTCCCCACATTTCCTGTCTCTCTCAAGCTGTCCTATCAAATAAAGGAAAAAAGGAAAAAGAAAGAAAAAGAAAGAGAAGAAAACACTAGTTAGGAAGTGGTTAGCTAGCTGATGTTTTGCTCGTGCTACAGGTTCTGAAATGGGAAGTTTCACATTGAAATTTGACTCATTGTCCATCCAGTTATTATTGTCTTTTGTCTTTTATCGTAGTATTACATTATAAAAGTGATGAAGTTGGAGGACAATGTCCACCATGTTAATTTGGTGAATATAGTAAGTAGTGACTGATTGGGTAAACATTAACATCTTGGCTTTTAGCTCAAACTAAAGTACAGTCTAGATCGTTGGTAAATAACATTAAGTTTGAACTGAATAAGAAAATTGTTTTGATTAATTTAAAGTTAAAGCTGCTGTTGGTAGTCACAGAGTACACATCTGTTCAGAGAGAGGGACTCCAAATGTCAACACTATCCCTCCAAACCAGATTTCCTCTTAGCCCCACAACACAGATCAGCGTGTGCAGTCATGATAATGACGAACTCATAACCAATCAGAGGACGTAGTAGGGGCCACCCCTCAACCAATCAGGAAAGAGGATTGGAGATTAGCTATGATTGGTCCGTCATAACGGGAACGAGGGGAATAATAACATTGCTTGATACAAAGGCGTTGGAAAACGCAGAGATTTCCCAATAGTCTCACATTACTCCACTTACTGATGAGTACTGATGGGTATTATGACCTTTTCTCCAAACCCAGCTGAAAAAAAGGAACGTTTTTTTACACCATTTCTACCAACAGTTGTTTTAATTTACCAATATAGGCTAATCAATAAATTGTTGCAGCACATATTGCACGTTTAGCCTAGCTTTAAGGGGTTTGACAACTCCTGCACAGAGGCCCAAATCCGCATCCTTACATATGCCATGCTTATGAGACATTTTCTGTCAGTGAAAGATCCCGAAAATCACACAAAACGAAGAAACCAAGCCTGGTTTGCGTTCAGGGCTCCAGCGGGGGCCACGAGAGACAGCTGCAGCCCTGAACTGAACACTACCAGAGAGATCAGAGACAGTTGTGCGAACCCCAGCGCCCAACAATCCACACACCTCTGTTCCCCCCCATCTGTTCTCCGTCTCCCCCATCGACCACCCCTCACCTCTGCTGCAAACTCCTTCACTTTATTTAACCAGGACGAGATATTCAACACAATCACTGCTGTCCAGGGACCGCACACATACACGTGTCGCCTGCTCTCAAACATCACTCATCATCTCTACCTGCCGTATGTCCCTTTCTCTCCTCCTATCTCATTACCCTCCTGTGTCAACCCCCTCCTCCCCTATTCTCTCCCTCTATCTGACACTCAGCGGGGCCGCTCTCCATCTCTCCTTGTGCCTGCAGGCAAACATATGCTGCTCTTCCCGTCAGATTCCGGTGTGTTTGAGAGAGGAGGGATTGTTTAATGTTTATTAATCACCTGTCTGTGCTGCAGAGAGGAGACGGTGATGATAGAGCCACACACACACACACACACACACACACACAAACACACACACACAGGCTGTCTCTCCCTCTCTCACAAGTACACACAGGCTGTCTCGCTTCACACACACATACTCACCTATTCAGCTGTGATGTTACCAGCTTGGCCTGGTTTTCCACTTTACAAATGTGTATAAGTATTCTCATTTACTGTAACACTCCATGTATGCAGTCAAAATATGTTGATTTCAGCTGCTTCTTTCAATAAAATCAATTAAGATCAACTCATAAGCACATATAGAGGACACTTCTTCAACCATCAAAACTAATTTTACCCCAAAATATATAAAACATAAGGTCTTAAATCCCTGCACAGATAAGAGAAGATCTTTAAATGTTGAGCTTAAACACCAAAAAACAGCATGTGGCTTCTTACACACATGGCTTCTGGACTTGTTAAGGTAATTAGTGGGCTCTGATATCTCTACAATATTTAAAATTAACAGCAACTGAGAAGACAGTGAACTCTTGTGAATTCATTTTCCTCCAGTAACACTAACAAAGTAAGCTAACAGCAGCTATGAACTTAACTGACTCAAGGGCTAAGGGGGAACAACACAGAAGCTTTAATGTTACACTATTAATTAAATAAAAGGGAAATACTTTAATTGAAATCCTGAAAGTAAGTCGCTGGAATAAAATGTATTTACTGTAGAGGTCTTTTTTTTTTTGCAAATAAAGTAACTCAAAAGTATAACATGTAATTAAATGTATTTAAATCTGTTTAATGCAGGCAGTGTGCAGGTTTTCAGCAATGTTATAAAAAAAAGTGTTTTATTTTGTAGCTGATCAGATGTTGCTGCCAATCAAATTTGAATTAACTTTGAATTAACACAAGCCTGAAGAAGCACTGAAAACATGTAGAGTGACAAACATTCAAACTGACTCTGCAGGATTTCTTATTCTTGTAAATCCCTAAAATTGTTTTGTAAATAATTGTAAATGAAAAAGCGTTCATTTTGAATGTATGATATAATTATTCTACCCTCAAATGATGTAATAAAAAAGAGTAATAGTTAATGTTAAGCTTTATTGTGGACGTTACATAAAGTAGTGTGGAGCCTCTGAAGTCCCATACAGTTAATCGTTATTTCATGCACAAAATCAAATTACATTGTGGGCACAATACATTTGTACTGGACTTATACTAGACTTCAGGGGCTCTGTTTAGATATTTACACATACAAGAAGAATAAAAATGACGAGGGGTCTTCCGAAATGACTCATTTATTAGTTGTTTGAACAGAATTTTAAATCCTGATTAGTCTAAAAGGTAAAAATAAAAAACACTCAGAAAACAGTCAAAATGAGACATTATTTAACACAGTTGAACATAGGGCATAAGAGCCTGTAAGTAAAGGGTGTTGAAATGACTTACAGACTGTGTCTAAGGTAAGCAGAGCTAGCACCGCCAGCCTTTGGTTCTCCTTGCAGGCTAGCATCCACATTGATGTGCTGGTTATTTCTTTCTCCAGTCGATATATATTTAACCAAATACAGCTTACAAACAATTTAGTCTCCATTTTCTGACTCAAACACCATCAAACCCTGACACACACTGAGATTCCATCTGTGTTTGTTTACATCTGGTTAGTACAGAGGACCTGAAGGACAAAACAAATTTATAAAAGATGAGAAACTTTTACAAAGTTGGAGACAAATTTACATTTTGGAAAATATTTTTACATTTTATAAAACAAAATTACATCAGCAAACACTTTACCAAGGAAAAAACTAATTTACATTTAATAATAATAATAAATAACTTTATTTATATAGCACTTTTCTAAACAGAGTTACAAAGTGCTTCACAGAAAGTAAACAATAATAATAATAATAAATATAAACCCAACCCTATTTCATACACATATACACATACACATATACATATACATATACATATGTACACACATGCACATACATATACATACATACATACATACATACATACATACATACATACATACATACAAACATATATACATACATACATACATACATACATACATACATACAAACATATATACATACATACATACATACATACATACATACATACATACATACATTCATACATACATACATACATACATACATACATACATACATACATACATACATACATACATACATACACACACACACACACACACATACATAATAACATGTTAGCAAGTTATGAAGGCCTTTTTGAAAAATAAAGTTTTAAGAAGTGATTTAAAATTAAGAACAGAAGTAGCACGCCTTATTTCAGATGGTAGGTCGTTCCATAGTTTGGGAGCCCGGACTGAAAAAGCCCGAAACCCCTTGGATTTTAAACGGGCACTAGGTAAAACCAATAAGCCCATGTCGGCTGATCTGAGAGGGCGGGGAGGCTTGTACCGAGTGAGAGGGTCTATGATGTATTGGGGAGCCTGATTGTGTAGAGCTTTGTAAGTGAGTAGTAGTATTTTGAAATCGATTCGGAATTTAATAGAAAG
The DNA here is from genome assembly GCF_009762535.1 of Notolabrus celidotus. Taxonomy (NCBI): domain Eukaryota; kingdom Metazoa; phylum Chordata; class Actinopteri; order Labriformes; family Labridae; genus Notolabrus; species Notolabrus celidotus. The sequence continues at coordinate 25,119,276 of NC_048287.1, read as the reverse complement.
CCAGTGTAGGGAAGCCAGAATTGGAGTTATGTGATCGGATTTTCGTGAACCAGTGATTAATCGGGCAGCTGCATTTTGAGTTAATTGAAGGCGATGAGCAGAAGTATGAGATAAACCGGAATAAAGGGCATTGCAAAAATCTAGTCTTGACAGGATAAAGGCATGAACAACCTCGTGTAAGTCGTGAAATGATAAGAAAGATTTGATTTTGGAAATGATTTTCAGGTGGAAAAAACAAATCTGCACAACCTTTTTAACCTGGGCATCAAAACAGAGCTCGGAGTCAAATAACACACCTAGGTTTCTTGCAGTGGGTGTGATATTAAGTGAGAGGGATCCAAGATGGCTGCGTATGTCATTGGTAGGGTTTGATGTGGAGAAAAGGATAACTTCAGTTTTAAGAAAACACTTTTACAAAAGATGAAACACTTTTACCATTTCTGAAATAAATTAACATTTCATTTTTACAGAAAAGGGAATGTACCAAATACCGGAATTGATCTGGAAGTGATCGAGTGAGGGGTCATTTAGTTTGTTTTGATGGAGAAAAACCAAACAGAGATAGACATGGTTTACATATTAAAAAAAATCCTCAGGTCTCAGAGAGAGGTGTCAGACCTTAGATGAAAAAGCATCATGTCTCCGGAAAACCTTCATCATGAGTCAGAATTCAGATGAAACGGCCTCAGACCACATCGTCCCAGGCTAAATGGAGTCAGGCTAAAAGGAGTCAGACTTAACAGTAAAAGTTTTCTGTCGTTTGTAAATTTGTTTTCTTAAATGTAAATTTGTTTTTTCCTTGGTAAAAGTGTTTTGTTGATATCATTTTGTTTTATAAAATGTTAAAATGTAATGTAAATTTGTCTCCATCTTTGTAAGTGTTTCATCTTTTGTAAATGTGTTTTGTCCTTCAGGGCCACCGTAGGTTAGAGTATTATAGAATTAAAGCATTAACCAATAACCAGAGTTTCCTATTACTGCTGTGTTACAGCTTAGACACACCATGGCCGACATTTCAGGCCTTCAATTATAAAAATATCAACAACTCATTCAACTAGCTATTCATTCTGGTGTCAACAAACAAGACAAGGGTGACGTTTAATTTTTCAATCAATTAAATGCACACGTCCTCAAACATGACCTTGAAGTAGTGATATATAACAGTAAAACTTACAGGGTCGCTTGTGTTTATCTGCGTCTTCAGCTTGTTGTCCTTCCTGTCGGTGCTCTGAATATCTGATAACACACCCAACACTTCACGTTGGTACTTTTATCATCTTCTCCAGGTAGGTTGTCTGCAGGTTGTGGCTCAAAATTATTTAAATTCAGGGTTTGTTGTGTATCACTTGGCAGTGAAATAAACAGAGGCTCTAAAATATTGAACACGTACAATATTTTAAAAATAAATATATCTCCTGCAGCGATGTGGATTTGTTTTTGAAAAACCTGGCTGAGGAACACAGACTGAATCACAATCTGAACACCTGTACGACATCACCTGATTCATTCGTTCTGCTGCTGATGCTCAGTGCGGGTCATGTTTATTCATTTATTGACACTGCATCAGAGGTGTTGATACTACTCTATGGTAATTCTGTAAGGCCTCATTTTGTCATGTTTTAATTAACTTAAAGGATATGTTGCAGTTTTGAATTTCAAGGTGCCAAATATGTGAGAATAGTTACCTTGTTTTAAACACACAACAGGAGGAATATATTGACTCATATTTTTGACATGCAAGGTTCATCCCTGAAAATTTGATGCTAAAAAAATATACCATTTAAAATCTGAAAGCCAAACATGAAGAGTGATTTCATGACTATGCATTAAAATATTTTTAATGGAGTTTGGTCTATAACTTTTCATCCATCGACTCCAAAAATATAGGAGCCAAAGACTCGCAACCCCCACTGTCCCTCAAAGTGATTTAATGTGGCATCATTTAGCTGGTCTGCAGAACATTTACCTACCTATATGAGCATGTGTCTGTGTTTCCTGTGCCGTTATGAATTAACCGATTGCTACTGATGCTTTTGATAATTAACTGATCACTAACCCTAAACTTAGGAGTCATCTGGGAACAAAGAAAGGCAGAAAACTCATATGAGTGTTATAATGATTGTGAAAGCCAGGGATGATCAGAAGCAAAACTTTCCTTCTTTCCGTATCTCTGATCAAGTGCTTAGTGTAGTGGACAAAGTCAAATATCTGGGGCACATTATCAGAAATGACCTATGTGATGATGATGATCTGCAGCAACAGTGCTGTAAACTTTATGCACAGGCTAATATGCTGGCGCGTAAATTTCCAATGTGCACAGATAGTGTTAAAACAGAGCTTTTTAGAGCTTACCGTACTCCTCTTTATACTGTTTCAAAAAGCTTCAGGTAGCATATATGTGTCCAGTGTGTTCATGTGTTCGGTGTGTTTTATATGTGCCCAGTGTGTGCATATGTGTCTGGTGTGTATATTTGTGGGGTGCTGGGCACCATTGCTGTGAGGCTGGGTGGATGTTTATGGTTATTGTGTTCATACATGTATTCCTGTACAGACGGTGGCAACAAATCTCCTTATTAAGGACAAATAAAGATCTATCTATCTATCTATCTATCTATCTATCTATCTATCATATAATGATGCATATCAAGTTTTCTTTAAACTAACAAGATGAACCAGTGCACGTTCTATGTTTGTATCAAACAATGTCCCTTCGTTTCATGCTGCTCTGAGAAATTTGATGTATAAATGTATGTGTCGCTTAGCTGATTCAGAAAATGAAATTCTATGTGAGCTCACTCAGCCAACATTAAGTGACACAAGGTATTTTTCTTGCTTTTGGAAGCATTGGAACAAATGCCTTTTTATGCCTTTAATCAAAATGAATGTGTAAAGTGTTTTCTTCATATGATCTTTTTATTTCTTGCTGGACATGTATTTTGCTTATTTCTAGTCTTTCATATTACTCTTGTGCTGATATGGACCTATGGGTCTGAAATAAAGTATATATCTCTCTCATTACAATTTCTATTTCAAGGTTTTGTTTCAAGTTTTGCTACTATTTTGTCCATATTTTTTACTATAATGGATAAAATGTACCTTTTTTAGGTAATTAAAAAAGACATTCTGAAAGACATCTCACAACCCCCCATTTGTGTCTTGTGTCCCCCCAAGGGGCCCACACTTTGGGGACCCCCTGTTTTAGGGGAACAGGACAAAATGAATAGAAAAGCTATTTTCTTTCGTTACACTATATGTGTATGCGTGTTTTGATTACACGTGTACAAGCATGAGCGAGTGTGTACATTACGCACACTCACTGAGTACAAGTGCAAAAGTACACAGCCAGGAGGCTGTTCTCTTTCCATGTGCAGATGAGCAGACTAGAGAGCAATGAGAAAGCACCACAGGGACAAAGAGCTTGTATCTCAACTGTGTGTCACTTTTTATTGGAACAGAAAGAGCAAGGAGGTCAACAGTACAAAAAAAAAAAAAAAGGAGAGAAAGAATCGAGGGCGTGAGGGGTTGGTAGTCAAGCAGTGAGCGGTCACTTGGCGCCAGAGGTGAGCTTCTCCAGGTCATGGATGCCCTCCTTGTCAATCAAACGGACGGTGAAGGAGGGGAGGTTGAGGATGAAGCGCTTGTTTAGCTGGAGGAGGGAGAAAGAGACAAGACAGAGGGTGAGATATGAGAAGGAATGAAGACGGAGGATAAGTTGGAAAATATAAAGCTAAAACCGACTATTGAGATTTGCAGCTTGGCAACACAAGAAGTGTTTAAGTACCTATTATTTTTTACTCCTGTCACTCGTCCATGTAAAGTATTAATCCCCAACAACACAGAGTCTAGTTCTTTGTCCTCTGGCATGTTCATTATTATTTAAGTCAACAGACAGCTGTTTAAAATCACAAAAATCCTCTGCTGTTTGTACGTCATCATCGGTGAGAGTGAACGGTCAAGGTCTCTTTAGTAAGCGTGAGCTCTCTGGTTCGACTTTAGGCAGACTCTGATAACTCCAATGAGTCAATAAATAACACAATGCTGATTTCTACACATGAAAACTTTCGTCTCAGTTACTTTCTTCTGTCGCTCAGTCTGGTGAAGGCTAGAAGAAGTCCCCTCGGCTCCTCTCTGAGGTCACGGTTGGTTGGGGGTCTGAACTGAAGAACCTCTCTCGTGTCACTTTTCAAAGTTCAAGAGTCAACTTTTTTGCCAATACTGCCATTTTGCGAGGGACATGGAGCGGACAGAAGATCGAAGATCTTGTCTGAAACCCCGGTGTTGGAAAACACTCAAACAACAAAAGGAACAACTACTAGAAGAATGTCCGGTGTCACGCTTGTTCGATTGAGACCCTCAGAGATGAACTCGATGAAGAATCTGAGACGTGTTTTCTTTCTGCAAACTTTATCAACTACATTTTTTTCCATCTTCATTTTGTTTCACTTAGTCTTAGAGGTCCACATATTTAATTTCTGGGACTCATTTTTTTAAAGTTATATTTTTGGGCATGTCTTTAATGGATAGGACACCCAAAGAGAGACAGGAAATGTGGGGGAGCAGAGAGTGGGGGAAGGACATGCAGCAAATGGTTGAGGCCGGGAGTTGAACCTGCGACCTTTACAACGAGGACTATAGCCTCTGTACATGGGGCGCATGCTTACACCGCTAGGCCAACAGCGACCCGATTTCTGAGACTTCTTTTATGTAATATATGAGAAAGTAACTACTTAATAATTTGATGTAAGTTATGTAATTTAGGGTAATACACCGTGTTCCAAATTAATATGCAAGTTGCATTTTTGTGAATATTTTAAAAAGTATGTTAACAGTCGTTTTCAAATTTGTTAGGAAGTCAGATAGTGAATATATTTCTTGCACTGTGTGGTTAAAATGATGCTTTTCTGCTGTATTTATAAATAAATGCAGAATCTATAGAAATGAGTGTGCCAAATTATTTTGCAAGTTGGTGATAAGAGCATATAACTTGTGAAAATTTAAAACTAGGCACAATTTTTAATATACTATTGATTGAAAACAATAATACTTACTACAACTGTATTCAAACTTCAACAAAAACAACAGTTTTCTTATTTTTATATAAAATAAAACTGTTAATGACTTTATAACATTTCCAATCTAATGTCCAATATAACCTCCTTTGCTTTCAGTGAGGGTCAGAGGTCACTGGTAAACTGATTTAGTTTCTGATGACTTCTCTGCTGACACTGTGCTGCACCTTGTACTGCTTTCCAAAGATGCTCCTTTGAGCTGTATTTCTTGCCATTACTGTAAATTATCTCTTTTATTATTGACCACAAATTCTCAGTTGGGTTGAGATCAGGCAGGCCACTTCATGAGGCGGTCCTCTTTAAAGCCCTGAGTTGCCATCCTGTCCTGGGAATAACTTGAGGCATGTGACGGTGCATTGTGCTCATGCATGAAAACTAGCATCTTTTTCACTTTAGCTGAATTTATTTTCCTCCATGGAGGAAATACAAAAGAGGATCCCCTGTGTTAACACCCTTCACTATCTACCCCGCCACAGGGTAGTGGCTTCATCCTGTGGGGAACAACTCCGGGTTTGGAGACTATCCAGGGGGAAAAGAAACGGAGTACCCAAAAAATTTAAAAGTATAAAGAAATCTTATTTAATCAGAAAGTAAAAGTGATATCTGCAGGTGGAGCAGTAAAAACACGGGACAGATCAAGAACAGGGACTAAAAACTAACAGTGTAAAGTAGAATTTTATAAAGTTAAGCAAAAGTAAAGACGTGTATTCAACATACTAAGAGCAAATCCATGTGAGCAAAATTACATTTACATGTAAAGGCTTTGATAGAAGGAAAATAAGAGAACAATTTTGCCCTAACATTTAATTTATGACCCATGAAAACACTGGGTGCCTTCTAAAAAATGCAATCTGAACGATTGAATAATTGAATAATTGAATAAATAACTATATCAGATGAGATCAGATTGTACTTACTTCCTCAATGCACTTCTTCAGCAGATCAATGGCCTCCTCCCGAGTCAGATCTACAACAAAACCACAGAAGAAGAAAGGAGTCATGGAATTGCCGTCTGATTTACTAACTACCCAACATTTAACACAGAGAGTTTTGTTTCTACAGCAATCACTCGCTCTCTGATTAATTATTCCATCCACTAAGATCCGTGAGAGTGAGTCAGTTCAGAGACTGAAGAGTAAATACGCTGCAGAGACAAATAACCCTTTCTGTATTTCTCTTTCTTCTTCCCCCTCCGTCTCTCAGGAACAATAAGGAGAAGTAAGAAACACGTATGAGGCGTCTCTTTGCACTGACCTGGTCTGTAGTGCCGGTCGAGGATGGACAGAGTGAGGAAGGCTCCGTAGCCGTGGGCAGCGAAGGGGGCCTTGGCCAGGGAAGACAGGTAGTCCATGTAGTAGAGACCTGGGCCGTCTGTGTCATCGTAGCCCGCCAGCAACAGGTTCACGTGATAAGGAGTCTGCAGAGAGAGGGGAGGATTAACATTCAGATCTATGAGGATTAGAAAGGTTTGGTCTTTTCATCATTAATTGGAAAAGGTCAGTGCATGAGTGAAATGTGTTGCAGAGTGCATCTTAATGTTTACTCCACCTGTGTGTTGTGTGAGGAGAGGTAAAGCAGAAACACATTTATAAATACATTATAAAATCCTCAGTGCACAATGGAGGAGATTGTAAGCCAGGTTTATACTTCTGCTTTGACACAAGGCAGCAATGGCTAACGCGGACATGAGCACCACATACTTGTGGGTAGATGTGTCCGTGTTGCGCAGCAATACTCCGCCAAGGGGAATGTGGTCTCATTGGTAGTCGGGTCACCTGTTTCCAGCACCGCTACATTTTCCATTTACTTTTTCACAGCGATTCTGAACTTATTGTGTTGATTCAGAGCTGATACGTGTTGCTGTTCATCATACAGCTTTTTACAGGGAAGAATAAAGAGGAGACAGCGGAGGAGATAAAATGTACGGCTGATTTACTGAGGGCTGTAAATACAGGAAATACAATGCAGCAAAGCGGACCAATCACAGGGCTTTCGGTCCGGGGCGATTCAACGTGTAGTAACATTTTGGAGGAGGTGAACGTTGGTGGCTACCTGTGTAGGCCTCTGCGTAGGTACGGGAGCTACGCAGACATACAGCGTAGGCTATGGAGTCGGCTACAGCGGCGGCTACTACTGATGGGAATTTACAGTAATCCTAGTACTCGATTACCCAAATTACCTAATGAAAGATTACTCCAGTACTCGCAATCATTTTAATTTTTTTGACCGTAAACAAAAATAAAAAAATAAAAGTCCATTTTGTTTATTAGCAGGCTAATCTTCTCCGCTCTGGTTTCGTCAAAACGACGTGTGCTAACAGGGCGAGCAAAAGTCTTGATGCGACACTGCCTGCTATCCGTCTCCTCTGTTTTCTCCTTGTGCTTTAAGTAGTGGTGCAACGGATCACCGTTCATCCGTGATCCGTACGGATGCCTCTCCACGGTTCGGCACGGACGTGGTCCGCGGATCGGCTGATGAAAAAAGTTGCGCGTGTTCACGTGATGACCGTATGTTCAATCCACACTCACTCGTCAAGCGCAGCGGTAGTCATGGCAAGTGAAGGAGCAGAGGGACTTGAAAAACCTCCTGCATCTTTGAATGTGCTTGAGCCACGTTATGAAATTCCATTGCGCACCCACTAGACCAGAGGCTGTCAATACGCGGGCCGCATCCGGCCGCCTATTTGTGGCCCCCGAACTGTTATTCCTTCACTCTGTGTTTTAGTCGGGTCACCGTGTGTTTACCGGTCTCCATGTCAACGATACGCAGACAGGCTGTTACTGGGTCACTTAGAGTCCACTGCTGCGAGTGCAATTTTTGACTTTCACTTTCGTTTATGGAGCAGTTTGCATGTTGGCACTTTGCCAGCTGTAGGACCCTAGAATGCACGAAAACGGTGTGTTCCAAGTTTGCAGCTCAAAGAAAAGTGGACGGTGAAAATCAGCGATTGAAAGAAGAATGGAGTGAAACTTTTGAAGTTCCTCAGCTCCTTCACTTGCCATGCCATGAAATGCAGTGAATGAGGCAGGACTGGGCCCACAGATAGGGTGCTTTGCACAAGCAGTAAATTTTGAGTTGAATCTTGTTTTTATTTAATGGGAAAACGTTTACAGGTGTTTTACAAAATAAATGGAGGAAAAAGTTATATTTGTCTTTTTTTTTTTTTTTGCTGATCCGAAAAATGATCAGATCCGTGACTCAAAACTGTGATCCGATCCGAACCGTGAGTTTTTTGATCCGTTGCACCCCTAGCTTTAAGCGTATGTGGTTAAGCATCAAACTAGTATTTCTACGGTATGCAAGTTTTGTGCTTTTGCTTTCAGTGGAATATTATGTTCCTAGAGTGTTGCCGCAGCTGCCGTAAAACAGATGTTTTTGCTGAAATCTGGCTTGGTGTGTTCTAAAGCCGAAGCTGTGCCCGGAGAAGTCATACGTTTATATCCCGTTAATTATTTTCCTACCTAGTATATTCAGTTAGACGAAAGCAAAAAGCACATGGTCACACATGTAACGCTGTATGAGTTCAAGTTATGTTGCCAGGTGCGCGAGTAACAAAATGCTACTCGAATAACGGGGTCGATGGCAAGTACCCGAGTTCTCTAGTATTTGTACCCATCCCTAGCGGCTACGTGTGTAGGCCTCTGCGTAGGTACGGGGGCTAGGCAGACGTACGACGTAGGCTATGGAGTCGGCTAAGGCGTTGATTCAACGCAGAAGTATAAACCAGGCTTGACTCGTTGACAGTTTTTCAAGTTCTCTGAGGAGTTCTCAGCCTGCGCACAGAGCAGTGTTTTAGCCTCTTTACATTTCAACCTCAAAAAGTACAACTTCTCTTTCTCGAGTTCTCCCAAATAAACGGCTCATACTTGAATTTGGCAGAATCGTGGAGTAACAGACATTGGCAACATTAACACCTCAATCATAAACAGCGATGAGACAGCAGGAGGAGGGGTGGAGGGAGAGAGGAAAGGTGAAAGGGCGTCACAGGACAGGGAAGGTAGAAATGTATATGTGTGTGTGTGTTTGAGGGTGTCACTGGCAGTGTGACATCTGCTGGGAGTCAGCAGCACCCCTGTTGCTCCCTCCCTTGCGCCCTTCCCTCCCTCTTCATCCCTCCTTTAACTCCCTCCCTCCCCTCCCCTCCTCACCCGTGCCCTGGAGTCGTGCCAGGGCTCATTAAAAACTTCTAAAGTCGTTTCTCTTGCCCCTTCCTCCCCCCTCATCTTCTCTTTTTTAAATTACATCTTTTACGCTCGCAGCCTCTTCTCCCTTCTCTTCCTCCAAAACACTAATTTTCTCTCTTCGCCACTGTTCAAAAAAATCCCTTTAAAGCAAGACGATTTTTAGGGATTTCAAAAACAACTTATGGCCCAAATTCCAGAAGAAATGAAGCAGTTTTTTGATTAAAAAGCAACATTAAAAATGATGTATTGCGTTTTTCAATGAGGCAAATATGATTCATACAACGCCAGACAAGCTGTGATCCCCACTTGGCCTCTCATTTCAATTTTTCTCTCAGACGACCTGCTTATTTCTGTGACTTGTGTGTGTGTTAGCGCCGTGTTTGCTAGCGCCGTGTTTGCCACAAGGGCAATGAGAATCGTTATGCTCCCTGTGGAGAAGGCTTTAGTGTGTGCGTGTGTGTGTGTTAACGATGGTTAGAGCGCACACACACACGTGAGAAAGAAACAGTGTTTGTAAGGCGTGAATCTCAGGATGAATATCTGAGTGTTTGTGTGTGTGTGCGTGTTCGTGTGTGTTTGTGTTTTAACTCCTCAGTGAGTCTGCGAACGCCCCAGTGGCGTCACCCCCACCTACCGCACACCTGTCTCACTGGTTACAACGTAACAATAATATGGACTTGGCATCAAAATAACCCTCTCTCTTCCCATGTCACCTCAGAGGGAACCAGGCACCTTGTTAACCAGCCACCTGAACTCACACCCAGCTTCACATGCAAACAATACACATATGTTTTGTCTTCATATGTTTCACCCCCCCCCCCTGCCGCCGCCGCCACTCCTCGAAGTATCACGAAACAAAAGCTTCACCTGCCGTCATCACCGTATGGCAAACATAAACTCACTCACCAAAGATTATTCAGTATCATTAAAAATATCTTCATTTCCTTCTTGTAAAGAGATAAAAAAAGAAGACTGTTATCACTTGTTCTAGAGTCGTTAATATGTAGATGGAGTCAGTAACCCTTTAGCCTAGCTGAGCTATGAAAAACAGGTAAGCTAGTTTGGTTACTTTTGGAGAAAGCAGAGCAAGCCGTTTCCGTTTCCATTCTTCATTCTAAGCTAAGCTAACTAGCTTCTGGTGCTAGCATCATATTCCAGTTTTGTCCTAATTTGGGGGTAGCATCTGTCAAAGAATTTAGCCTTGTAGCCTCTGTAGATTGCCTAGGCTGAACAGAAATGAGATGTCCTGGTCTACGAAAGATTTCCTGTTTGCGCCACCAGCTGTTCCCGCCTTTTATTTGAATCACACATACCACTTTTCGACCAACGCAAACCGGGTTATATTTCCGGGCTGGTGCTCGTGCTGGTTCAGAGCTGGTTGAACTCGCGAACCAGCGAGGCCCACGTTAAGTTTTGGAAGAGGCACGTCATGACGTCAGATTTACGTGACCGCTTTTCCCAGTAGCGCTAGCGGGAACTTTCCCTCACAACAACAAGGATGGCAGACAACGGCAGCTCGTCTCCTCGGCCGACCACTGCTTTGCCTTGGAATCCATTAGTCTCTTATTTTTTTCGCTGCAGGACAATGGCGGAAACACGTTTAGTTTGTGTTTCTGATCATGGCAACCCCACCCCCCACCCCTCCTCCCTCGCTCCTGACGTAAGTGGTTCGCAGTTCTAGACCAGCAAAGAGTTGGAGCCGCTCTGGAACCAGTTTTCCCAGCCGGGAGCTGGTTCACTCACAATCAAAACACGAAAAGCCGGTTCTCACTTGAGCGCCGGCTCCGAACCGGCCCTGAAACTGCTTTGGTCAAAAAGGGGTAATAGTGCCACTCCTGTTGCCTAGCAAGCTGGGTAACTAGCAAGCTAGCTAGCTGGTTAACTAGCTAATACAGCTAGAAACACTTTTACTATCATTTTACAGTCAATTTAACTTTCTTTTTTTAAAGTTATATTTTGGGGCATTTTTGCCTTTTTTGGATAGGACAGCTGAAGAGAGACAGGATATGTGGGGAGTAGAGAGTGGGGGAGGACATGCCGTAAATGGTTGAGGCTGGAATTGAACCTGCAACCTCTGCAACGAGAACTTTAACCTCCGTGTATGGGGTGAGTGCTTAGACCGCTAGTCCAATGGCGCCCCAGTCAATTAACATTCCAAGGCGTCTGTCTTTTTAACATTTGTATTGCTAGCCATGCCATTCGGTTAAACCAAGTACTAATATTTGAGAGTCTATTACTCAGCCGCTTGAGAGTCTGCCATCTCATTGGAATTGATGCGCAAATATTCACGGGACACACATTTGTCAGCCCCAATTAAAAAGGAGCCTTCGGATTGGGACAGCCTTCAATGCGCCGCTAGGACACAATTACTTTCCAAATGCACCCTCCATAGGATGCAGCCCCTGAATCTGAGCGTACGAATAAAAGAATGCTATAAATCCTGACTCGGATATTTCCAATAGCAGCATACAGAGTAAATACTGCTTTAGTTGTGACTCAAATTAAGGTCAGGCTGCTTAAAATCATCACAAACTCTTCCTAAAACTCTGCTCTTTCACGTTCCAGCACTCCCCTCCCTCCCTCCCTCCTAATTTTTGCACCCTGCCCCGGGGTGTGTTCTCTTTATTGGCATTTCTCCTCAATCTGCTGTATTAATTGTTCATCTGTGCAGGAGCAGGGGAACAGTGTGCAATATGGTGCCAGTAATTATTTGTGCCCATTGTGTGCCCGTGCTACAAAATATCTTACAAACCCTTATGGGAGCAGCTGTAGATCACTGCAGCAGCACCGAGGCTAACTGTTGCTGTCGTTACTAAGAGAAGAAAACTCAAACTTTACAGACTCAGGAAACATACTGCTGACCATACTCTACCTGTAGACAGAAACTGATGGCTGTGAGGCGTTCAGGCTTCAACATAATGTCTGAAAAAGTCAGATTTGACTGATTTGATATTTATTAACCATCTGCCCATAGTTTTATCAATTTAACCTCATGTTTCTGCTTCTACAATCACCAATCCTGCTGCAACCTGTAATCAAACATCAACATAATCCTTACTTTTATTCCATTTGAGTTCATATTTCTTCATATAAGTCAGTCAGCTAAAACAAACAGAAGCAGAGCAGATGCTGAGTTTCTATGCCCCTAAAACTTTGCAGTTGTTGTTCTGCTTTGTGGTGAATTTCATGTGTATCATTACTGATATGCATGCAGCACAACCGAGGCCTCAGGTGATTCTTTTTTGTGTGTGTGTCTGTGTGTGTCTCCTCTCTAAAGCCTGAGTGAACGCTGCACTCCAGAGGTTAGCCGAGTTGTTTTCGTGGACGGCGGGCTGGTAAGCAGTGCGCGGTCGTATGTGAACAGGGGGGTTTCGCTCGCTCTGCGTCGACATGCTCTGCTGACTATAGCTAACTACACCTCCCCGAGGTCTGCCGCCACTCGGGTATGACGTCTTTTCAGACTAAAGGACTCATCTGTAATTTATCCTGCAGGAATAAGGCCATCAGAATTAACAATATACCACTGATTAATTTATCAGCCAGTGGTTTTTAACCTAGGGGGGTCTGAACATGCCAGTGGAATCATGTGAGGATTTTTTGGGAGGTAAGGGAGGAGGGGGGTTCAGGAGATGATTTAAGGATGGTAGAAAAAAAAAAAAGGATTGTGTACAAAAGCAGATCATTATCTTCCCTCTCTGTCTGGGTTAAACTTTAATCTGCAATGATTTAATCAGATTAATTAAAACAAACTCAATCATATGCAGCCACTAGAACAGAGCGTAGTCTTTTGGGGCTACGGGCGTTTTTTTAAAAATAAACATTTTGTTTTAGTCAATAAATGAGCTTCATCTCCGGTTCAGAGACCAGCTTGTGGTGTCAGAGTTTACTTACGCTAAAAATGTTTCATGTTGTTGTAATGTTTTTCTTTCTTAAAGTGTTGTGGATCCAGACAGATGAGATACTGAATTGTTGAATTACGTTCTTGAGTTTTTGCGGTTATTTTTTTTTAGGTTTCTACAGTTTGTATTCTTTGAAATGACAGATAAACACGGTTTAAAAAGTACAAATACAAGGTTTTATGACTGATTTGTATAAAACCACCAAAGCTGAGTTGACCCTGATCGACTCTGATCATCGTCTCTTGAGATCATGTGAGTAGCCTCACATTCCTGTCCTGAAAAAGCAATGAGAATTGCTAATGTAAGCGGTTTTAAATTAATTGCTTCTTTATGCTTGCTTTCTTTTTGTGTGCTTGTTTTAGACTCAAAAAAATGTGTATCAAACTGTAAAACCTCTTGTAATATATCAGATACATGTGCTATACTTTGATTTTCGGTGCAATAACTCCATAACCTAATGTATTATTGTATTCATCTGCTAAAATGTGCACTCTAGCTTAGGCTAATTTAACTTATTTATGTCTTTAAAAGTACTTTTATACTTTACTTTGTACAGATAGTATTTTTATTTAAAATTCTTAGATTAGATTTTAGGTTTCTATATTTATTGTCCTTACTGTCTTGTTGTCAAGTACCAGTGTTCCAATCACCACGTCAAATTCCTTGTGTATGTGCGAGCTCACTCGGCGATAAAGCTTTCTTGAATCTTGAGTATATTTCAATGATGCTTCTATTTTGAAGCTAGTGTAAGGAGTTTTTGACTCCAGCGAAGGCGCCGGAATCACCAGAACCCAGAAGTTCCTCCCAGGAGCTTTAAATCACAGTTATTATGGTCAGGTTAATAACGTGAAAACATCCCAGAATTTATCAGAATATAAGACCGTTTTTTCCCTTGAAATATATCTGAAATAAGTGGGATTGTTTTGTATTCAGGTTCTAGTAACTACATGCCAAGACAGTGGATGGCCTCACTTATCTGTAAAGCGAGTGGACCCCTAAGTACACTTAAAGTCTGAAGACAACAAGCGCACAAACACCGTCTTAAAATTTGCGTGCGGTTACGGAAAAAAAGTATCCATTTTAGTATTATTTTCAAGTTTGATTCATTTCTTTATAAAAACAAGATGAAGACAAGTCTTGAAAAGGTCAGAGGTCATCTTCATAATCATTCAAATTTCTGTTTAAACTACTAACAAATATGTTGCTTTGAAACATCTCTAATGTGTTTTAAAAAGAAATGTATGTCCGCGAAAACAACACGTTAAGACATTACTTTGAGTGCGGACTTGGGCTGTTTTCGAAACCACCTACTATACTAGCAGTACGTACTGATTTGGCCAAAATTCAGTATGTAGTAAGTAGTATGTCAACAAGAGCAAAATCTGCAGTATGCCAAAACTCCCCAGGAAAATTTCTCTGTCTGCATCGGACCAGTCTGCCTCATGTGCTGTTTCCCACAATGCACAGCGCTCGTTACGCTTTTTCTTTTCACTTCTTTTTTTGACGGGGGGGAAATCAGTTTTTGGGTACTGTGTAAATTATTAAATTCCATATAAACCACCTAACTTTTAAAATCATAAGTGGATGCTAAAGAAGCAGTTTCTCTATCAGCTTGGCCGTTGTTTACTTCCGCATCCCGAAACCTGAAATCCAGTGACGTCTGGCCCAGCGTACTGCAACACAGATCGAACAGAACAGCCATACTACATACTAAATCCAAACGCAGTATGTAGTAGGCAGTACTGAATACTACATTAGTAGGTAGTATGTAGGAGGCCGTTTCAAAAACAGCCTTAGCCTAATGGTAGGGATGTAACGGTATTGTAAATATCGCGGTATTTCGGTATCAAAATTCTCACAATAATACCGTGGCATGTGACGGTATCAAACAGGGACTCGGAGTACTCCCGCTAGTGTAGTTTTTTTCTGGCGCCATTGAGTGGGCCGGTCTGAGAAGCAAACATCATCTCCCATGATCCCCTGCGCAGTGCAGGAAGAGATGACGGAAAGCACAGAGGGGGAGCAGAGCGGAAAACTTAAACTAGTGGAACCTCCTGCGAAGTTTAAACTGAAGTATGGACGCTTTTTGGTTTTGCAGTAAACAAAAACGATCGAGCAGAAAACATGACGGACATGCAAAAAAAAACTGTTTGCAGACACTGCCAGACCGCGAACGTCTACGAGTCGGGGACTACAAGTAATATGAGAAGGCACTTGATGAATCATCACCCTGCAGCCGTTTTCAGTGGTGGACAATGAGGGATTTAAAAGGGATTTTTTTGCTTGTTACTTGAAACACTGGATTTGCCTGCACTGCTCATTGTACTTGAAAAGACCTGTTGGTAGTAGGGCTGTCAACGAATATTCTAAATTCGAATATTAAAAAAAAACAGAGATCCGATTATGAAAATTAATATTCGACTGTGAAAAAAAACACATCAGCGGCTGCTTTGAGAGTGTGCGCACTGCATGACAGGTCAGGGACAGGTCACAGGAGTCACACATGCACAGCGTGAAGCAGATGGCAGAGAGAAATCTTTCCGTCCCCGGATCCTCAGTGCGCTCTGAGCGCTTCTTTTCCTCCGCTGGGAACATTGTGAATAAAAAGAGATCGGGCCTCTTCACATGTGGACTGTCTCGTGTTTTTGACAAATAACCTGTCAGGCCTAAGACCCTACACTGACAGTGGACTAAAAGAGCCCGACAATCAGTGACCCTGGGATAAAATGCAGTTTTTCCTCTCTTTTTATACAAGCGCCAAGAATGTAAGTGGACTACTTTTTCGTTTTTAACTTCAATTAATGTTAATAATATTTGCTTCAATCACTGAATGAAGCCTGCCTATATTAGGGACAAGAGTGGGGACCTTTAATTGCTCGCACAAGTCTTGTTCAGCACTCACTCAGCGCATTGCGCACAGAGAGGGGAGGGGCGCGAGTGAGCGAGAGGTCTATGGTCTTAAAGGTGTTACGGTATAGACCATTAGGTCATTTACTTGTTTTGTAATGTGTAGGTATGTTTTAGGCATGTTATATCTTAAATAAAAATACATATACAAGTAGTTATGTCTCCTTGTATTAGTTTGTCCACCTGTTATTGACATAATGCGCAAATATAGATATTCAAATGGTTCGAACTTATGGTTTTTTTTTTAGAGCCAATATTCAAATGTCATTTTGGAGCAATTTTGACAGCCCTAGTTGGTAGTAATAAATGTGATTAGAACATTTGAGCATTATGTTTGTGTTCAATTACAGTAAGTGTGTTTATCCTTATCATTCCTGGCACTTCATTTTCCACACTATGACATTTTTTCCAAGTCATCTTATTTTTTTGACAATACCGCAATAATACCGTACCGTGGCCTTAATACCGTGACGATACCGTACCGTGAGATTTTGATATCGTTGCATCCCTAACTAATGGTTAAGTTGCGCACCCATGTCAGCGAGCGGCCCGGGTTCGTATCCAACCTGCAGCCTCTTTCCCACATGTCATCCCAACAGTCTCTCCCAGTTTCCTACGCTATCCACTGTCCTCTCTATAAAAAAATGAAGGCTTAAAAGCATAAAAAATATAACTTAAATAAATAAATAAAAGGACATTACGTTGGACCTAGTGAATCTTTGATTGCAATCCTTATTGGAAGTATGTTGACCTTAGCAATCAATCCATCAATCTAGATCAGTGTAAAGCTTTAAATGATGAAAACCCTACATAGTTAGGGTAACACTCACACTTTAAGTACTTCTTCAGAAAGACTAATTAATGACCCAAATGAGACAGGACCGAACGTCTCCTGCATACGATTTTAAGAAGTTAAACTTCTGAATTAACGACACAAGGCTGTAGCAGATGATTCCTCTCACTTTCACATTCAAGTGGACACCACACATTACATATTCTACATACTCAAGATGTTTTAGGGGTAAAAAAAAAAAAAAAGCAGCATAAAAAAACCTGTTTATACAACATAATTTGCAAATGTCCGTGTACTCTGGAGGTTGATGAATGTGAGAGGAGCATAGCTGCAGGAAGGTGTGGGCTGCAGAGGAGAAAGTGCTATTGCTTCAGTTTTTTCCCGAGCACTCCTGAGGACGCGGCGTTCGTAAATCCTGCACTCATAAAACCAAATTCATCACCGTGAGGCACGAAAAAATAACGATACACTCGCAGCTTATGGCAAGACATGAATATAAATGTTATCCTCCACAACTCGTACAACCTTGACAGAATAAAAACGATCGTGATCCTATAGGTCCCTCTGTGCGCAGGCTGCCGATTGTGTTTGTGTGTGTATGTTGACTCCTACTCGTTCTCACACTTCAGTTTGTCTACCGGGCCCGCTTGCCTCTCCCCTGGGACCCTCTCTCCTCCGCCTCCTCCTCCCCTTCCTTCTCTCCCCCCCTCTCTCCCTGTTCGATGTGTCCCACATTCCCTCCTCTGCCACACTAATTGTTTTTTGTAATCATTTTCACCCTTCTGCTATTGTGACAGGCAGCGGCTGCACTACTCTTAACAAATTAGTGCAAGAGACACGATGTGAAGAGGTGACTCGAGAAGAGCAGAACTAAAACAAGCACCTGAGTCGAACATGTTGAACTGATATTACACGTGCATGGATGGAGCGATTAACGGAGAAGTCAAACAGCAACAGTTTAACAGAAACTACTCTGACAACGTGTTTCAGATCATTTGTTTTAACTTCACAAAAACATGGGTTTGATTTCAGATTCCATATCATCGTGTCTGGATGATTTGCTTCTTTATTTTTTGTCCCCAATTCAAAACAAGTTGGTTAGCTGAGAGATATAAATAAAACTGTTGTTATTTAATCATCCAACTGAGGTTAATTCAATTGATAGAGGTGCAAAGATGATCAGCTAATGTCCATCATGGTTGCACAAAAAAAATTGCAATTTCATTCCTGAGAGTTATCCCAACACATTTTAAACTTTGTCTTATGTAAGCTAGTGATGCTCTCTCACTCAGAATGCATTAAGACTACAATCTGAACATAAGCCTGAATATGATAGCAATGATGCACAAGTTTGATGCAGTAAATGCATTTATGGCACTTTTGATCAATGTCATCATACACTGTGTTTTTCCTTACATCCTGATGTCCACTCTGATCCACTTTCTTATTTGTTGTTCATCCTTATGATGGCAGATTAAGCAAAACATAAATATTACAACTGTGCATGTCACGAAAACAGCTCAGACTAGTTGATTGATTGCTTATATGACTGAACTTAAGTTGTCTTCTGTAATAGATAAATCAATCAAGTAATTTTTTTAGGGCAAAATAGTCCAAATTTGGTTTTTCCAGCTTCTAAAAGTATTGCATGTGTTGTTTTTCATTGTTATTTTTGTCGGTAAATGAAGATTCTTTGGATATTGGGTGAACAAAAGAAGTAATTTAAACATCACTTTGGGCTTTGGTTGATTGTAATGACCAATTAGTTTAATCTTTGACCAAATAATAAATCGATAGGTCATGATATTGTCTGCAGATCCTACTGGTTTTCTTTTTGCATATAAATATACAGCTGTACTACTTAACTATATCCTCTTTATTACACATAAAAATAGTTTTAAAATATCACCGAATAATAATGATTACAATCATTGTTGTCTGAGACCGCATATATAACAACCTCCAAATATTATCTCCCTCAGTATTACTACTTATACTTGTGTATAGTCAGTTTTTTGCTTCCATACAAAAAGAAGACTTTTAAAAACTAACATTTGACAGCCTCTCACATCTGAAGACAACGTGTCAACAAGTCAAAGTTTTTAGTCGCAAGCTAAAGAATTTAAAGACTGTAGATCCTGAAGTCACTAACTGTAAGACTACAACTAAATTCATAGTTCTAGTTCTCAATATAAATATAACAAACGTTCGATACAATTTGATATAGATATACCTGTAATTACACCTGCCAACCACTGGAAAGGGAGGCGCTATTAAGCCTTTAACACTAGTTGCCACCCAACAATAGACAGAAGAAGAAGACGGCATTGAACAGCCAATCATGTCACAGGGTAAGAGGTAGGCAGGGCTTAAAGACCCTTTGGAGTGGAATATAAACACAGCTGAACCAGACCAAAAATTTGCCTTTGAATTTAAATGAAATAATGATTGTATATTCATCGTGACAATTATCGATATCGACTGATATGAAATATTTTTCCGTGATGACATAATTTTCAATATCGCCCAGCTCTACCTCCCACTCCATATTTGCACAAATGTAAGGACATGTCAGAGAGGCATTCTTGCTCTCTCCAGAACTACATCCGTTTTTCCTCCTTTTCCACAGTCCAAGGGAACCATGTGTTCTTTCGTCTACTCATCATGTTTGTTGCGCTTGTTAGCAGCTTCCTGTTTGGTGCTGTCAAGAGCGCACCTATTGGCTGCTGTCAATGTTCACGCCACGTCACGACTAAAGACAGACGATGAAATGAAATACGTTTGGTTTTATAATGACACCACAAGTCCACGGCAATAAAAGGACTGCATTGTGAAACAGTCCAGTGTGTTTTATGACCAACTTACCCCAAACAAGTAAGATCACGGGAGCGTGTGCAAACTTTAGCTGAACTCTCACTTTTATTCCATCTTTAGAAATTTGTGTGTGACTCTGAAATTGCTCTGAATGTTCTTTGGTATAAGGCCAGGATAAATCTTGAGACACAGCACTGCTTTTAATCACATCTATCTATCTATCTATCTATCTATCTATCTATCTATCTATCTATCTATCTATCTATCTATCTATCTATCTATCTATCTATCTATAATCATTGGTTGCTGCCCTAATTCATCAAAAGTATTTTTTGTATCATAATTCTCCAAACGTGTCTTAGTGTTCATTATAAATGGACTTAAATCTACTCTCTACTCTTGAATTTCAAACTCTTCTGCCAGGGCTAAAGAGTGTTTTGCTTCTGGAGCTATCTCAGGTCTCAGCAAGGCCTTCAGGACTCACATAATAATTTTAAAAAGCACTGCAGTTTCTCAAGATGTGTTCTGCATAAGTAAACAAACCAAACTCACAAAAACACACACAGGCCGATAAATGAGCTGCTCACCTCGCCCGGTTTAAATCCAAGCTTACATAAGTAATGAGAAAAATACCTGCACCTTCATGAGTTTTTAAAACACTTGTTTGTCCACATTTTTGGAAATGAAGGTCAAAAACTGTTTTGATAATAAGAGAGCATTTGGGTTGGTGTATGTGTGTGTGTGTGAGGGTGGGGTTTGGGGTGGAGGGGAGTAGGGCTGCAGGCTCAGGTGTTAACATGAAGTCTCAGAGGGAGGAACCTCCGTCACTGCTCACAACAAAGTGTCAAATGTACCCGACTCTGTCAAAACGCATCAACTAGCTCAGCCTTGATGTCTCGAGCTGATAGAGACACAAACATGAGAATAATTACAGGTGAGGATTAATTCCCTCCGAGTCCCTGAATGCGTCATCAAGACCAGCGAGGTCTCTGTTGTGTTGAAGTGAATGAATTTCCAGTTCGGACCTCAAATTGAGAACTTCAATCAGAATTTAAAACTCTTTTTTTTTTTGACATGGTGGAGTAAACCTCTCACATACGAACACCAACCCCTCAAATTGAAGCGAGTATTACTTTAACTTATGGGAATTAATTTGTGATTCTATCATCAGTTCCCTCAAGCAAAATGAGATTGCGGAGTGCTAACAGAGGAATGTAATTAAGTTAAAATAGAAATTAAAATTTTTATAAGTATGTTCACTCATCACTCCATGATGGACTTGCTTAATTCAGAGGATGACCACTGGTACAGGGGATTAATTAGCTACTGAGGAAATTCACAGAGATAACTGGTGTTGAGAGGATGAGCGGTGATTGAGCACGCAGGTGAAAACAAGACGTAGACGAGGAAGGTAAAGACGGAGCAGGTCAGAGAACACACGAAAACAACAGACGGAGGGTCTTTAGGGGAGGAGATTAGTTTGTGGAGGCACCATAAGTCTGTTCAGTTTCTTTCCTATGACTAACAGTGTGTGATCTAAACTTTCAAGGACAATTTTCGAATGTATTTCAGTATCTGCCAGGTATGACAGTTCTGTCATTGGAGCTCTTGAGCTTATTATTAAAATTGGCGAACGTTAAAGCTCCTATAAGGAGTTTTAGCCGGAAATGAAACAAACAGTAAAAATAAGAGATGTTTCTTCAAGGCCGACAGAAGCCAATGAGACCATCAGAGAGGAGATCAATTATCTCTTCAGCACTGTTTTAGAAACTTGTTGCTTTAAGTTTAACTGTTAAAGTTAACTCCTATCATCTAGATTATTAGAATTTGGCACTGAACTAGAGGTCAACTGATATTATTTTCAGGGCTGATACTGATACAGATACAGAACCAGTATGTATTTATAGTTCAAATGACAAGGAGTTAACAGTTAACTGGTTAAACTCCCAGTACAGTTGCATCACGCAGTCCTATGACGTCTAGCCAATCTGATAGTGTTGTGTTAGAGGAGACATAGGAAGGGAAAGACACACTGTTGGGGCAGCCAGAGTAGCACAATTATTAATAATGTAAATTTATTAGTGATCTGTTCAATAAAATGTTAAAACAGATAATTGGTTGTTAAAAATAATAATAAGAGTGGACTATTTTTCTTTACAAATAAAGTTAAAGTTGCTAAAACACAGATTAGAGAGAGTTAAGATCTAAAAAAGTCACCATTAGGTACTTTCGAAAGCCTCTCTGAACTAAGCATTTTCTAAAGCTATGATATTTGAGGCCATCTGGTCTGAAAACCCAGAATGGAACAAAAAGGAAAAAATTATTTGTAGGACCAAAACACTTGGTCTCTTTAAATGTATTTTCTTGTATCTATAGGGTTATGATGGGAAATGTCCTCCTCAACCCAAACAATTGTTTTGCTATGGTTATGACTATTGTTACTTCTGTCATCTAACCGTTCTCTAAAACCGACAACATTTTCCCCAGGGCGTAAAAAACAATTCTCTCAAAGTAACAGTTATCACCACTGCTTTATGGACAGCAGATATCTGTTTAAGTGGCTGGGGGTAAAAACCCTGGTTTAAATATAAAATCAATGCCGTCAGGGACACATGATTTCTAACGAGGCACAAAGAAATGAATATTTTTGATGATGTGTCGAGTAATGATAGGTAAAATACAAAACACTCGGAACAAAGCTTCTAGCGTTGTTTTTATGCTTAATCCAGGTAAGCTTGATTGTTTCATCTTTTTCAAACTACTTTTTATGTGATAAGTTCAAATGGATCACATCAGTGTAGTGTATTCATATTACACACAGCTTCTGAAGGATCTGCACAGTTTGTGGTAACTTGAATAACTGACTGCAGGGTGGATGCTGCAGGGTGTAGTGTTGAGTGAGCCTCCATATGCCATTGATATACTGAATTTGTTTACTCATAGTTTGAACTTTTATATTACAACTTAATACTTTTTTTATGATGGCAGTTATCTCGTGTAAACTATGAATGGTCTCCACAGTGTCCAGAAAGATGTTTGGCCCTCAGTTAATAGAGATGCCCTAGGATATTTGTCTTCATAGTATTGTAAAGAGTTCATATGGCTACTTAATGTTGATAGTTAAAAACACAGATTCGTCTAGAGATTGTGTTGTAAAAGAGGACTGGTATTTTGTAGAGATGCACCGAAATGAAAATTCTTGGCCGAAACCGAAAATGAGGAAACCAAGGTCAAAAGCTGAAACATCGAAATAAATTATGCCAATTATAAGTGGGAAGTAGGCCATGCATTTTCTGTTTGTGTTGCACAGGCATTTTCTAGGCCATTTATTAGCAGACACTTGAAGCTAGTTTGTATAGCAGTTTGAACACACTGGGTTAAAGGATCTCAAAGTTATAGACAGAAATGTCAAAAATGTTACAATTGTCCTCAGTCTCCCTTACCATTGCATTTATGGCTCTGACTGTGTACTAACCTCACTAAAATCAAGGATCTCATTGAACGTATCAAACAAGGGTGCATGCCCCTCATCTGGTTCAGAGAGACAAGTCCTTTTTTCTGTGCTCTGTCCTCCTTCCTGTGCGCTTCTCTGTCTCCAAGCGGGTTCTCCACATCCACTGCGGCCTGGATCATTTCTCGTGTGCGCTGCTTTATTCCCACATCCTAGTAATGATCTTTACAACGCGGATCAAGTACAGTCGGGATGAAGTGCAGAGGATCCGAGTAGATCTCAGTGAAATGTTTGCTGACAGACTCTAAGAGTGAACTTTTCATTGTTTTCACTCCGTGGTCCGCCTCAACCTCTTTGCTCTGAAGGCGCTTTAGTGCTGTGATTAAAGGAATAACGGATGCAGACATGTTGGCCTTTATCCAGACAAGCGTGTACTGGCCGCGTTTTTTGCTTGCATCATTACAACATTTTGTGTCCGCTGTGTTGTTTCAGTGATAAAAGTATTTCAGCCGAAAACTGAAAATGCACTTTTGGGCCAGTTTCGGCATCCCTAGTATTTTGTGTGTTTTATGATAGTTACCCTGCTCCGAAGGTAGTCTGCGAGGTTCTTTCGCGTGAAGTTTGCTGCTGCTGATGGACTCAGTTCATAACCTTGTCAAATAAAACAATCACATAAAACTTATCAGAGATTTTGGAGTTAAACTGGAGACTCCTTCAGAAGAAGGAGGAGAGTGTAGCGAAACAATGATCAGCTCATGGGGTCCTTACCGTTCCTCATTTTGTAGAGCTGCACGTTTTTCTGGATGTACTCTGCAAACTGTACTGTGTCTCCAGCCTCTCCAACACACAGCAGCAGGATCTTCTCACTCAGTTTGAACATCTTGTCGTAGTCTGGAAAAACAGGGAACAAAATTTGTATTTAATCATCTACTCATGAACCATCAATGTGGCTATTTGCTGACTGGGTGAAGTACTTTCACTTTCACTGACAAGAAGCCTGGTGAGCAGGTTATGCTAGCTTTGCTAACTCTAGTTTTGAGTTTCAAACAGGGTTCAAACATTTAATTTATTAGCAAAATTGCATATCAGTGACTTTATACACACTTATATTGGTTATGGAGACGAAAATATCCAAACTAAGAAGCAACATAAGGGATTAAATAGCACACTGTTCCTTTAAGTAATCACAGCGTCACTTAGCTTTGCTAGCTTAAGTTACATTCAGCATTTTTTGTTATTGTAGGAGAAGTTGCGCATCACATTCCCTCAAGAAAACATTTGAGGACGTATATTAAGAGTAAATGTAAGTTTTAAAATGATGAAGAGATGTGCGATATATAAGTTAGCAGGTGTAGCTAATTCAACCGGCTGGAGTGGCTAACTGCTAAGCTAACGCGTTGTCATACCGTGCTTCATCTGAAGGATGCTGCTGGCTGCCACATTATCAGCGGCGACCAGGACAAAGTCAGGTCCCTGTATCCCGATTAGGTACTCCATTCTGAGTAAGAGCTATGAAGTTGTACACTTAAATAACTCTGAAATAGCAAGCGTCTCTCTCAGCTCTCTCCTCTGTGCAGATTACACAGCAAAAGTTTGAGGATATGTGTCGCGGAGTGATGTCGTCACCGGAAAACACAGACGTCATTTCATGCGCGACTCGGGCGGGCAATTTGAGCGCTACAGCGGCTGGTGTTGTGGCACCCGCGTTGTGATATTACTGACATTTGTCAAGACAAACAGAAGGAACGGATACTTAGCTGGAAAGACGGTCACAATGGACGAAAAGGACTCTACAAACATAATGGCGGAAAATAATGGCACACAGCGAAGACGGTCACAGCGTTTGAGTTCTCCTCCGCAGGCTAACATTCAAAGTGACAACAAAATGGCGCTGCTCAAACGCTCCATCACTGTGAGGAAAATAGCACCCAGGAAAACTGTCGCACCGTCGGAGAACAACAAGGAAAACACACCGAGGCGCTCTGGGTCATCAGAAGTCACCCAGAAGAAGCCGAAGGTCTCCACCCCTGATGCTATTCCGGTTCGCGGACCCTCATCATCGGCTAAGAGGAAGAAGAAGGCCGCTATGCCTTCACCGATCCTCCCATCTTCCCCACCACCAGCTTCCCAGCCGGTGGTGGCTGCAGAGGACTTGGTGTGGTCGCAGAAAGTGCGTCGCTCCTACAGCAGGCTCAGCGACAAGTCCTTCAACAGCCCCAACTCAAGAGAGACCATGTTCGGCTTTGAGAAGCTGACCACCCCGGTGGTGATCCGGGAGGTGCGGCGATCCAAACCGGGCCTGGAGGTTTCTGGATCTTTGTGTGGACTGAACTCTTTTACATCCATGCTCGAGGCGGAGGACTGTGCATCCGAGGTGGACACAAACATCCCTGGAGTGGTGGTGGTGAAGGAGAAGAGGAAGAGGAGGAAAGTCCAGAAGATAAACACCGTAGAGGTGGACGCTCTGGCTGCACAGATGAACGCAGAGTTTGATGAGGCAGAGGTGTTTGAATTGGTTGTGGAGTAGAAATCATGACTGAAAGACTGCAAATGACTTTTTTTTATGCATGTTATTTTTATTACCAACATGCTGAGAACACTCTTACTCTGGGAGGACAAGACTCACCTGTCATATTCACACTCAAAACATCTTTTTTTGTATATCCCCAGCTCTACATAATGTATATTTGGATTAATGAGAGTTCATATGTTTGGTTGTTCTTTTGATGCTCTTAATGTGGGTGTTTCAGTCACTATGTCATGGTGTAGTGGCAAAATGTAATCACATGTGAGTGTTGTTTAAGATTCAATATGATCAGTAGTTAGACTTGTAAAGGATCTTCTTTAATATGTTATTATGGAAGCATTGATACATATTGGATTCCCTGTCATCAGATGTGTCGTCTTTGTCTTTTTAAAGCTGACTAAACAGCATTTTGTAAATGTTTTTTTTGCTTTGACTGTTTCAATGAACTCTCTTTTCAAAAACAAACTGGTTATCTGGTGCTTAATACATGCAGAGGGAAATGTGTGACAATAGTTCATAAATTAAACAATTTGTAATCTTGACAGCTACTGAAGTAATGCAAGGTGTTATATCTGATCAATTTGTTTTAAGTAATCAGAGAAAGCAAGTTTGACATTTGATGATTTTTTCTGACTTTTTGTAGTTTTAAAAATGATTGAACAAATTGAGAGTTAATCTACATGGAAAATAATAATATTGTAACTTTAAATCTAAGTGATGTACAATGATTATTTTCCATCAGAAGGAAACTGATGACTGGATTTACTTTTTTTCATTGTTAATAATATTTCAATGATTAAAGAATAGTTCAGAGGTCTGACCAAGGTGTTGCCCAAAAGTGTTTTTACATTCATCCATAATTGAAGAAAAATTTAGACTAGGGTCGTAAGGTACTATCTTTTCAATGGTATTCTTTGATGGGAATTTCTATGTAAAATAGTTTCTTTAAAGGGGTGTTGGTGTGATGTAAATCAAGGGTTCCCAAACTTTTCAGCCCATGACCCCCAAAATATAGGTCCCAAAGACTCCGGACCCCCCAAAATATAGGTCCCAAAGACTCCGGACCCCCCAAAATATAGGTCCCATAGACTCAGGACCCCGAAAATGGAGGTCCGAAAGACTCACGAACCCCAAAAATATAGGTCCCAAAGACTTGCGACCCCCCAAAATATAGGTGTCAAAGACTTGCGACCCCCACTGTCTCTAGAAATTATTAAATGTGACTTAATTTAGCTGGTCTGCAGAAAATTAGCCGATCTACATTCACATGTAGCTGTGTTTCCTGAACTGCTGAGAATAAACTTGCTGTAACTGATACTTTTTAAATTAACTGTTAACTAACCCTAACCTTAGGATACATCTGGTAACAATAAAGGCAGATATATAATGAAAAATTTGAACTTGTAAAGTTTTATTTCAAATTGAATGACTATTTTTTCTATTTTTACAATAATATTTAATTTGAAAATTTTAATTACTTTAAAAAAATAAATAAAATTCTGCTAGACATCTCGCGACCCCTCACTAGTGTCCCGCGACCCCCACTTTGGGAAACCCTGATGAAGATGACCAACTCGATGGGCTATCGGCAAGAACAGAGGACCATGAGACGAGCCTCCATGCAGCAGGTGAGTAGGCAAGAGAGAGTCAGGGAGGGGGGGATTTTCACAGGGAGAGCCAAAAGAGGAGGGGGGGTTACTACAGTCTATGCTAAATGTGCTCTTTCTATTAAACATAAAAACATTGTTCCATATCTGTAAATGTAAGTTTTCAGAAAATTAAATGACTAGAAATGCCAACAGACGTAAGAGGATCTTTCAACACAATAATGTACTGAACAAAAAATCTTGATTCTGCTACAACTTATCAGAACTTATTTCAATTTTCAATATTTGCTTTAGGTAAATGTACAATTTTCAATCAAACATTGAGGAAACCTATATCAATAGGGGCCCTGAAATAAGCTGTTATACTGCATAAGCTCAGCAACATTACCCTATAATTAATTATAATCTGAAGTTCTCTCAAAGCGTACGCCATGACACCATAGTTAGAGAACACTGCTGTTTAAAACCTGCTTCTCCTCACAGACGATAGTATCCTGAGGAATTAAATGTGAGTGTTTGGCGTGTGCAGCTGAGATTTGGGGGTATAGTGAAACGTGTTGCTGATCATTTTAACACACCGAGGGTTTAATGAGGTCATAGAAAACATGATGGCTAACACATTCCTGTAAACAGCATTGGTCTCCGGTGATTATGTTGAGGCAAACTGAATGAGTAAGTGGGCGATGTGTTTGCTTTAATGAGATTGCTGGACAGGTAAAACGTTTTCCTCTAGAGCCTCTTGAAGGTGTAAGTGGATATGTTGCATAATTTCTACTAACAAGCGGGAGGATGTTATTAATCTTCATGCCTGCTTCTACCTGGGCAGCCTTCTATCTCAGATAAACTGAATAAATGCAGATAAAATAATAAATGATGACTAAGTAAATAAATAATAAATACATCTTTGATCATTTAGGCTTCAAGTGATAATGAATTTATATGATCCTCTCAAGAGTGGAGGATGGGGTGTCCATGATTTCCCAAAAGAATGTCAAAGTTTGATTTTATCAGACCACGGGACAGTTTTCCACTTAACCTCAGTCCATCCTATAAGGACTAATTCCCAGAGAAGTCACCATCATTCATGGATCATTTTTATATGTGGTTTCCTCTTTGCATGGTGCAGTTTTAACCTGCTTTTATAGATGCAGCGACACGCTTTTGGATGGGATTTTGAGCCCATGCAGTGATTTCCACTACAGAGTCATGTCTGTCTTTGATGCAGTACTGCCTAAGGCCCTCAAGGTCACGGCAATCCAGTTATTGGATTTCAACCTTGTCCCTTTTATGAAGAGATTCTTCCAGATTCTCTGAATCCTTAAATGATATGAAATTGTCGAACCATTGCTCACACAGTCTCTCACAGAGCGATGAACCTCTTCTCATCTCAGACTCTCCAGAGTTCCCTTTTATATGCACAATGTTTACAACCTGTTGCAAATCACTCTAATTGGTTGGGAGATGTGGCTTTTCTAATTTTCTTAAAGAAGTACAAAAAGTATGATAGAAAATGATGAGTCCTATAATAAGTGTGTCTGTACAAACTACCAACACCTGGTAGTTTGGTTGGCTCATCACTGGTTTTAAGATCAGTTCCTCTTAGGGTTGAATGATTAAGAGCAAAACTAAAGAAAATGACAGATTTCTATTTACAATGAGAATTTTTGTAGCATATTGTGTGAATTCCTTCTTGAACCTCTGAGGGCTTCATTTTCATCAGCCACTATAGGATCCAGTAAGGCTGTCTTCGCCCTCTGCCACATCTCTTAACCTGGAGCTCGCTTTACAACAACAGGGTGTAAGAAAAGTGCATCTTTATTCAGTATTTCACTGTATATTAAGTCTAGATGCTCTTTTAGTTATAGTGAGACTGTGTAACCATATCGGTTATCACTGCAGTGCCCAATTAAAAGACAGAAACTCCATCTACAGCTTTAACAGCACTGTAATATGAGGTGGCATCATGATAAATAAACCCTTCAGATCTTTATTATAAAGTTAAAGACTTGATGCACAAGATGCTGACGAGTATATCTTCACTTGTTATACCAACCTTGTCCTCTTAAGGCTCTGAAGTCTGTTATTTACATCTGCTGAGAGCACGTACGCATGCTGATAGTATTTGTGTGTGTGTGTAAGGAGGACGAGAAGAGAGATAATGAGTGTGTGTGTTGGCGGTGTGTAGCAGCAGCGAGTGAGTAAATCCACAGTTTGCTCACGCATTTTAGGATGCACAGAGCGCGCTGTGTTTTCCTCCTCAGGTGCCATTTCATGTTCATACCCTTCATTTGGCATTTCAGCTCCCTGGGAAAGGAAACAATTTTTTTAGCAGCAACAACACATGACAGCTTGCCTTTTGTATATTTTTAACAAGGTATTCTTGTCTGCTTGTCACTTTGGGTGAAAGTTACAGACAGAGTGAAGTAGTAGGGTGTTTTGTGAGATGCTGTCGCGTCTCCTTATGCTTGCTTTTGGCTTTTTTCCCCCTTCTTTGAGTCTGATCATGCTATTAAAATTTTGTATTACTGTATTTGAGGTTGTATGTCATACAAATGTAGGATAGCTGTCAATCACTATAACATTCTACGTTTTTTGGACAACTGATAAAACAGCAGATGATGAAAATCTTTGAGTTAAAATTGTACATTTTATAACCTATTAGCTACAAATCGACAACAGCCAAAGCATTGAATCACACTTTAAATAACATTATCAGTCAAGAAACATGTTAGCTCCTAGCTAGCAGTGATACAGCCAGTAAGCAGCTAGACCCTAATGTAGCTACTTTTTGATGTGTTATAAAATATATCGTTTTAATTCAAAAATATTTTCAGACTATATTCACAAACTGTTCATGCTGTCTTACAGTTGTATAATTATATTAAAGGTTGTAAGTTTAGTAGGATATCTTACAGCACTACCAAGATAAACAACTGCAAAAAACAAGAGATAGAGTCAATCTAGAGGGACGTTGACCAATATTTCAAGCTAAAACAACACACAAATTAACAACTAATGCTGGCATTCAAACACCTCTTGTGTAACAATATGTTAGCTAGAAATAACACAAGAGCTAGTTATTTCTTACAAGCTAATATAATGTTAGCCAGGAAGGTAAGCATTTCCTGTTATGCTGCATGACCAACAAGTTGTAGTTAGCACCATGTATCCACTGCTTAGCTAACAGGGTTTTTCACCTCCATGTTAACAAAGAATTAATTAAGTCTGGCTTTTATGTAGGGTTTAACAATTTTATTTCTTACCTTTTACTGTTATATTGATTTAAATGTTGCTTTATTATTTTAGTATTTTTAACTGTTATCTTATTCTATTTTTATTTATTTATTCATTTATTTATTTTCTTTATGATAAATTGATATTTTTAGCCTTAGATTTATTTTCAACTCTTATCTTTGCCCTTTTTAAATCTATTTATTTTAACTATTTGTATTCTTAATTTTGATGCTTTAACTTATTTCAATTACACATATTTTATTGTTGGTGTGCATTAGTCTCTATTTTATTTTATTTTATGTTATTTTCATTTGAATCCTTTTTTAAAAATTAATATTATTATTAATATCTTCCGCTTATACGCCTTGCCATTGTTTTATTTCTGCTTCGTTCTTGTTTTTCAATCGCTGTATTTGATTTGTATGAAAGGTGCTATATAAATAAAGATTGATTGCTTGGTTGAGCAAACGTGCTTCCTAGCTTACATAATGCTAGCTAAGTAGTTAAAAGCTTCCTCTGGCTTATGTCTGTTCAGTAATAAGTTAAAAATTGTGTTGTTTTTCTATGCAATAAGGGCTGACATCCCTCCAGATTTTCACTGAGTTTTTTAGTTACTAATCACTCTAGAAAAGTTTAAATACTTAATGTCTGATACCTTAGATTCATCCGACTTACAACCTCCAGTACAGTTTAACAACATGATGAGCATGAACACGTTAGAAATATGAGCAATAAGGAAGCACAAGAAGAAGCAATGGCAGTTCATGAAGCACCCCTCTGCAGCACTTTCAGTCCAAGTGACAAACAGACAAGAATACCTTGATAAAACTTGATAAAGCCCTTTTTTCATATTTTTAACAAGGCGTTTATGTCTGCTTGTCACTAATAGTTGCAGACAGTGTGAAGTAGGAGGATGTTTTTTGGGCTGCATCTGCTTCTTCTTGTGCTCTCTTCTGTTTTTTGAGTCTGTTCATGCTGATTTTTTGGGTTAGGTTGGATATTTTACACTAATATTCATGTGTTTTTCTTTCCCCCCTCTCTCCTCTCTTCTTTTTCCTCTCTTTTCTCCCCCCCATCCCTCCTCACCCTCCCACATTTCACTCACGGCAGTTGTCGCTGGTTCAGCTTGACTGCTTCGTTAGGGCTCATCATTTGCATTCAGATTAATTATCTAATTACCGACAAATGTCCGGCGGCCACCCCACACTCCGGCTCGTCAGCTCTCAGCCTGTAATTATTTTAATCATTTACTTTCATCTGGAGCGTTCCTGCCATACTCCTGTGTTTAGAGGCCATTCTTAATTACCCTGCCAAGACACTCTTTTCATGAGAGGGAGGGAGGGGAGGAAGGGGGGAGGAGAGGGGAGGGTTGGTTTGAGGGGAGAAGAGAGCAATTGGGTGAGGGAACATGTGTGTGTGAGAGAGAGAAAGACCAATGGGGACATGATCCAGAGGCTTTGACAGCACAGAGGAAGCTCCCTGCTCTGCTGGATGCTCTTTCCTCTCTTTTTTTCTCTTTCTCTCTACATACACCCCCCAAAAAAACCTCCCCCGCCTCCCCAACCAACTTCCTCATCTCTCCCCTCACCCCCACCTCCCTCCTCTTCTCTACACCCCCGTTATACTTCCTCCCTTTTTTCCCTTTATCGCAAGCACACACAGGAATCGCCCGTGGGCTTCAGTGCTCTGACTGCTAATACACTGACACACACACACACACACACACACACACACACACACACACACACACACACACACACACATACACACACACACAGGCAGACAAGAGAGTCATGTGCCCTGTTTGTGGCACTCATCAGGATGCACACATCTCTCCACAATCTGCCTCGAAAATCTATACTCCTCTCTCTCAGCTTGTCTATCTTTCTCTTGTTCTGTCTCCCATCATCCCTCCATCCTGCACACGTTTATGTGCCTCCTCTTCATCCCCTCTTGTCCCACTATTTGTAGGCCTTCTTCTCCCTGTCCTCCCTCTGCCTTATTCTAGCACAGAACATTTTCCTCTGTTGTCACACTCAGGGTGGGAAGCTCTAGTAGTGTTATAATGAAAGATTGTTGTTTTTCTGAGTGAGCATTTTAAATGTGTATGACAATCCTGATCCATTCACTACTTCTTAATTAATGAATAAGTGAGACAATGAAGAGCAAAAATCTGGAGGGATGTCTAGATCTAATAGTTGAGACAACATATTTGACCACCCACTATGCAACAGCTATTTTGACATCCAACCACTTAATAGATAACAACTTTTTACGACTTTCCTGGAGTATCATGAAACACTACCAAACGGTGATATTACCTCTGAGCGACTTCCTCATGCTAAAGCATAGACTTTAGAATACCTCAAAATGCAGTACAGCTATTCAAACTAATCAAAAGTAGAGCTCACCAACCAGCAACTGGAAGCTCACATAAGTAAGTAGTATGTTGTATACATGGTTAAAATGATATTCAAATATAACTATGTAGCAGTATAAGTAAAGTTAAATTCTTAATACGGCCAGATGGGCGCGCTAGCTTAGCCGTCGTAGCTTCCAAGGAAATGCATGATTGAAGAAGTCATATGGCACAGAGAGGATGTGCATTATGTTGTTAACAGCATACTTAACAAGTCAGCAGACAGTATGTAGTATGCACTGTTTGAGTGTGTTGTTGGAAGGAAGTACATCAGTATGTGGTTGAGGAAACAGCCTGAGTCTTGATGCCAATGTTAGCTGTCATCTAATGTGGTACCATGTATGTCGCCTTTTCTTTTGTATCAGGCAGCACTATAAAGCCAAATATTCAATCATCAATCAATCAATCAATCAATCAATCAATCAATCAATCAATCAATCAATCAATCAATCAATCAATCAAGCTTTATTTATATAGCACCTTTCATACCAATCAAAAGCAACTCAAAGTGCTTTACAGCAATTGAAAAACAAGAAAGAAGCAGAAATAAAACAATGGAAAGACATATTAGGGGAAAAAAATAATAATAAAAATAATACAAAAAATAATACAAAAACATAAAATTAAAATAAAATAAAATAAAATAGAGACTAATGCACACCAACAATAACATATGTGTAATTGAAATAAGTTAAACCATCAAAAATAGAAAAAAGGGGTAAAGATAAGAGTTGAAAATAAAACCAAGGCTAAAAATATCAATAAACTGAGTAGATAAATAAAATAAATAAACGAATGAATGAATTAATAAATAAAAATAGAATAAGATAACAGTTAAAAATACTAAAATAATAAAGCAACATTTAAATCAATATTAGCCAACTTTTCGGCTACTCTTTGCTAACAATGATATAATCTAGTAAGTAGCTTGGTGCTAACATTAAAAGTTATTTAATAGTTTGTACCGCCTTTTTTAATTATCATGAAACACTACTCAACAGGATTATTACCTATAAACCGGATTCAAGCCAACAGTACTGTTATGGCAGGATGCTAACTCTAGCTGTTCTTTCATGGTTTATCAAACACGTTGCTTTCCATTTTTTGCATGTTACTGAAATGGTACGCTCTTTTGTAGCACTTACAATATGATCTACGGCTGATTACTGAGCTTTTGTCCATTTGGTAATTCAATTGCAACTAGTACACAACACCTTGAAGAACTTTCTCGCTAGCCTTAGAGCTGCTGTTGGTATTGTAAACATCTGTTCATTGAGAGGGACTTCGAATGTCAACACTGTCCCTTCCAACCAGATTTCCTCTTAGCCCCCCAACACAGATCGGCGTGTGCAGTCATGATAGTGCCAGACTCATAACCAATCAGAGGACGTAGTAGGGGCCGCCCCTTAACCAATCAGGACAGAGGATTGGAGATTAGCTATGATTGGTCCGTCATAACGGGAACAAGGGGAATAATAACATTGCTTGATACAAAGGCATTTGAGATTTCACAATAGTCTCAAATTACTCCACTTACAGATGAGTACCGATGGGTATTATGACCTTTTCTCCAAACCCAGCAGAAAAAAACAATGTTTTTTATACCATTCCTACCAACAGCAGCTTTAACTTAGCTAAGAAGTACTTTAGCAAGTAGATTTTTTTCCTAGCTAATAATATGCTAGCTAAAAATGTACACACATTCTTTGGTGTTAATGGTAATCAAATATGCTGTTTAGCTTCAAATACAATAAGCCGATATGGTTAGATGCTAGCTGTAACTGTTGTCAGGAAGCTAAGAGGTTTCCATATGTTTAGTTTTAACATGGAAAAAATGCCTTATTATTTTACCTCCTGTCAATGTGTAAGTTAGGTTAAATGATAACATTGTAAGATACCCTGAATCTGTACAAATTGAAACCTGTAACAGCAAATCACAACAGCATCTGAGCGTTATTGCAGGAAAACGTCCGCTGTGTGAATGTGGTCAGCGAGGGGAGACATCAGGTCATCTTACTCTCCATCTCGCTCCATAATGTTGCTCTCACTCAACCCTTAAGCCACTCACCCCTCTCTCCCTCTCCTCCCTCCCTCCCCTTCCTGACTGCTCTTGTTAAGAAAAGGGAGAATATAAGAGAGAGGGAGAGATACTAGCTCTGTAATTGGGCTCTTGAATATTTAAGTCACTGGGGATGAAAGTTTAATGAAAAGATGATTATCTACCAGTTTATCACACCACTGTTTCATATTTCATTTTTGCATTCTCGTTCCCAGCTGCATTGTCCATTCAGGCAGCTGTGGGTACAGGGTAGGATAGGGTATAGAGTTTAGGATCCATTCAGTGTGTGTTGGATTATGTGACGCCAAAAGAAGGGGAATCATTTTAAAAAGCTGTTAGAGATATGATGTACAGGCGTCACTTTAAGGAGATATAGATGGGGCATTATGTCAATGCCTTGACTGTTCTTTATATCTCGTGCTTTTTTAGGGGGATTTTTGTCACAGAGACCATCAGTTATTTCAACTCAACACTAAGTTTTCAGCTTATACCTTCTGTCCTATGTTATTCTTATGTATCAGTATATATTTTAATGTGAAATCTTTTATTTCTACTGAGAGGAAAAACATACACACATTGTTGCAGCATTTCTTTTTTTGCAGCTGCAGACTGAGAAGCATCCAGTTGTAAAAGTCCATCAAGGATGTCCAAAATGTAACTGTACTAGATGCTGGATACTTAAATAAACATGGTTGGTTACACAATAGCAAAGCGTCGTAATTGCTAATTATGCAGCATCTGTCTAAACCTCTACATTTGCTAACTGTAAGTAGTGATCTTTACAGACAATGTCTGGTTGTACCACCAGAATCTTTTAATACATTGGTACAGAATTTGCCAAATTAGACTCATTGAATACTCAACAGCTCACCACAGTTTGTATTTGCTTTATTCAATCATTTACTAAAACTATTGTTTAAAAATGTTATTATGAGGCCGTCAGTTGACCTAGCTGTTAAATCGCCAGAGGCCACATCCCTCAAAGCAAGTGGCCTGTGTTTGATTCTGGTCTGGCGAATCTCCTTCTCTCCCAATTTCCTGATCTATCCAACGTCCCGTCCTTTTAATAAAAGGTACAAAATCCCCCAAATAACCCCCTTAAAAAAGTTAGTACTGAATATGTAATAAGGCTACTTTTTAAAAATAATGAACAAATGATTGATCCAGAGTTTTTTTGTTTTATAGAGTTAATCAGAATGCATTTTATCATCATAATCTCTAGATAGTCTGGAGGCCATTTATATAGCCTTGCAGACAGGACGGTTTATTAATAGTGTGGTGTTTTTTGTACATGCTGTACTTTGATCAACAAAATGAAGGATGTCATGGGATTTTTTAAAAATGTATGGCATGTTAAAATCACCAGAATCAGAATCAGAATCAACTTCTTTGGCCAGATACTTGCGTTCATACTAGGAACTTGACCCTAGATTGACATTACTCTCATTGTGCTTATACACAACAATAGGTGCTTAACGAGAGGGGCAACGAGTAGGGCAAAGAATACCAAATTTAAACACTAAATATGTCATGTACATATGCATATTATGTATTACAGTCCCATAAACTGCAGTTCAGTTATCAAATGTTAACTTTGTTTTCCTTGTGCAGAAAAATACAAAAAGCAACTTAATATCTCTATTTGTACATATTTTTTTAGAGAGCTGTTAACCCTTTGACAGGTTACCAAATCCACAAATTTGGGAAGGTTAAAATAGAAACAAATTAGAAGTTACAATTTTTATAACTTGTACATAATCAAATCATTTTGAGGGTGTCATCCAGAGATTTTTGTTATCTTTGCACATAAAATCTCACAGAAATGAAAGCCTCAGCTCAGACATTTGTTCAGAAATGGATTCAGTGCCAGCACTCTGGCTTAAAGCATCAGATGTTAACTTAACTCACTAATTTCACTCCAACAAAAAGAACAATATGAGGCAAGAGGACACTCTTTCCTTTATTTAATTGTGCAGGATAAACAGACGGCTGTTTGTTATTCATAATGGTGGGGACATTAATCCCTTTTCGCGAGAAGATGGTGTGAAAAAGCAGCGTTGACGTGTAGCACTTTTTCCAAACCCCAGTGGAATAACGGGGACTTTGGAGTTTAGAGAGGGGGGATTATGTTGCGGACCCTCGCATAGCCTCAGGGCCACAGTTTGGAAGCGGACACAGTTTGGACGGCAGAGATTAGACACCAAGGTATGGTGCAAAGAGGCCATTTCCAGGCAACATGGGGGATCTTCTCTGATAAACGCATTCTGTTGAGACTTCACTTTGAATGCATGAAAATAAAGATAAGAGGTGATGTTCTTATACAGGCCACATGATGACAAAAGATTACTTTGTGAATTTAGGTGGTGTACAATTTGCATTCTTTGTGTTGTTTGATGGTTTTTTGGCAAAGTTGCAAGGATAAATTCATGAGCTGCATTATTAAACAGCTTCTTCTTCGTCTACAGAGCGCCATATGTTGATGTGTGTGCTTCAAAAACCTGAAATCCAATAACCTGTATGAAAGACGCCTCTGGGGACCTAAGAGAGACGGAATTAAAGAGTGTGTTAACCCTGCCTTATTAGATACTCTGCATTCATTTAGTCCCGAACAACTCCCTCGAAAAATGTGGGATCTGTATCGTTCTCGCTTGCTTATCAGTTTAATCCACAATTTCACGCCGCAGAGGCGGGTGCGACCTGCTCCGCTTGCCGCTTTTGTGGACAAGGGTGTCACCGTTTAGTCTCATATCTCTGCAGCATGGACATGGGAGGGGAACCAAACGAGGGGGAGACCTGCTCCATCTTTAGGTCAGGAGGGGAGGGAGGAGAGAGGAGAGAAGAAAAAGAGCAAGTTAAATGGAAGTGACAATCTGCAAACATTCCTGCCGGCAGCTGCGGAGCATTCTGCATGGTCACCGCCGGGCCCCCTTTCTCCCCTCCCCTGCGACCCCCCATGCCTGGCACACGCACCTGCCGCATTCACCGACAGCCAGATAATCTATGGGCGGGTCCCGGCCGGGGCTCCCACTCAATGCGCTCTTGAGAAAACCCCTTATGCGTGAAAGAGCCCCCTTTCTCTTTCTTTTGTCCAACACAGTTTTATGGGACAACATCGGGCTTTATGAGGTTTGGGGGATTTTTCACGGGACTCCATAGAAAGCGATAATCCTTTCAGGCACGAGACGAATGAAAAAGTTTTAACCTGCTGTTTTCATATTTATTAGCTGGTTAGAGCAGACGAGGCAGCTGAACCGTCACACACACACCCCTCCTCCTCCTCAACACACACACACAAGCTTCAAGTCCTGGAATCAAACACTGACATGATGCTGCGTCTTAAGAGGGACCTCATAATGGACCTGATTACTTTAACCCAGAGTCAAGTGGGCGACTGACACTGAGGTCACTGAGGCCTTAAACGCTCTCTATTTCAGTCAACAGGTCGTTTAAACACATTAGTCCATGTTTAAGTTAATAAAATGTTCACATGGTCAGATCTGTTTTTGTCGTCTTTGTTGATTAAATTGTAGCTCGTCCATGGTTTTCAATTTAGGCTTCAAGTTGAGTTGAATTACACTAATTTAGGGCACAAAGACTGACGAGGGCAATACGACTGAATTCAATAATTGGGCTCTACAGGAGTGAGCGAAATACTCTAAATTAATCATTAATGGTTAGACATTTAATTAAACAGGTTAAGTGTAATTCATATGGGAGCTTTATCCTCATTCTTTGAATTTTACTCAGCATTTCTTTATTCTATTCTCATTTTGGCTTAATTAAAGCTCCTGCAAGGTTTTTTTTTGCTGGTTGCAAAACAGACTGACATTAAAAATAATGTCTCTTTATGAGCCACAAACACAAACAAGACCATCCACATTAAGACTGATAATTTCTGTATGGTTATATTTTGTTTTCAGAAACCACTTGCAGGGGGTAGGTGTCAGTCTGGAGCAGCTTTTGTTTACACTTCACATGGAAATGTATTTGATGAGTCATACATCTGAGTGTTAAAATAAAGTAGGATTCATTTTTTTGTTAAAAAATAACACGCCTTTCACACATACAGGACGAAATCAGTGCAGAAATAAGTGGTACCACTTTGTCCAGAGGGAGCGCTGAATCAGCATGGGCTGAAAGTTCTTTACAGGAGCTTTAAACCAAGGAAGGCTAATTAGATGGGATTGTTTTTTTTAGAAGTATTTTTAGCTCAAAAATAGCAGCTTCATTATTGAAACAAACTGGCACTGTAAGAAGTTTATTTCAAAGAGCCATAATCAAAAATGACCAAAGACATGCAATAAATTATGAGAAAATACACAAATTATACTTTATTAAACCTCCTCTTGAACTTGAAATTCATCACGTTTTTTATTAGTCCAATTTTTATTTAAAGCATATTGTATCTTAAATTATTATTGTAGTAAATTGAGGAAATATAGTACATTTTGTCTGTGAATAAATGTTTTTTTCCTTTGAAATAATGGCACAAATTTTGATAAAGCTAGTTACAGGGATTTTTTTTCTGATTGTCTTTTGATGAAAATTGACAAAATAAATCAATTATGTTGTATCACACTCTTAATGGGTCTTCCTTTCTATCTATCTATCTATCTATCTATCTATCTATCTATCTATCTATCTATCTATCTATCTATCTATCTATCTATCTATCTATCTATCTATCTATCTATCCATCCATCTATCTATCTATCTATCTATCTATCTATCTATCTATCTACATGTTGT
The DNA here is from genome assembly GCF_009762535.1 of Notolabrus celidotus. Lineage (NCBI taxonomy): Eukaryota > Metazoa > Chordata > Actinopteri > Labriformes > Labridae > Notolabrus > Notolabrus celidotus. The sequence goes on along the minus strand of NC_048287.1, from coordinate 25,079,564 downwards.
GTTGTTTCTCCTCTGACGACAGGTCTTTCTATCCAGTTCATCATACTCAGGCCTCGGGCCCGCAAGCCTCCCCTCCCCTTCCACCCGTCCTCACCCCTCTCCGACTCCCTTCATCCCTCCCTTCTCCTCTGCCTCCCCCCTCTCTCCTCTCCTCCGCCACCCCCTTTCTGTCAAAGCTGATTGTTTCCACGCCAGCAGAGTGCTGCGGGCAAGCACACTGTCACACTACATCAGGCAGAGGGAGGAAGGGGGGAGAGAGAGGGAGGATGATAGGGTGGATATGTGTTCCTGTGTTAAAAAAAAAAAGAAAGAAGCTGAAGCTTGGGCTGCAGCAGGGATTCCCAAACTTTTTCATGTCAAGGGCATCCAGATACAAGACCTCTGATTGTTTGTCCTGAGGAGTCTTAATGTGAAAAGACTTTTAGCTGAACACAGTGATGTAACTGTAGACGGAGAGATAGAGATGTATGAGACTAAAAACTGGCTTTCAGTGCAGAGATGCAGAGATGAGGAGACGAGGAGAATCGGGTTAAAGGACATCTGCTGTTGATGATTTTTATCAGTGTTTTCCTAATACACAGGGTAAAGTGAGAGAAAGCACATTTAAGGTAGTATTTTTAAACATAAACCCAGTCTTACTACAGTAAAACAAAAGTTAAACTTTGTTTCAACCAATAAATATTATCATTAAGTTAATTGGTTATTTTACTAGACTTTCAAAAAAAAAAAAAAACTGGATATTTTCAACACAAGTTCAGATTTTTGTAATCTTCTTATACCAAGTAAAACTTGGTAAACATGACATCAAAAAGTATAATATCCTTAAAAGTTATTTAGAAAACATGGTGGCATTTCAGTTTTGTGATAGCAGCTTGCAACCTTTAATTTTGGCAGATTAATCCAACAGTATCATTTCCCAATCACCTAAAAAATACGCCATTGACTTTTACAGGGAGTAAAGTGAACCCAGTATGAGGCAAGGGATCAATACTGACCCAGTGATCTTTAAGCATTTGATTAGCTTGACCTCTCATTGATAAAATTCAAATTACATTCATCGTCCCAAAGTTTTTCATCGTGTATTTCCTTTCTGGGAGCAAGTATGTAACATTTTTTTCCCTTTTCTTTAAATACAGGATTGAATGGAGTGCTGAAACAAGCAGACACATAACACAGTTATTAAGTTAAGGGCAATTAAAAAGGAAAATCAGCATGTAAAGTGTTTCATTTAAAGGCTGAAAATTAATATCAGGAAGGTGTTGCAGATCATTTTTACTTAAGATCCATGTTTGACAACAAACTACACATTTTTGTGTTCAAGAGAACATGTAAAGGAATATTATTTTGTTCAACAAGGACGTCTTTCAAGAAAATAATTGTGTATGACATGAGATGACATACACTTCTTTCGGGTGATAAAAAGTCTGTGTTATTACAAAGAATACCATGAATTTATCTGTAATGTTTCTCTTTCTGTATCATTGATCGACAAAAAAATCTGACAGAGAAAACCTAAAAAAGTGGTAGATCAACCAAGACATGAGATTAAAACTGCATGTCTTCTCACTATTTTGGTGTTTGACTCCTTCAAACAAAGCAATGCACTCATTGCACATTTACTCTCAGGGTTGCAACATGTCCAGAAAGATATCTTGTATCATCAGATTTTTAAAAACATGCAAATAAAACCAAGATAAAGGGAAAACCTGTTATTGTCAGAGAAATATGTATTTTCTGCCTTGCTCTCCACGTAGTCTTTCTGTGACCTCTCTGATTTCTCTGCATTATATCATTCAACATGTAGAGAAAAACAATCCTCCCTGTGGGAACCCTTTCATGGATCCCAGGTGGTCCCCTGTAGTGTGCACCACCACTGCTACACACACAAACACACGCTCAGTTCCACATTATCCACCTCTGTGCACACTGCTGCCCCCTGGTGTTGAAACAGAAACAGGACAGCAGCAGGTGGAGGCTGACTTGTGTGTGTCTGTGATAGGGTGTCTCCCCCTAGTGGACTCTGTTGGCTGCAATTATTATTATAAACATGGCTTGTGTCTACTTCGACAGAGGTGCTCATGCTTGAATCCAAAACTTGTAAAAATAAAATATTTAAAAATCCCTTGATGCCTAGAAATATATGTTTTATTTTTCAGCATAAATGTGTATATTTATATATTTTATTGAGCTGTGACGGAAGCTGAGCGAGGTCAGAGGTCAAGCATTCCAGACCGATTAGATACTCTACGAATGACTTGTAAAGTATAACTTCCCTGCTTTTTGATTAGTGATTAAATAGTCATCTTGTCAAGGCCTTCAAAGTATTTATTTTTCAGTCATTATAATCTGAATTAAACTCTCAGATGAATACATTTGTTTTTAGGTGAGTTTTCTCAGAAGCAGATCAATCCATCATAAGAATAAGTGTTTTTTTCAAGATTGTATTTGTGGCTCTTGTTTTCAGGAAGTGGTATTTGTGTCATTTATTTGTACACTGTCAGGCAATCACAACGGATCTAGGGTGATAGGCTTCTATAATGCATTAATGTAACTTCTGCAGTCCAAAATACAAGATGTCTTAGACATTACATCTGAACATGGTTGCTGCTTCTTTCTGCAAACATATTTGTTAAAGGTTCTGTAAGGGCAGTTTTTTTCTCAAAGTCTCATGAGGTTAGGTTAGGTACATTCTCCTGGGTAAAAAAGGTCACATTTGAAGGCATATGTAGGCTAAAGCACCTCATTATAAGTATGTGACATGATTTATTAAATGATACTCTACATTTAAAAAAAACTTAAAAATATGTGTGGAAATAACCTGGTATGATATAACTCCAATGTAGGAGATACATAGAAGGCAATGAAACGTGAATTTTGTGGTCACACTGTTTTAAGGAAGCTAAGAAAGTCAGCACAGGATGAGCAGTGTCTACTGCTGGACCTCGTTGTCAACTCCTGTAACACTATACCTGACATTTTTATTTGATTATTACTTAAAATGTATATCTGACGCAGGTTGTTTAGGTTCACCCAAAGCAGAACAGTCGATAGCAAGAGGAAGGTGCTGTTTTTAGAATAAAATATAATTAAATATTACAGGGTAGTTTCTGTCTTTCAAATGCTGGCACTGCTTTCTAACAAGGCGCTGATTATAAGCTTCAATAGTGGCTTTATAGATCTGTTCAACATTCCCAACAAATGTTGCTTTGCTTTGACGTAAGAAAACATCTTTGAGCTGCATGTCGTTGATCAAACTGGAGAGAAGACATTTGTTGTGGGGTTTAAATCTCTGGAGTTCATCAGGGAGATACAGGCTACTCATCATGAGACTGCTTGACCTTTGACCTATGAAAAAGTAAGAGTTGGAAAACATTATCAGGGTCAAAAACATGTTATTTGAATCACTTTTTACATTGAAAACCAATAAATTAGACATCTGATTGATGTAATAAGTGAAGTTTTAATTATAAAGAGTCTTGTTTTCATAGTGACAGGGTTCCATTGTTTGTGGGCAGACTTGCTTTCTTTTCTGTCCCCAGCAAATGGAGGAAATAGTTAATTTTTTTTTTTTTACAGGGTAGTTTCTATCTTTCAAATGCTGGCACTGCTTTCTAACAAGGCGCTGATTATAAGCTGCAATAGTGGCTTTATAGATCCGTTCAACATTCCCAACAAATGTTGCTTTGCTTTGACGTAAGAAAACATCTTTGAGCTGCATGTCGTTGATCAAACTGGAGAGAAGACATTTGTTGTGGGGTTTAAATCTCTGGAGTTCATCAGGGAGATACAGGCTACTCATCATGAGACTGCTTGACCTTTGACCTATGAAAAATTAAGAGTTGGAAAACATTATCAGGGTCAAAAACATGTTATTTGAATCACTTTTTACATTGAAAAACAATAAATTAGACATCTGATTGATGTAATAAGTGAACTTTTAATTATAAAGAGTCTTGTTTTCATAGTGGCAGGGTTCCATTGTTTGTTGGTAGGCTTGCTTTCTTTTCTGTCCCCAGAATATGGAGGAAATAGTTAATATTTTTCCCCATGAGATGTTATGAAGTACCCCAAATATCTAAAAATACTTGTCTTCAGAGGCAGAACTGATTAGGTAGCACTCTCTGTGTGTGAATGAAAGCAGCCCATTTATCTCCATGTTTCATGAGCTTTGTTTGGATGCTTTCATAACCCCACTAACGACCCTGAAATCACGTCATGGTGGTTTACAAAGTCACCATCAAAGGCCTGTTTGTTCTTCTGTGTTGCCCCTTTTTGTGAGGTTCCTGCTTGTGCGTCGCTTACAAGTTGGTACTCCGGTGTAAACGTGTTATCCGCGCTTCTCCAACATCCACCTTCAGCCGGTGAACAAGGGATCAATATGGAAATCGTCTTCAGCGCGGTGCCTGCGTCCAGGAGAGGCGATAAGCTCGGGGAAAATAAACGAGGAGTGAGTTTGGTTTGGAGGGGAGGCAGCTAGAGCCGGGGATTATCCCAAACTTGCCCCGGGGTTTGGCTCCTCTGCGCGCAACCGGACCGGCGTCTGTTCACCGCGGCCGTGTGGAACCTGCAGCCCGGGGCGCTGACTGGCTGACAGGCTCCCCTCCCTCAGGGCCCCAAGCGCGACTCAGGATGGAGATTACAGGGTGGCAACGCGGCTGGTATCTCCCTGAACACACGCACATAGAAAGAGGTGAGATGATCTTGAGTTGCCCGCGGCTGCAGCCGTGCCCATATAAAGATTGACGCCTCAGCCTCACACGGCTATCACACACCACGCAGATCACACTCTTCAAACCCCGTGTGATGAGCAGATACAAGCGAACTTTGTTCGGCTGACAAAGAGGCAATTGTTAACTGAAAGGTCATCCGCCTGAGGGCTCCAGTACCGCAGAAAGTACAGCTCAAGACGATAAAAACTGGCCTTTTTTTAAAGTCTTATCTGCTCTGAGAGGGCTTTGATAAACCTGCTCCTTCAAATCAACATGCTAGTCTGGAATGAAATGAAGCCTTCAGGGTTTATTAGGAACCTGATTGGACTTCCCCTCAGATTAATCTATCAATAATTTGATTACAAACCCACAAATTTCACAAGATTACACAAAACAGCAGACACAGGCTCAGATTCAAGATAATTGTATTTATTTATTCTTTGTAATTGTCTTATCTCTCTATATACATTATCATTTCAGCGTATAAATCATCTTCAATGTATAATATTTATTTCCCAATACTTTTTTTGGTGCAGCAGGTTTTTCTACACACAGATCAAGACAGCATAAACACACAGAATATTCTTGACATAAATATCATATTTATCGCACCAGTATTCATCATATCCAAAATACATCCCGAGTCATACATGTTGAGGTTGTTTTCAGTTTTATCCACATTTATTGATGCTCTGGGTGGGTCACCTGTATAGAAACTGAAGTTTTTGTGACATTACAATCAGAAACATAGGAGCAGCTTAAGCCTGTTAGACAAAAAGAAGGGTAAAGTCTTTTTTTCTCATTAGGACATATGGAATTAAACAAATAAAAATGCTGTTTTCAACTACTTCTCATTCAGTCTTTTTCTTCCTCTCTCTTTATGATTGGCTGACAGCAGCAGGTGGTGTGGTGTTAGCTACAGTGGCGGCGGCCCCCATGCGCAACAGCTCCTTCCTGTGCGTCAGGATGACATCAAAGCTGGACTGCAGGCGGTTCTGCTGCTCCTGGATGCGGCTCTGCAGGGTGCGGACCCAGCGGATCAGAGCCAGGCGGCGGTACATGGTCAGCTGCACCTGGTGCTTCTCCATCTCCTGGGCTTTGAAGTGCTCTCGGTCACGCAGCGTCCACACGGCGTCCACCAGCTCTGGTAGCTCACTCTCGGAGTCTGAGGACTGGTCGTCCTCATCTTCTTCTGGCTCTTCTTTTCCCTCCTCAAGAAGATTCCCCAAGTTGCTATTGGTCAGAGACTTGCGCTGGGTGCTTCTGAGTCTTCCGGATGGTTCTCTACCTCTGGTTTTGGTTTGGGCGGTTTCATTTAGGGGTGATTTTGGTTCCCCAACTCCGATTCGGTCCCAGCCTCCCATCAGCATCCCTTCACCTGCACTGTCCATGTTGAGAGAGGACATGCTGCCGCCGGACTGGTAGCTGATCTCTGATTCAGACTCACTGTCGCCCCATTCGTCCCTGTCCAGCTTCACCTCTTCTCCCTTGCCTTTCCTCCTTTGCTGCTCCCTTTTCTTTCCATGCTTCTCCTCATCCTGACTCCTCATCATCACTCTCCTCACCTCCTCCTCCATCCTGCCTTCCTCGGCTCCATCAGGAGGGACTCTGCCGAATCCGTCATCTCCACACTCGATTTCCGGCAGAGGCTCCAGCGGGCTCCAGCAGGGCAGACGTGAGCGCGGTGACATCACGCTGGAGTTGTGGTGATACCCAGTGGATGGCGAGGAGTTTGGAGGATCCCGACCGAGTGGGCCTAAGTTGCGAGGACGCACCTGGTTCCGGTTCTCATCCCCTCCTCCTCCTTTGTTTCCGGTGATGACTTCATCGTCTTTGCCCGGCAGAAAGTTGAAGTTGCCATCTTTGTCACCCTTCCTGTTTCCCAGTGGGGAGGAGCCATTGTCGGAGCCTCCTTTCCCCCCGTAGGACGAGTTCAGAGGCTGGTCCTGATGAAGCATCACTGACCTCGACTGAGCCTCACTAAAACAAGAAGAAACAAGAGTATTAGAGCTTTTGAGGAACCAAAAAATGCTGTGAAACAAAATCCAGTAAAGAAAAGTTGTAGTTACTAAAGGTTGTTCAGTTCAGCTTAAAGTTCAACTTTATGACAGTACACTGCTAAAATAAAATTGCTACTCATTAAACGAAAGCTTTATGGTTTGAGTCTAGCCAGGAAGCTTTGTTGCATGTTGTTTCACTCTCTATCATCAGTTTTACTCTGCACTCTCTCAGGTGAAGGCAGAAAAGAATTGAAACTGTCTCAGACTCACTCAATTCATTTCAATTTGACTCTCATATTTATACCACCAAATTGAAATAAAGTTATTGTTTACTTTCTAAACATAGGCCATGTCTAGACTGTACTCGCAAAAATATTATTTACAGAGAGGCAGCTCAAATCACCGGAAGCAAGAGTAGGGCAATAGGACGACATTGATTCTGACAGGCAGAAACCTTGAGCTGAACCAGACACACTGATGGACAGCGAAGGAGACGAAGAGTTGTAGCACCTCTAAAGAGTTTCAAGGGAGTTTTAATCTTGTATTGCTCAAAGTATGGTATCATTTCAGTATCAGTAGAAGGTAACTTAGGCGTTTTTTATGTTACCCAAAAAACCATTGATGACTCAGCAAAAAGCCTCTTATGTGTTAACGTTTTTGTTCTACAAGCTATCACATTCACACTGTCCTCCTATTCCTCACTGTTTTCCTGTTATTGCTTTCACCAGTTTGATTCCCAGACAAAACAAAGCTTGTTAACGCGTCTCGACAGCTCACTCTCTGAGGCTCAAGACTTCTCAAAACTATCCAAGCTTTAATCTGCATCATTAACCAGCAGTAAATGGCATTTGACAGCAATCTTCAAACATCTGAGAGTTGATTTTCTTGTGTACAAACATGAGTCAAAAGCAGCTGCATGAAAAATACAAAAACAAGTCATCCGAGAAGCCTGAAAAGGGATGTTACACTGTGGAAGAAGGGCAGCAGAAATGTGCGGTAAATGAGATTTGTGTGCTAAAAGGGATGAATTAAAGCCAAAAGAATAGACAGACAATAGAGCACTAATGGGTGAGTAAAAAGCTAGGGACAAGAGATAAATATAATCTAGGTTAGTCATCCAAACCACCCAAAACACACACATACACACACACACACACACACACACACACAGACACCAATCTCCTTGTTTATAGCGTCTAGAACTACAGGCTGGTCCCCACACTCCATTTCTATTAGCATCAAATATTTACATGTCTCCTCAGAATGGAAATTTCTCTAATCCTGACTTCAGGCTGCTGTCAATCAATCCCCCCCTCTCCTATCCTCTCCTCTTTTCCTCTCCTTTGCAGGCGCGTTCATGTGGTGCTGAAGGACAGCGACTGGCTGTGGCTGTGGCGGCGTCGGGAGCGCGCATCGCATGCTGCAGCAGCAGCAGCAGCAGCAGCAGGCGCACACTGATGCCTGACGGTCACGAGGCGAAAACAGAGATTATTCTTAGAATAATCGACATATTAATCGCTGTGGAAGGGAAAATACAGCATATAATCGTCACGGTGTGCATTAAAATCACGTATAGTATATATAGGAGTAGATAGAAGGTAAAATATGTATAATTCTTACTTATAAAGACGGAAATACGCGTTAAAAAAGGTGATAAATATCGCATACAGATACAATCCAGCTGCTGCTTAGGCTGTGGACAAGATCTGTCTCTGATGACGACAGGTAACACTGAAAATGCGACAAATGGCGTTCAGTGGCTCCACTTAAAAAAAATATGATACATAGACACAAATAACGACGGTGTGACATCCTAATCCATCCGTGAAAACGTCAAAAAAAAGACTCGACATCCCCTTTACGCGTTAAAATAAAGAAAAACAGGTACATTGCATGTTCGCTGGGCGTTATGTAACGCTCACCCCATATCAGTGCTGTCTCCTCTCTAATCCCTCCTCAGTAAAAAACAACCTCAGTCTCTTCCTTTCATCTCCTTTTTGTGCGCTTGTGAAAGTCAAATGAGTGAAACGGAATCGCCTGAATGTATTTACATGATGTTCTGCATTCTTCTTACCTTTTCAGCTGCTTTTCTGTGAGCTGCAGAAAGCTGGACGTTGTGCCCTCCCAATTTTTTCCCCCTCCTCCTCCGACCCTCCTATGTGATGTTTATCGTCCTCTTCCTCTTCTCTCCTCCTCCTCCCTTCCTCTCTCTGTTTCGGTGGTTCTGAGGGAGAAAATAAAATCAGAGAGGAAAGCACTGGGCTGAATATCAGCTTCCTAATCTGGGCTGGGACTGCAGGGAAGAGGAAGCAGTGGAGAATGGACACAAACAATGCTGGGACAGAGTGCTGGGATGTAGGTTAGTATGTACAGTAGCAGGAATTCAGCCTATAGATCACAAGCTTGCAGACACATGATAGCAGGGTGTAAGCTGTATGACACGGTTTGAACTTTATCATCTCTTTGGCAACACTCATGATTCATAATAAATCCATATTTTATTATAACCCTCCTTTAAAGGCAGCTAAAGTTTGTCAAAATGTACTTTAAAAGCATTTTGCATTAACACTTTTCCTTATTCCAGCCACTTTATATGTTTTCTCCTCCCATTTCTGACCCTTTCCAAGCTAGCAGGGAATGTTCCCACTACACTGGCTAACATTCCCTATAAGTTCTGATAATGTTTCAAGACAAGTTCCTGAGTGTAATATTTTAAGAACATCTTAAGGATGTTATCGATTCAAATAATGTTCCTTTTTTCGTTAACTTTTAGTGAAAGAAGATAATTTTGTCTTTAACATTCCGACGATGTTTTGATGATATTCTATAGGAAACAGACAAGGTTTTGAGTGTTATATACAAAGAACATCTTAAAGCTCCTGTGAGGAACTTTCTGTTTGTGTTGACGTTGGTGCCCCCCTGTGCACTAAGTGATCTTGCTTATTTTGTCCTGTACATGCGTAAATTATGTTATCTCCTCATGCTTTCAACTAACAGTCAACTATTTCACTCATTAAGAATATTTACTGCAGAAAAAGGGTTTTTCGTGACATGCTGTCCATCACCTCATCTGACACCTACCCTCTCACAGCGATTTCAGGCTTTAAAATAACAAAACAGAAATGGTCAATACCTTTTCTTACAATCTTGTTTGCTTTTCTAGGTCATAAAGAGGCATCACTGTTCATTTCAGTCCATTTCATGACCACTCAAAAACTCCTCATAGGAGCTTTAAGGATGTTATTGATTTAATAATGTTCCTTTTTTGTGAACTTTTAATGAAAGAAAAACATTTTTTCTTTGACATTCAGAGGATGTTTTGATAATATTCTTTAGGTAAAAGTAAATGTTTTGAGTGTAATATTTAAAGAACATCTTAAGTATGTTATTGATTTAATAATGTTTCTTTTTTGTTAACTATAAATGAAAGAAGAACATTTTGTCTTTAACATTCAGAGGATGTTTTGATGATATTCTTTAGGTAACAGACAAGGTGTTGAGTGTAATATTCAAAGAACATCATAAGGATGTTATCTATTTAAATAATGTTCCTTTTTTTGGTAACTTTTAGTGAAAGAAGATAATTTTGTCTATAACATTCAGAGGATGTTTTGATGATGTTCTTATGTAACAGACAAGGTTTTGAGTGTTATATTCAAATAACATCTTAAGGATGTTATTGATTTAAATAATGTTCCTTTTTTGTTCACTTTTACTGAAAGAAGAACATTTGTCTTTAACATTCAGAGGATGTTTTGATAATATTATTTAGGAAAAAGATTATTGAATGTTTTCTTGAAAATGTTCCCATAATGTTACTTAATAACAAAGAAGCAATATTCTCAAAGCAACATGTAGAGATTGTTTTCAGGATGTTTCTGTTGCCTCAAATAACAAATGTTTAATTTAAGCATTCTGGTGATATTTTTTTAGAACAAAGATAGATTTTTTTTATCTTGAGCATTCAAAGGATGTTTTCTTTGGGTCACAGATTATTGAATGTTTTTACAGTACGTTATCTGAGAAGAAATTGTGAACATAAAGAAAACTTCCCACTGAGAATGTTTCAAGAACATTACGGCATAATATTCGAGCACTTTTGTCACTTAACATTTCATTAATGTTTTTAGAGAATGTTACTAGAGAACATTAACAGATTTTTTTTAGAACAAAAAATTGCTAGCTGAGTTATTTCTCTCTTCAAAGACTTTAAATACTGCAGCACATACTCAGTAATGTAAAACACTGAAGTACATACAGGATTTTTTGTTCAGCCTTTGTCAACAATTACAACTTCTTCTTTGAAGACATGTTTATATCATGACCACTGTATTTCTCTTAACTGTCAGTCAGTATCAAATACAGAAGCATCCAAATTATGGCAATAAACTTAAAGCTCCAGTGAAGAGTTTTAATCTGGTTATGAAACTGACTTTAATTACTACCAATGTCTCCTCATGACCTGAAACAAATGAGACCATCAGCATTAAGAGTCTATATTTCCATATAATCGTTTTTGATGGCTGAAACAGCTGCCTTGGGTAGGTGACATGTGAACTACCAGTGGCCCATTCAAGGTGGTGTTACTTATTTTCATATTCAGATATTGAGTGAAAATGTCAGATGTGAAAACTAAACGTGGGTAAAGTTTCAAAGTATGTGGCAAACTTGAATTGGTGCAATTGCAGTAAGAGACAGCAGGCTGCTCTGATCAGCTTGTACACCACCAACTTGTGAATCTCCTTAAAAGAGCTTAATGAACAAAACACTTACAAAACAGAAACATATTTTTCTCTTCCTTCTGGGGATTTTTTTTTGTTCCTTTCCAAATTTTCCACGTCAGATTTGGGGTCCAATACATAAGGTCATATTTCAAAATGTGTTATTTTAAGTAGAGAAACATAACTTTGAAGCATGGCAACAATGGAAGAGGCTTATGGAGTGCTGGGGTGGCCTTAAAGAGACAGTAGCTGAAATAAAGTGTTTCAGACGTGCTGTTATTAGGGTTTTCAAAGAAGTAAAAAATTGTTAAGCTGTAATTCATGTAGAGCTACTACAACGCTGTCAGAATGACAACATAAAACCTAAAACTAGCATAGATTCCCCCTCTTTAACTTTCCACACAGCAAAGATTCATGATTAATAATGCATTTCAATACTAAAAGAAAGCAAAATAACTTTTGATTAAAAGCACTGCTTGGGGCGCTGGTGGCCTAGCGGTCTAAGCGCTCCACATACAGAGGCTACAGTCCTCGTCGCAGGGGTTGCCGGTTTGATTCCCAGCCGGTTGACCATTTCCTGCATGTCTCCCCCCGCTCTCTGCTCCCCACATTTCCTGTCTCTCTTCGGCTGTCCTATACAATAAAGGCAAAAAAGGCAAAAAATATAATTTAAAAAAAAAGCGCTGTTTAGATATATATAGGACAAAGATAAGAGATACTGATTTGTCAACAGATGGTACCAAAATCAACACAACTTGTTCCTCACAGTAGCTGTAATGACACAGTGTTATTCTAGGCTGTTTAACTCTATTAACCTCTTTGGCATCAAGCATTGTTTCTAATGCCTTCATAGCGTTTTATAACTATAACTTTTAAGGAAAGATAAAACTAGTCAAAATATGGTTGTAAAGCTTTATACTTGACTTTACTCAACTCCTTGATACTGCATGTCTAACCTTTTACCCCTTTATTCCTATGTGGAACAGTCTTAAGCCCCTGAATCACTGCAGTACACAAACATTTAGTAAAAGGTGTACCAATTTATTTTTAAACTTCAGGAATAATCTTTCACATTTCATTGTTTGGTATCCCCTGTGGAACTTCTTAGGTAGTGTTTCCTGAAAAAATATCATATATCAAATGTATCACTCATTCTGAAAATAGAAAATAGAATATATGACAATATGTTTTTCTTAAGCATGCTCATCTGACACCCAGCCTGTGGCAGCAGTTTCAAGCACAAGCAGTACAGAAATAGTCATGTCTTGTTGTTGACAGTGTTGGAGGTCATGAGGAGGCATCACTATTTGTGTCAGTCAGTTTCATAACCTCCTCACTGGAGCTTTAAGTTAATGTATAGCTCTAAGGATATATACATTTTCATAAATGTAAAGCATCTGTCAACAATTAAAACTGGTCCTGAAAGGACAAGTTTTTTTGTTATAACCACAGTATTTTACAACAGCTTCTACTTGTGGAAATAGTTGTAAAGCAATACATTTATTATCACTTATATCTCCTTTAATTTAAATGGTTATTTTGGGGCTTTTATGCCTTTACTGTTAGGAAGGGAGGAGAGGGTGGGGAGTGACATGTGGTAACTGACTGAGAGTTGGAATGGAGGACTCGAGCTTCTCTACATGGGGTGGAGGTTTAACCACTTAACCAAACCAGCAGCAGAAAGCTGTTTAACCCACCTGTTATGTTCGTGTCTCTAGAACAGCAATAATGTTCCTGGGTCAATTTGACCCGGGGCATACTCAATTATCCAAAGAACCCCAAAAAATCCCCAAACACATTTTCTAATCTAATTTTTAACTCCATTACTAACCATTTAAATCAAGATTTAGACCATTTGTGTTCTTTAATTCTCACAGATCATGGTTCAATGAGGATAACTCACTCGTTTTTCATTCAAATTAATGTTAAATCTTTTTTTAATGTACATTGGAAAGCCCTAAATATAAATACAATAGTTTTACATGACATAGATTTTTGTTTATTTTATTTTACAATTTTTTTTTTTTTTTCTTTTTATGAAGTGATATTGATAAATTAATACGACACCTCTTCTGTCACATACTGTCCATATTTTTATGCTGCATTCAGCTGGTTTGGGAAGGCATATATTGCCTAATATAGACTTTAAAAAGGGTCAATTTGACCCGCAACATAACAGGAGGGTTAAAACTTCACGACATTATATTATAAACCATTTGATAGATGTTTGCTTTAAAGATTGTTGCTTTAACAGCGTTATAATGTCTTTTTGTGAATGAAGCTAAATGTTAAACTAGTTAAAATGCTGTAAAAATTGGTTATGCTCTATTCAATCTACACTGAATGTTTACATCTACCACTATTCAACCATATTAAAAGTTTTATTAGGAACATTTTAATAAAAAACAACATATTTCTTGCACCCAACACATGAAAATGTCAAATCTGTGTTTGCTTCGATCGTATTTGTATTGAAAAACCTTTAAATGGATCGATTTAGTAAGAAAGTTGCACGTGTTGTTGTTTTTGTTTGATCGTTGTTTTTACATAAAGTCACGTACTTCTTTAGATATTTCCAGCTCAGCTAAATGTAAAAGAGTTTGAGTCCATGCTATTGTCTTCCTTGTTTTTCCTGACATCAAAAGCTCCCACACCTTCAGAAAAACATCTGCCTCAACATTCTGTCCAATGTGGTTTTCAGACATTATATAAAGGGGAATTTCATAACAGCAGAAACAGTGACAGGCTTTCAGGCTTCAGTGAACTCGTGACTTCAAGGAGGGACAAATCTCACTTTTATCCACTGGATAAAAATAATAATCTGCTGGTTTTTATGCAATTGCGGTTCTTCTCTCTCTCTCTCTCTCTCTCTCTCTCTCTCTCTCTCTCTCTCTCTGTCTCCAGGTTTTGGATTCAACAAGCAAGGTCAAACCCTCATCCTTTGATGAGTGGCATTCTGGGAAATTGAGGAAGTGACACCGTGAATCTGAAGGCAAATCACACAACAGCTTCTGGTCCGTCCTCTCCATCAGTTATTAGATATTTCAAAGTCTTTTCAAATCATTGTATGTATCTACAATCACAAGTGGCTTAAAGCGTTGAAACTTTTACCCACAATGCAACACTCACATGTGCAACAACATGTTTTTAGTGTGCAAAGATGGAGGATTTGTTGTAGTGTGATATTGCTCCAGAACGGTGACTGGCTGCTTTTGTGATCCTCAGATCTAAGAGCATGGCAGTTGAGTGTGTGTGTGTGTGTGTTTTCTGTAGGTGTGTGTGTGTGTGTGTGGGGTAGCCTTTAGAGAGGCTACATCAGACAGACTTAACAAGTGTTCACCGTCTCTCTCCACCCTGCTCTCATCCCCCTGACATGTCGTCGCTGGCGGCAGAAAGAACCTCGTCCTCCCTCCTTCTTTTTCACCACGCACACACTCACACACACACACACACACACACACATATACTTCTAACCCCGCTCCCCCCCTCCTCCCCTCTTTTCTCCTTCAACAACATCCCCATTCAAGTGCATCAGCTCCAGGCGTCCTTCCTCCCTCCCCTCCCCTCGCTCCCTTTCCTCCCCATCGTTCACTAGTAGCCTAAGCACATAAAAAATACATCAAACACACAGCCGTCCGCCCAAGGCCTCGTCACACGCAAAATCATCTCTCCCTCCATCTCTCTCCACCCAAAAAAAGAAAAAACGCAAGTTACAAAAGACAACTACAGAGGACACTGATAGAAGGAGAGATAGACTGAACCCGGGTCGTCTGCGTGTGAGGCCTCCTGAGGGGAGGGGGGCAGATTATTGTAATGTTAACACTCACACGTTAAAAAAAGGAGCATGACTTACCTTGTGCATAATAAGACCTTGTTTGAATTGTACACAGCCTGCAGCAGTGTGACCCACTTCCCTTCAGTTCAGCTCCACATCTGCTCCAACCACCAGTCTCGGCTGTGACAGGGGCCGAGGGCAGGACAGGGTACCAGCACCCTTGGGCCCACGCTGTCAGATCACCCAGTGCCGAGACTGTAACGGAGAAAAGCCTGCTGGACCTCAGAAAAACAAAACAAAAAATGTTAGCCAAATTAGCCAAGACGTGCTAAATTGAACCACTAATCCAGCACGGGCGGGTAGCCTTGCACACTAATTCCACACTTTTATTTAAAGGCATAGATGTGAGCAGACATGCAGTCATGACACACAAGCTTGCACACTCCCTTGGGTGCTACAGCTCATGTTTCTCTTCAATTATTCCACCCTTTGCCCTCTCTTCCTCTGCCTCTCTTCCACTTCCTCATAATCTCAATAAAACCAGATCCGTGTCTTGTCCTCTAGATATTTAGAAGCCGTGCCAAAACATGTAACCTTCCTCCTCTTTCAAGTGTGGAGGGATCCGAGGAGTTCAGGGGCGGCTTTAGCGCGCTGACCTCGTAAATTTCCTCTCAGGGGGGTTAAATAAAGTTGTGAGATTCAGTTTTTCGCTGTGGATGAGAGGAGGAAAAGAAAGAAGGAGGAAAATTATGCCAAAGCTCTTCAACTTGCAAAGATATTATTCCTATTAAATTCCAATTAGAATTGATTTCTTGACCCTGAAAACACACCCTCGGGATCCAGAGTCAAATCTTTTTCTCCATTAATTGCATTGTAATGGCTCAAAGATAATGATAAGTTTAGAATCATATTATTTCTTTGGCCCAAAGCCTCTTTGAGCTTTAATTTTTCACAGGAATCGAGTGATGTTCAGACTTTGGAGTATATTCTTAGACACAGGTAAAGCAGTAATAAGAGCTCTAACAACGTTAGGATTAAGCCGGCCTGCCTGCAGGTAAAGCAGCTCCCTATATGCGGGCCCCCTCCATGGGGTTCATCTCAGGCCCTCCTGGCGTTGGCCCCTAATGATGTGTAATGGGGCCTCCTGCGCCCATTCCTAACCCCGGGACCTCCTCCTAATCACCGTGGCTCCTAATGAGATGGAGAGACATGAAAGGGCTCGTTAGAAGACCCTCCATTTGACGCCAGCCTATTATTAGCCACTTAGCAAATCGTTAGTCTCTAAACTGCAATTATGCTTTAGAGCAGGGAGAAAAGTGAGATGAAGAGTCAGAAGAATGTCAGCGTGGACATACACAGCAGGTAAAGACTTGTAGAGTGATCCACTTTCGGTGTTTATAATATTTTCTGACCATCATAAACTCAGTGATTCACCAGGAATCAAAGCTTTGAAGCACACCATACATCGTCCGTGTGTCATGATCTCAGATGGTCATTTATACCGTTTGTCAGTGGACTTTACTGCGTGAAGTCCTGATAGTTTTGAATAGGAGAAAATATCCCTCTGCAGGTGATTTAAAGCTCCAGTAAGGAGTTTTTGACCCGTTATGAAACAGACTGAAATTAACTGTGATGCCTCTTTATCATCTACAAAAGCAAACCAGACCCTCAACAACAAGATTACTGTAAATTTTGAATGCCTGTAAAAACTGTGGGGGGTAGGTGTCAGATGAGATGATTGACACTACACAGAAAATAGTCAAAGTGAGTGATAGTGTTATATTTTTGGGGCATTTTTGCTGTATTGATAGGAAAGCTGAAGAGAGAACGGAAATGTGGGGATTAGAAAGGGGAAGATGCGGCAAACGGTCGAGGTCGGGATTGAAACGAGAGACAGCTGCGACAAGACTATTGCTTTTGTACATGGGGCGCACTTAAACCGCTGGGCCCACAGCACCCCATGAGTGATACATTTGACTGTTACATTGTTTTCGTCAGAAAATAGCACTAACACATGTACAAAACAAAATTGGTAGACATAAGAAGTACGACTTGGTCCACGGGGTGGGCGCCAAAATCACCACAAATGGAACGTTCCTCACAGGAGCTTTAAAGAAAGGTGCTTTTGAAAAGTGGTACTGGAGACAGAGTTGAATATGTTACTGCAATGTCTAAATCAAGAGAGCAGTGTGCGCTAAAAGAGATGAGTGGAGTTCTTTAAAGCACCTGTAAGGGACTTACTGATTTCGGCACACTGTGTGGACAGAGCAGTGTTTCTCTCTTTTTTTTTAAACAGAGATCTTCTGCTGTCTTTTAACTGTCACATCTATCATCCATCATGAATCTTTATCATAGAATTTCAAATTTAAGGAGTTGTTTTTTAATAGCATGCGGTTCCTGGCATCTTTGGACACCTACCTGGTGCCATTAACGCAGCTATAGACAATCAATTATAGAGTTTGTGTTATTGTTTTGATTTGCAGGTTCTTAGAATTAGCCACCACTACACTTTGGTACTTATACATTGCAACCCAAAATTAAACAAACACTTTTGAAGGACTTTTTAGGTTTTTGCATTTTCACCTTTTTTTGGATACGACGTGATGAGAGAGGAAAGAGTCAGGGATGACCTGCAGCAATGGGTTCAAACTAAAGACCCCTGCAATGAGGACTAGTCTTTATACATGGGACGCATGCTTTAAAACAGAACTAAACCAACACTGCAGGAACTGCTTGAAACCAGAAGTGTACTCCTAATCTCCAAAAGTTATTGTTGAAAAATAGCATTTCTCAAATGTTTGGAGGCTTTATTCAAACTCTTGGTCTGAAGCCACGCAGCATTCATAGAGTTTTGATCTAATTTGTAAGTGCTAAGTTTAGTTTGTCAGCATGCGACAAGTAAGCGCATTAGCACTGTTTAAAAAGTGCAGCTGAGGCTGACGGGGAAGTCTGAGAGTTTTGATTATGTTTAGTTGAAAAGCAAAGTAATGGATATGATTATTACTCCGGAAAGAGGAAGAGCAAACGGATCAAAAAGTCTTAAAATACACTTTTATTTACAATGTGAAACAAACACTTAAATCATCATCTCAGAAAACCCTAACCATTAAAAACAAATAAATCCTATTTACATGATAAAACATTTTAGATTTAGTCAGGTAAGGAGGGATGGATTCAAGATGTAACACGAGCTGAACAAGTGAACGGCTTATGTGCGTGACATCATCAGACGCCTTCTTAGTGGTGCTCCTCAGATTGCCATTTAAAAGCACTGTAAACATGCGAACACGTACAGACAACTGCATTCGTGTCAGCAAAGGGAGTCCAAGTGGGAAGACAGTGATCGTCCACCTCGGCAAGTCCTCGTCTTTTCACCTCCTTCATTTGTCAAAGTCTGATCTGCTCCTCAAAGACAAGAAAAAGCAGGTTTCCCTTTATCAGCGTGAGCCTCACCCTCGTGGCCCGCTGCTGATTTACATTCAGTTAGTGTGTTGTTGTTGTTGTTGTTGTTGAGACCTCAATGGCCCAGAAAGTTAAAGATGCTCCTCTGGGGGCCTTTAGTCTGTGCAGCAGGTTTGTTCTCCCTGCAGACTCTCTTAGCTGTGGGGTTGACAGTGTCCATCGGTCCCCTCTTCTTCATTGTCTGCAGGTCAAAAACATCAACGCTTAAGTTCTGATGTAACGCAGAGACTCGTGTACGTAACATCAAAACACCAAAAAAATGTACAAATGAGCTCAAACCTTCATAAACACCACTGAATGTGTGCAGTGGTTAAATTAATTTCAACCAAATGACTTAAAAATGTGAAAATAAAATCTAAAATTAAGCTAATGTTGATTTCTGTTTTGTAAAAACTGCCAAGCAACACGGTTATTTTTGAGTCTGCCTAAAAGGATCTGACAGGACTTTTGGGCTTTGGCTCCACCTAGTGTCGTAAATGTAGATGACATCCACATCAACAAACCCCACTGGTCACAATCACATGACAGTCACAGTGAGCAGACTGCACAATGTACATCTTTCAGAGTGGTTGCTTATTTTAGAATAGATGGATATAAAGAGAAACAACCAGACTGCACTGGATGAACCAAAATGGACAAAGACAAAGTTTGGCACTTTAATCTGTCACTTCTGCATTACATGTCCTAACTCCCCTGTATAATTCTAACTATTTATAACTTTGTGTAACAGCTGTATATACCTCTGATTTTATTTTCATTTAATTAAAAGAAATCTATTTAATGTTGTATTTATTTGTACTTATTTTTTTCTACTCTTATTCTTTTCTGCAAAAACTGAATTCCCATAATTTATAATAAAATATTATCTCAAAACAATGAGGCATTTGGTGTTTCAAACTTTAAACTATTTCCAAAAATCACCATATATATCATTGACTTTTACATTATGGATCTGATTGGCTGATCAGTGTCCTGCAGACAGAAGAAGACGTATGTGCCAGGTATGAGAATAGTGCAAAAACACAACTCTATCACATCAAAGTAAGCAGTGAAATGTTTTTAAACTGAGCATACACTGAGAACTGAGAATAGTTCCTTTGTTGGAGTTTGTTAGAGTTAGCTAAATTACATGGCAGAGCTGAGCCCATCTGCAGCAGTTGACAGCCTAGCTTCTGACTGGTACCATTGTGGCCAATACACTTACCATTGACCAGTGCTTCATACAATCCTACTTAAAAAAAAACACTGAACTATCCCTTTAAAGCTTCCCTTTTCTCAATGCAAGTAGACACACCTCAGATTTTTTTTTTTTTGCTACCATATTGCTGTGAAACTTTTTCAGTCTTTTAGAAGATTTACAGTCAAAACACTTATTTTCCAGCATTTCATTCAGGGGAAAACCTCATTTTTTTTTATAAGCAGAGAAATCTCTCAATCAGCTACACATGTCTGTATCCTCTTTTAAAAACACTTTTTTTTAATAGATGTGATTTTACAGGACATATTATCCGAGTATGTTTTAATTCTCCTGATGCTGCTTTTATTCTGTTTCAGAGAGTATCAAAGGCTGGATTTTATATTTGTTCATCAATTTTCTCTGTTTTGGTTTATTCTTCTGACTTTGTTTTATTTCTTATTATTCTATTGTTGTGGATTTTAGCTTTACTTCTAGTTCTGTGCCATTTTGCAAGTCTTATGTTGCTCAACTCCCTGCTGTTCTGTTTAAATAAATGAAAAAGTTATCATTGAATTCCTCACATTTCTATTTTATTTCATTTTAATTATTTTTCAATCTTCTCTCCTTTTCATAAAATATATTAGAATTATTTTTTTCTAAATATTTTTTAATTTTCTTCACATTTTTTAAATATATTTTTTTAATCTCATCTTTTATTTTCTTAAATCTTCTCTTATTCACAGTTTTTCAATACATTTTTTAATCTTTTTTTATATGTTTCTCCTTTTCTTCACATTTTCTTTTATCTTTGTTTAATCTTTATTATACAGTTTAATACAACCTTCCCAAAGTCTCTTATGTACCGGTCTGTTCTGGAGGCTGTTTATTCTCGACTGTATGTATTGAAGCCTTGAAAGGACACAATCCTACAGAGGAGACTATAAAAACAAACATCACTGAACATCTTTCTGATAGTTAAACCTTAACAATAAGCAGTGTGAGGATTCTTTTAACTCACCTGTTTCTGAGGAGCATCATTGCATGAGCCGTCCTTCTCCGGAGACAGAGTTTGGAACAGAAATCCTCGGCTGTTTCTGGGCGCCAGAGGATTCCCGTCAGAGATGGAGGCCAGTTTCTGCAGGATGGACTGAGGATGACTCAGGAGGGAGCCTCTCCTCACCTGAGAGAAACCAATGACACAGATATCAGAGACTTGCAACACTTTGAATCCTTTTCAGTGAGGTCTTTGGTTTAGCAGAAGGCAGAAAAGTGGGCTCTTTTTTCCCCACACTTTCTGGTCCCCCACTCGCCATTTCTTAGACCCCTGATTCTGAATAAAACAGGTACAAAAGAGTAAAAAGACCTCTAAATTAAAGTGAAGTTACATAATGGCTTTATGTTTGACATGACCCATGAAATCAAGTCACATTAAACATTTTAAAATCAGAGAACAATCTTCTTAGATTTAAAACTACATTAATAGTTTGTCTTCAGTAACAAGGAAGGAAGTAATGCCATCGTTTGTAGAGCTGATGTTTCTGAAACAACTCAGAAATGTCCGTCTGAAACTGGATTCATGCCTAAACTGTTGTGACAAATCCCCGAGAAATATTTGATCAGAAACATTAGAAAAGATTCAGCGTGTCTCTGCTGAAAGCGACGTACCTGTGAGGTCTGTGACGGTCTCTGGAAAGGATTGAGAGCTGCGGCTGTCTTCTTTTCCGGCTGAGGGGCCACAGGGACATCTGCTGTGAGAGATTTGAAAAGTCAGATTGTGAAGCTGTTTGAATTCAATACTTTCATTAATCTCGCCTCCCAACAATTTATAGTCCTGAAACATTTTCATCTTGATACAGTGATGGCAGAGACGTGATTTGATGCTTCCTGTCATTTTTGTTTCATTCATTTTCTGTGTTATCATCATATTTATGGCTAAAGTTAGTATTTAATTGTTGAAGGAGCTCTATAATTAAATTTCACATTCATCCACTTTAATTCAGTGTTAAAAAAACAACAACTATAAAAGAAACACACAGATGTCTGTATTTTAGTGGTAAATCAACTAAAGCATCTAAAACGCTCTTGAACCTGACCGATGTCTGACGTAGAGCTCACTTTGTCATCATGATCTCATGATGTGATGAAGAAACCTCATAAATATTGTATGAACGCACCCAGATTTAGTCAGATTTCCTTTTTCCAGTAACAAGAATGAATCAGCTGTCGGGAAGTGAACAATCTGGCAGCGCTCTCCTCTCTGTGTGTCCGCTCGCTTCAGCTCAGTTAGCTTGGATGAACGCCAGAGTTTGGTGCAAACAGAGCGTGTGTGATGGCTTTGATCCACTTTCAGGGGCAACTTCCAGCCTAAAGACCAGTTTATTCATTTATTTAACTTCTCTGAATTCTCATCCTGACCCTTTACCCATCAATGACTTATCATTTCATTTGAACCGATCTATAAATCACCTGGATTTTAAAGCTCATGTGTTCAAGTGACATCTCAGCACTGTTTTTCTGTAGTTGTTACTGCATGCAAGTATTCACATTGGAATGACTCTACTTGTGTATTTAATGATAGGAACATTTGAGTCTCTCTAAGGCCGTGGACTGTATGAAAAGATGGATGACATGACATATATCCAAAAGCGAGGCCAAAACTATGTAGTAGTGACTGCCATAGTCATCAACACTTCATACTTCTGCACTGAGGGGTCCAAGTCACTAAGCAAGACACTGCCCCGTGTTACATTTTCTACAACCACGGCGATCCTGAGCGTATTATCCAAGCGCATGTAAGAGTTGGAGATGATAAATGTTGAACAGCAGTTGATGATTGTGCAAATATTTCAAAGACGAACAAAGAGGAGATGTAATGTGTTGCAATTCTGGAATACGATGCCTCCCAGTGGACCAATCATAGGGCTTGCTAGCTATGTCATTTCCTCTTTTGAAGAGGTGGATATCAGGCTACGTGTGAAGGCTTCTGCATAGGTACAGGGCCATGTTTAACCCATTGCGTACGCCACTTCTGGAGGTATAAACCATGTTTAAGGCTTGTTCAGCATAAACCTGTCAAACCTGTATCTGAAAAAACTAAGATCCCTTTCCTCTGACGAGTGTTACGCTGTTATCTGAATGCCTTATGAGGCTTTTTTAAACTTGACTCTGACATAAAGGTAGTGCCTAAACATTTAGAGTAACCTGTCAAACCACTGCCATCTCTCTCAGATGTCAGTCTAACATGAGTCTGGTCCTAGTGGAGGTTTCTGCCTGTTAAAGGAAGTTTGTCCTTGCCACTGTAACTTGCTAAATGCTGCAAAGTGCTCTGCTCATGGTGGATTAAGATGAGATCAGACTGAGTCCTGTCTGTAAGATGGGACTGGATCTTATCCTGTCTTGATGTTGGGTCTTTGTTAATAATAGAACATAGAGTACGGTCTAGACCTGCTCTGTTTGTAAAACGTCTTGAGATAACATTTGTTGTGATTTGGTGATATATAAATAAAGATTGATTGACTGTCTGTAGCTTGTGTCGTAATGCTTGGGTGTTTTGAACTCTGACCTTTCCTCTGCAGCGTCTTGGCAGTCAGCTTCTTGGCGAGCTTCATGAAGTTACTGTCTTCCTCTCCAATCTTCTCGTCATCTGCGTCCAAGTCTTCCCCTTTCTTGGTTTTCTGCTCCGACTGTAAGAAGAAGAACAGAAAAATGAAGAGAGAGAATCACACCTGCCTGCAGGAGAGGAGAAAAATCAACCTCTTCCACTGAACTCAGAAACATTTCGCTGTTATTGCTACGTCTACGAGGATAACTGACTCCAACATGCATGGACAACCTACCTGTTCTCTGAGCCACTGCTCCCTCTCCAGTTTCTCTCTCCTCCTCTGGACCTCTGACTGATCCACACCCTCATCTTCATCCTCCTCTTCCTCGCCTTCTGCTCCAGTTCTCTCTGTGTTGAAGCCGTCATCTGAAGAGGGAAGGAAAATAAACGTTAAAGGAATCTGAAAGTGGAAAATCTGAACAAAATCGATGAACTCTTTCTTCACTTTAGGATTATTTCTCTTTTTATATTGCTTTTTAAAATTGTATAGCACCTTTTTTTTTATTCATTACAAATTCTGAAGAGTCATAGAACTTACAGCTATTGAGTTTATTTTCAGAAATAGTGTGTAGCTCTCTCTTTCTGTCTCTTCAGAACATGTTTCAACTAAAATTATCTTTGAAGTGAAATTATGTGACATTAAAAGTAGCAAAATATTTATAAGATTTGAAAGACAAGCTGGGACCCCAAGCAAACCCAAACATGCTTCGATTACAAGATCATATCTATAACCTGATCGGATATTTATCACATTTGAACTTGATCCCTGTTGCGTGGTACTCACTAATATTTTTCCAGCGGAAGCGGCGTGCTCTTCCCGGGCCATCAGAATGCAGGTCACCGTCAGCAAGGTAACGCTCCTGGTAAAGCCTCAGACGGCGCTTGTCATCGTCCATGATCTGCTTCCTGAAGGGGTGAATACAGATCAATTTAAACTTTCCTCTCAGTTTGAAGTAAAGAGTAAAAGGAGGCATTCATGGAGCAGATTGTGAGTGAAATAGGTTGTTGAATGATGTTTTAAAAGAGCTCATCACACTCACAAATCAGCCTCTTTATCGAAGCTTGTTGAATTATCGCTGATCTTACTCACATGTGGATCTTGTTGACCTGGTCCTGCAGCTCATCATCAGAGGGAAGCTCCTCCAGAGGCTCCTCTTCCTCGTATTCGCTCCCTCTCTCGTCATCCTCGTCCTCGCTGCCCAAATCACTGCCCGACAGCTCGGCCTCAGCCTCCAGATAGTCAGCTAGGCGCCTGTGGAGAGGATGCAAGGTGCCTGTTAAAACCTGAACTACAAGGTCATTAAGTGATGAAGATAAAAAGAGTTCATCTCATTAAAGTTTAACTTCTTCTTCTCTTACATTTTCTTTTTCTTCTTCTTCTGCTGCTTGATTCGACGTGGAGCAAACACACCCTCCATCTCCTCCTCTTCTACGTCATTGTCCTCATCTTCACCAGCATCTGCCTCGACTTCCGCTCCATCTTCTTCTCCACCATCCTCGTCTTCATCGTCCTCCTAGATTGAGAAAGAACAAACCGTCAAATGTGGTGTACTCGTTTAAATACGCGAGTGCACCTTTACACTGGGAAATACGGTAAACAAAATGTAGTGTTTTATTGAATTACAGTATTTTTCATCTAGAAGAAGGCCCTCATGAGGAAGAGGCTGAACACATAGCAAGGTGAATCAGTGTTACTACTCCACTTTTAAAGACTTTCCTCTGTTGTCATACATTTAAAGAAATTGGTGGTATACCATAAAGCAATTGAAGATTGTAGAGAGCTGGTTTGATTGAAACGACTCCTCAGTTTAAGACCACAAGTGACCAGAGGAAGAGGTGGGTGTGGGAATTTGTCTACCAATGCCTCTGCAGGCTGAGCTCAACTACTGTACAGGTAACTTGCAGGGTGGAGATAACAGATGGAACTAGAAAGCGCTCCACATCGGCATAGAAAACTCCACATTGCTGAACAGTTCAAACCTTTTCACATTGAGAGCCCACAAAAACACAAACTGGAGCAACTTATATTCCAGGTATTATAGTAATGGTAATTTCTACGGTCAAGGCAGGTGTCAGTCTAACATGAGTCTGGTTCTGCTCAAGGTTTCTGCCTGTTAAAGGAAGTTCGTCCATGCCACTGTAACTTGCTAAATGCTGCAAAGTGCTCTGTTCATGGTGGATTAAGATGAGATCAGACTGAGTCGTGTCTGTAAGATCGGACTGGATCTTATCCTGTCTTGATGTTGGGTCTTTGTAAATAATATAACAGAGTACAGTCTAGACCGGCTCTGTTTGTAAAGAGTGTTAAGATACGTATATACAGATATAAATAAAGATTGATTTCTATAACAAAAGTCTTACATTTTGTGTTATTCATAAATGAAATTGATCTTTTGAAGCTTACTCATTACAGACACGACAAGGCTTACCTGTTCACTGTGACTCTCTACATCTGACAGAAGCCTGAACTCGCAGTCCTCTTCCTCCTCCTCCTCTTCTTCTTCTTCTTTCTCCTCCGCCTTCGTTTTACTAAATGAAGAGAGACCAATTTGAGCGTTTTATATCACATAGTTACAATTTTAGTCAAGACCAAAAAGAGCTGAGGAAAAGAAAAAGGGACAAAGAGAGCGTTTTTTAAAATACTGCAAAGACTATAAACCTCTGAAGACAGTTTGTGTTTTGTCAACAAAACAACAAGTGTATAAATAAAAATAACTTGGTACTGTACCTGTCTTGTGCTGGTGAAGCTGTGTGGGCAGAACCTAAAATCAGCAGCCAAGAAAACAAAGGTAAATACTGAGTGTCTGGAGGGAAAACAACTCAAAACAGACACACGCACGACTCAGAAACCCTTGAAATCCACAATTTTGTTTTGCACAATGTGATTTTTTTTATTGTAGCTACTTTCTATGGGGCTTCACACTGTTACCTTGACTAGGAAACTTCCCAGAACACAGCCCCAGCAGCTGATCCATGGTGTTATCAGACTCTTCCTCCTGCTGTACCCCTTTACTCTCCACTGTCCCTCTCTGCTCCTCTCCAGCCTGCGTCGTCGGAAACGCTCCGGAGCACAACCCCAGCAGCTCGTCCTCCTCCTGCGTCTCTCTGAGGCGCCCTGCCTGACTCAAGCCGCCCTCCGCTGCCCCGAACGCCCCTGAACACAGCCCTAACAGCTCCCCCATGTTGGCATCCATTGCGTTTTCATCCAGGCTGTCCAGGATCAGCTGTCTCTTGTGGGAGCGGGACGCACCGGGACGCGGACCCACATTTAGGAAGCCATCTGAGTCCAGTAGCTGGGAGTGGGTGTCGTCTTCCAGGGAGAAGCGGCCCTGAGAGTCTCCTCCCAGACCGGGGCCTGAAGCTGCTCCACCCAGGGGTCCTGAGTCGGCTCCTGGAGATGGGGGTGCATACAAGTCTTGGGAGTCCTCAACGGGGAGGCAGAGGGAGGGCTCAGAGAGTTTGCCTGAACTCTGACGGGGCAAAAAAATCAACAGTTAGACTTCTTTATTCTGAAGAAGAAGACTTATTTACTGCACTACAGCACATTTTTTAAGAGAGATCACAAATCTGGATATTACTTGGATGACATTCAATGTTTCAGGAAGCTAAACAAGTCTAAAGTAAGTGGTCTTACCTTGGATGCAGATCCGAGGAAGCTGGGCCTGAAGAGGCAGGGAGACGGGGAGCGAAACATGGAGGAGTTGGAGAAGTGTCGTCCTGCAGAGCGCTGATGAGTGATGGGCTGGTAGGAGGTGATCATGGAGCCCGCCAGCTCAAAGCTGCTGTTGTGGCTGTTCTCCTTGACCAGGGACAGAGAGTCCTCCTCATCTGCAGACAGAAAGGACGAGAGTTTGAGAGAGGAACGTGCACATTTTACAAAAAATAAACAAAAACACATTTAGGTGTCGTGTCCACTGATGCCGATTTTTGCACTATTTTCTAATCAAACTCTGTGATTCGGTGCTTCCATCGATCAGCATCCTCAGTGTCTTCTGATTTTGTCTGAGCGCTCTCAGAAGGAAACAGTTCAACATTTGGAACACCGCCGCGCTCATCAATGAGACTTCTCTAAAACCGACTAATCAGAATCAAGACAGGGCGGGGCTTCTGATATCAACTTCAACAATAATGGCAGAGGTCCGTACCATTGACTGTATAAATAATGGACTTAGTATCTGTGATGTCACAAATATGTTTCTGAAGCGCTGTTTCGAAGCCAATCGTCGGCGGCCATATTGGAAATGCTGAACTCAACCTAGCTTCTGTAGAGCTAGAGTGAGGTAAATAGGCGGGCTTTAAGCCTCTTAGCCAACAGCTACAGTGTTCCCGCCTGTCAGTCAAGTCGTCATGTCCTTATTTGGGCAAAACTTGTAATCTTAATATCTTCTGAACCATCAGTTAGAAAAAATTCACCCCCCGTACAGTGTGTGCCGATTGAGAAATTAGCTACTTAGATCGAAGCCGTTTAGTGTACCAGGCTGTAAACATGTTTATTAATGCTGCAAAGAGTGTCTTTTTTGAATGGTTGTCTATGTGGTTTCCTGTGTTTCTGCAGCCAGCCTCAAGCGGACGCTCGATGAACTGCAGTTTATAACACTTCCATATGGTCTTCAATTTTTGAGACTGGAGGTTGCCGTTTGGTCCGTACGTAGGGGAAAAGTTGTCACACTAGTTTTTTCGTGGTACAATTTCCAAGTTTAGAGCTGATAATGCTATGACACGATTTCTATTGATAGTTGTTACGGTTTCTTGATGAAACGCCGTTGAATGAAAGCAAGTATGAAACTATTCTATTCTAACCCAGCACCAGAGGGGATACTGGCAGAGTAGCATCATGCTAACAGAGCTAACACCGGACACAAACCCCACACTGGAAGGATTTCACCTACTGTGGGCGGACAGGATACAGGAGAGCAAGACTGAGCACACTGGTGAAGAAGGCCAGCTCAGTCCTGGACCCTGTGGAGGTGGTGGCTGACAGGAGAATTATGGCCAAGCTGTTGTCTCTGATGGACATTTTTTTTCTATATATATTCTTGTTGAAATTCTTGTACTGTACACCTTCTTGTTTGCTGCTGTAACTCCAAGAATTTCCCTGTTGGGGGACGAATAAAGGAGTATCTTATCTTATTCAGAGCATTTTAAAACAGACCCAGCGGTCACTACTTAGGGAAGTGGAAGTGCCATGGGAAAACTTTTGGACGCTGGTGAGAGGCGCTCTGAAATCAAGGCTGTGGTCGCTCCCAGCACAAAAAAAAATGCTATAGTGACACGGCACCTAAAGCATTCAACCTTATTAACTGCAAACTGTGCTTATACATGTGTTGTGAGTTTAAAAGCCTGGACAGAGGAACAGACACATCTCACTCCACTCACCCATCTTGTTGCTGATGTCCTGTCCAGAGGGACCAGATCTTCTGACACCGTCACTATAGGAAAGGACAGCACATGTGAAGCTTTATGACACATACATCACTTAATCATGTCATAGTTTTTTTTATTTAATGTATGAGAAGTATGCCTTTTAGGGTCTTTAAAGGTTCAATGTTTAAACACTGAAAAACACACACATGACCAACAAGTCCAAAGAGTCTTACCCGGTGCGAGAGCAGGAGTTTCCAGGGAACAGCATTAGTGTTCCATCTGTGTTAATGAGGTCAGGAGTCAGAGAGGGTCTGATCAGAGCCACAGGAGAAGTGCTCCTGATACTCTGAACCACACTGCCTTCCTCATCCTCTTCTTCGGCCTCACCATCATCTCCTCCCAGTAAGTCATCTATGCCCTGATTCAAGAGAAGAGCGTGTCAATGTGAGCACAAAGATGTGTGTGTGAATCAGTCCAAAGCAGTGAGAAACAAACATTCTCTTACTTCTTCTTCCTCAGACTCATCCGTCATGTCTTCCTCCTCTTCTTCATCCTCGCCGCACTCTTCGTTGTCCAGGCGGTTCAGCTCGGCCTTGCGTTCCCGCTCTTCCTGTCGGCGCTGGGCCATGGCGAGCTGCAGGCGCTGCTTCAGAGTCAGAAGTTTCTCTCCTGTGAAACAAAGGTACAAAAGCAAACATCAGACTCGTGATCGTTTTGTATGGTGCTCGTAATCCCTCGTGAAGTGTGCGTCTGTACCTGGTTTGGTGACCGCAGGCTCCTCCGCTCCTTCTTTAACAGTGACAGAGACCGTCTCAGTGTGCAGCTCCTCCTGGCCAGAGGGGGTGCTGTCTTTACGGATGATGTTGAGTTGCATCGTGCGCTCTCCTTTAGGGCGTGTGGGTGCTTTGACGTGACGAAGGTAACGCACCTTCAGGGCTTCCAAACCTGGAGGAAAAGCAGACGTGAATATAAAGTCTTGGTCTGATAGTAGATGCTTGATCTAAAATTAAAACATTATCAGCTCTCACCAGAGTTGAGTCGTGGCGGCTCCAGCTGAATGAACGCTCCGTCGTCTGCGCAGAGTTTAGCAACAGGTGGAGGGTCCAGTCCAAGCTTCTTGAGCATGGCTAGTTTGTCCTTCTTGGGTTTAGTGAGCTGCTGTGTTAAAGGCTCTGCTGCGTCTGCTACAGGCTCCACCACAGCCCCAGCTTCAGCCTCTTCTTCCTGGATGTCAGCCATGGGTGCATTCTGACTCTGCTCTACAGCTGCATTAGACGCTTCCTCTCCTGATTCAGGTCTCACTGCTCCGTCTGCCGTCTCAGACTCATGCAGGCTCTCAGAGAGGTAAAGCATTGGGCCCGATTCCTGGTCGGGATCCAGGCTCTCTGCTCCTTCCTGAGTCTCGCTGGGGCTGTCCTTCTGCGGGGACGAGGTGGCGGCAGGGTGAGGGATCGGCTGGATCTGAGTGGAGGAGGAGGAGGAGGAGAGGTCCAGAGATGGAGAGGAGTCCTGCTCTGTGGACGGCTGCGGGGGCTCAGTTGGAGGAGGAGGAGCTGAGGGTTTCTCCAACATCACAGCTGAATACTTTGTGGATCTAAAGAGAGAAATATTGATACATCAGTTTACGAGGGCAGACAATTGGGATACTTATTTACAAATATTTTGAAGGCAATCAGTTAGATATTTAATTGGATGCTGTGGTTCGTACTTCAATAACGCCATAGCGGGACCACCAGGCCTGACTCTCTTCTTGAAAAACTGGTCGATGGTCTTCGGCTGGGGGATGTGGTAGGGCAGGCCGAGAGTCGACTCTATGAAGATGTGAGAAAGTGTCGAAGATGAAGGAAGAAAAGGAGAAGAGACGCTTCTTTTATGAATCAGAATCCACTTTTATGTCCCAGGTATGTGTGCCCACCAGGAACTAGACTCCAATTTCATAGTACTCATGATGTACAGACATGAGTGGACGTGTGCTCACTAAACCAAGGATAACAACGATCATGTGTGTTGTAGCTACAGACAAAACAGATTCACGCATCACCTCCAGGTCTATTTGGTAAAACTAGGAAAGGGAAGCACAATAGCTCTTCAAACTGACCTCTGACCAGCCTCTGAGACTCGCTGTGGAGCTGCTTCATTGCCTCTCTGCTGGCGCGTGCAGCTTTCCGCTCCTGTAAACAAAACGCACGTTCAGAGCAGAGCCGTGCTTCTTCTGTATTCAATATTAATTTACAGTGAAGTTTTCAGAATTTTGGTGCTGCATACCACACGCTGATGTTTCTCTGGCACCTCTTCATCGTCGTCCTCCTCATCCTCATCCAGAAGCGGATCCTGCAGCAGTAGTTAACACTGGTTACACAAAGGCCTTTTATACATCTTTACCCCGCAGAGCCCCAAGAATTCAAACAGTCGTCTGTACCTTGTGCTTCTTCATTCTTTGCTTGACAGCAGCTCTGATGGCCTCTAGAGACTCCTCTTCCTCATCATCATCATTCAGCCCAGTATCAAACAGGTCTGTGTCACCCAGAGGACATCCGCTGTCGTTCAGACCCCGAGGGAGAGGTGAGTCCTGAAAGAGAGGGTGCAAAAAAGTCTTAAACTGTGCAATAAACTCAGACTTTTTATGCCTGTTTCCAGATTTCTGAAACTAACCTCAGCAGTCTCAGCAAATCTGTCCCTCTTCTTCACTTTCTCCACCGCTCTACTTCGCTTCTCCTTTTTCTCCCGATGTCTCTGACTCTTCTCCCTCTTCTTCCTGTCCTTAGGAGCTTTTACTTCTTCCTCTTGCTCCTCCGTTTCTCCTCCTTTCTCCTGATCGGGCTCGCTGTCATCGCTGTCGATGGGAGCGCGGCTGATTCTCTTGCTCTTCTGCGTCCCTCCGTCTCTCCGCTCATCCTTCTCATCCTTCTCCTCAGACCCTTTTGTCTCCATCTCATCTCCGCTTGAAGCTGACAGAGCCAGCGCTTCGGTCATGTGCACGCTGTTCTCTGCCGAAGCCTCGTCCTCCTCGCTGTCGCTGTCTCTGATGGCGTTACGGTGAGGCTTTCGGTGGACTGTGATGTCTTCATCATCGTCAGAATCTAAAAGACAGAATCATTTAGTAAGATAAGCACATTATCACTGTACCAAATCATTTAAAAGTCTGAGATGATTTATGATCAGGAGGGAGAAAAGTTGTAGTTATCAGTGGCACATATGCAGCTGCACTAGAACCAGAAGAGTTGGTATTGTTTGGATGGTATTTTCACCCTTTTGTTCCTCCTAGAGTCTGAGCTTGTGTGTGTGATTTTACAGCTCTGATGAATTCCTCGTGTACACAGCCTAACTGTCTCAGGCTGGATGATCAGGTATCGTTGTGTTGCCTCACCTTTAAGTTCTTCTACTTTGTTTGCCGTCTCTGTGACCATCTCCTCCTCCGGAGAGCCCATCCCGCTGTCTGAGTCGCTCTCAGCTACTGTTTGAGGCACAGCTGGGAGTCCCTCAGCCTGGGTACAGAAACAAGAAGCAGAATTTACTCATCATGAAGTACTTGTGATCTACAGTATGGGGGCTGTGTGGTGTTTAGCGATACCCAGCAGTTTATGAGAGCAATTTATTACACCAATGAAACACTAGAAGAAGAAGAAGAAATGTAGTGAATAAAAATATGAAACTAAACTCTGGTTGAACCATAAAGAAACTTTACAGAGAGGTGTGATCATTCAATACAGTGATTATAATAGTGCACTAGCTCCACTTGCAATATATTTAAGTCATAATCGAAGGGACGTGCCTGCATATATCAGTGTTCAAGGTACAAGTTTAAATTCTCACTGCATTTGTTTTATAACCCAATCAATATTAGGTTGTATATATGACACTGGGTAATTAATAAGGGTTGTTACTCAAAGAATGGTGCACTTTCATGTGTCATTTTCCCTAGAATTTCAGAATCCAGATTCTCAGACATATATGTATCCCCTTCCTGTAATTACTGTTATTTAATCCATTTGAAACAGTGTATATATCTCAGTTTGTATTCTGTCTTTATTTACCTTTTTTTATTTTTACTTATTTTTTTTTTTACTAATTGGAACTTTTTCTTGATTGTACTTGTGTCTGGGTTGCTGCAGCAACTGAATCATCTCCCTGGGGGAGGATGAATAAAGTAATATCTTATCTTATTCTGACACTTCTCTGACAGTATATGTTGAGAGGGTTACATTATGCACTCCCTGAGCATAAACTACACCTAAATTACACTAAAGATGGTCATCATTTTTAAATTAAAATGTTAAATTGGATAGCTTTCTGACTCACTTCTGTACTTATGAGGACACTAAAGTTATAAAGACAGATTTATGGATAGATAGATGTACTTTATTGATCCCTCACTGGGAAATTGTGGTGCTGCAGCAGCAGATTTTCAAAATAAAATGAATATACAATGCAAACATGTTTATATAAAATGACATCATAATTTAGCAAGATAAAGTATATCCAAAAAATGTGAATGATTATAAAATGTCTAAAAAGAACAAATGAAGAGTCCATTTGCAAAAACAGATATCTTTGTTTTTATACATTTAAAAAAAAACTAATTTCTTTTTAATAAAGTTCCATTTTTAAGATACCCCTGATTACTAATGTCAAAGCCACCCCACTTCAATTGATTGATAATAACTAAAGCTACTAATAGAAAAAAATATGTTTTTTGAAACATTTTTTAGTTATCTGTTTTTGCAAATGAGCTCTTCAAATACTTAATGAGGTAGATGTGTTATTATCCAATCCCATGTTAGAGATGTAAATGTGCATTGGTAGAGTACAAATTAGCTCATATTTAAATATAGTGTACAATGATGTTACCTGCAAATACCGTGTACAGATCTGTTAATGTGCAATGCATGAATCAGGGGTTATTAAAGGTGACATGGTGTACTTCTTGAAGCAACAAACTGTCTGTATTAGTCAGAAAAATAAACTCAAATGAAGGTAAATGTGTTTGAAATGTTAAAATAAGCATTTGAGTCAATTGTGTGTATTTAGGTCACCAAATGGTTTTTTTTTTTAAAGTACCAATGGCGCCTTGCAATAAACCAAACAATGAGCACTTCAGTAAGCTAGCTTCTACTGCTTCAGTTCAACTTTAGGAGCTCACTTTAACTATACAAAACACTTCAATGACTGCAATGGGTGATACATTGGATCATGATCTATATTTTAACTGTGAAAAATGTTTAAAGCCAAAGTGAAATGAAGCGAATGGATGGGATCAGGATCAGGCCTACACGAGAACCAGCTGGGCCAGCTAGCTAGCTAAGGCTAACAACACCAGTAACAGCAAATGTATCTGATTTTGAACACTTTCAATCCTTCTGTCACATATCCATGACTTAAAAACATCAAGGATGTGTGTGTCAGTGTGTAATTCCAGGTTAGATGTCCAAAAAGTCAAAGTATTTCCTCACCTGTTGTTGAGAGAGAACCAGGCTCATCTTTGTTTCCTCTCTTCTGTGGAATAAATCAGCGGACACACGGTTTCATCGACTCTCCAAGAACAAAACAGAGCATGAAACCGAAATGTCGAGGCGACAAATGCTATATTTGATGTTTAAATCTCATTTAGAGAGAGTCTAGCCGAGCAGCTCCACTTCCTCCCGCCTGTTCCTCACACACCGGAGACAAAATTTGATCTTTCGCGCGCCGTGACAGCTGGCCCGCAGTTTTTCGTCACCGGGGTGTCAATCGACCCGTTCTCGCTTTCCCATTGGTCCACTAGGGAAACTTAGTCCCGCCCACTGTGACGACACGGTTTGGTGGGAACTGATTTTAAATACCGGGAAATTTCGAGCGGGCGGGGTGGAGGAGGACTGGTTGTAAAGAAGGGTTCATTTGTAGCTCTGTTGAAAGCAAAGACAGCAAGGCAGGAAGAAAACAAGACAGAAAGGAAGCATGAAAGTAAGTAAGGAGACAGATAGAAAGTAAGGAAAGAAAGCAAGAAAGGAGACAGAAAGAAAGTAAGGAAGAGAGTCAGAAAGAAAGTAAGTAAGGAAGAAAGTAAGGAAGAAAGTAAGGATGACAGAAAGCAAGGAAGGAGACAGAAAGAAAGTAAGGAAGAGAGTCAGAAAGACAGAAAGACAGAAAGACAGAAAGTGGAAGAAAGAAAGAAAGAAAGTAAGGAAGAGAGTCAGAAAGAGAGAAAGTAAGGAAGAAAGTATGGAAGAAAGTAAGGAAGACATAAAGGAAGCAAGAAAATAAAGACTTCAGACAACTTTATTCATGGGTCAATCAAAAATAGAATACTTCAAAATCTATTTCATTTTTTGATAATTAATATATTACACACACACACACACGCACACACACACACACAACCAGATAACACGCAAACATTGCCTCCTCATTTCAAACCTTCAAGAAAGAAAGTAAGAAGACAGAAAGAAAGAAAGAACGTAAGGACGAAAGAAAGCAAGGAAGAAAGTGGAAGAAAGAAAGAAAGTAAGGAAGATAGAAAAAAAGAAAGTAAGGAAACAGAAAGAAAGAAAGTAAGGATAAAAGAAAGCAAGGAAGAAAGAAAGAAAGCAAGAAAGTAAGGAAGACAGAAAGCAAGAGAGACAGAAAGAAAGTAAAGAAGAAAGAAAGCAAGGAAGACAGAAAGTAAGGAAGACAGAAAGCAAGAGAGACAGAAAGAAAGAAATACAGTAAGGTTGAAAGAAAGAAAGAAAGAAAGAAAGAAAGAAAGAAAGAAAGTAAAAATACTAAGAGTCAGCTTGCCGTTTGGAGGTAAAGCAAATGGAGAAATGTTTGATATGTCAGAGTACGTTTTTAATGTTAATTAACATTCTTCCAATTAGGAAATGGAGAAAAGCTGTTCAGATTTTCATCCATTAAAAAGCAGGTCAGTGATAAACAAGTTAGGATGAACATGCTAAAGCTCAAAAGGTAACCTGCATGGTAACAAGTAAAATGTATTGTGCTGTAACAGGATTTTTGTTTAATAGTCTGATGTATATGAACTGTGATTGTAGTCTTGGGTGGTACTCTGGTCCAAGACAAATTTCACTCAGGGGACAATAAAGTGTATCCTTATCCTTACTGCTTTAGGCTACATGAAAGCAATAGTTTAATCTTAGTTATATCCATGAATTAAGACAACACAACACACACGTAAAAAATATATTTCATTGAAGGCTAAATGTGTACTTTTTCCAAAATAATTTAAGGCTTTCTATGTTACTTTTAAAATGTTGGATTCTATTTAGTGGTAAAACAATTCGGCTACTCAAAGCTACATTGCTACAGTGTATGAAAAGCCTGATCTAACACACTTTTTCTAAGCGTACAACAAATTAAAAGCATCAGTAGTAAAGTGAGTCAATATTAAGAGTTTCAAATGTCAAAATAGTACATATTAAAATGCATTGGATTGCAATCATTGAAGGTGTGTTTACAGCCCACCATTTTATGATTCATAGTGTGTTAACATCAGTTTTCTATTGCAGCTGGCAAAGGTAACCTCACTCCTCTGGTAGCAATATCATCAATACATCATAATTGATTTGTAAGTTGCATAGTGACAGGTGACAATATACAGACAGTATACATTATACATAACTGTATACTGTCTGTTATGCTGGCTGTCTCGCCTGACTGTCCTGTGAGGCATCTCGGTGCAGAATGTGTTTTGCTTTAAGGTGCCATATAAATGAAATAAACTTAAACTTAAATCTGTTCACAGATTCAAAGCACAAGATTGGAGGGTAGTGACTTTTCTTAGACTTCTTATCTAAATACTGTCTCATCACCTGCACTTACTTACAAAACCACTTACTTCTTCAAACACTTGCTGTATTAAGCTAACTTTTATCGTTTTACATCACTTAAGACTTATATTCTTGACACTTTGTGTTAACATATCATCAGTTAGTTGGTTCTTTCCTGCACTGTACCTGGCATTGTACCAAAGTGAGTCCTTTCTGGCATTATATCTGCTCCACTTTAACCAGGATCACAGGAGTTAGTGTTCCACTGGACCCTGAACTGTGTTTATTGGGGAACTTTACATGTATTCACCATAGACTGTAAATAAAAAGGGTATTCACGGTTCTCTAAACAATGCTCAACTCAAATTCATGAAAGTTGCTCTATGTGTGGCCAAGAAGTGCATTGCAGTGTCATGGAAGTCTGATTCCCCCCTTTTTATTGACAGGTGGTCTTCAAAGATGAATAGTTGCATCCCCTTGGAAAAAAAATCACATATTGTCTCGGAAATTGAAATAAGATAAGATAAGATATTACTTCATTGATCCCGGGGGGGAATTCAGTTGTTACAGCAACCCAGACATAAGTACAATCAAGAAGAAATTTCAGTAAGTAAAATTAAATCTTTTCCCAAAATTTTTTTTGGGGGGGGGTTTCTTCTTTTCTTTTATCTTTTCTTTTATCCTTTATGCCTACCCTACCCTACCCTACATACCCTAGTTATGTCCATATACTTTTGGTATATTGATATGTTTGTATACATTGCAAAAGTGAAAATAAAATAGTCCAATATGAACTGAACCCTGTTACTGTTCTTCAAATGTACAGTCGACAGACCCCCGCTGACTTATCATTAAAGTTTTATCTTCCAGTGCGGTTTAGAAAATTACGCATGCGCACAACGACGTGCACGGCTCCTAACTGGCGCATGCGCACTTACAAATCCCCAGAACCAGCAGCAGCAGCGGTAGTTCAGGTCAGTCAGTCCAGTCAGCAGTCATCCACGCATCTATCTATATTCCCCCTTTTCTTAAATTAGCCACTTTAAGCTTCGCGATACCGCCCCCAATTTCAGCGTCGGTACGGAGCCGCCAGGCCGGGACTGAGACGGAGAGAGAGGCCTCGGCCATGGAAGCGCTCGGACCCGGTGAGTAAATTCAAGAAAAGAGGAAAAAACGAGCGAAGCGAGGGGGAGAGCGCAATCCGTGTGTGGGGAGCGTGTGCGTAAATGCGTCGCTTCACTGGGGGCCGCGGCTTGCAGCGAGGCCTTTACGCGCTGACGGGAAAACAAACCGAGGCCCCAGCCTGTTTATCTGTGTTTCTATTCACATATTCATGTTTAGGTTCATTCACACAAAGGGGAGAGCGCGTTTGGTGTCCTATGGAGGAGTGTTTGTGCGTTTTATCGGCTATCCCTTGGTGTCTGCGCGGTTTTATTTACGCGTAGCTCGTCGTGTCGGGGCTGGCATTGTGTGTGTGTGTGTGTGTGAGTGGGGATTTAACTAGGACCTTCCTTCCTCCTTCCTTCCGCGTCGTAGTGTGTTTACGTTGATGTTCGTGCACAATGTGTTTTCTTTTCTCTTTGGCCTCCCCACTTTTAACAATGTCGAAATTGAGCTCATTTCCCCCAGCTGTGTGTCGATTCTGTTTTTCTGCTAAACCACGTAAATTTGTACCATCGCCATCGGGAACAGTGCGTCTCTTCGGGCTGCCCTCGTCTAAGATGACAGCAACGGACGGGAAAACACCACAAATGCCAACGA
Source organism: Notolabrus celidotus (assembly GCF_009762535.1). Lineage (NCBI taxonomy): Eukaryota > Metazoa > Chordata > Actinopteri > Labriformes > Labridae > Notolabrus > Notolabrus celidotus. The sequence goes on along the minus strand of NC_048287.1, from coordinate 25,041,249 downwards.
AACAAACATTATAGGTGCTAAATAAGAAAGCATGTGTATCTGAGCGCCTTGTAATTTGTTGGTTTTACGCGTCTGGGACCTCAGCAGGGATGGATGGCGCTTTTATCGATCACATCTGCAGGCCAGCTCCATATTACCCATCTCCTATATGATAACAAAGGCACTTATTTTGCAGCGGTGCAGCCATCTAATGATAAAGCAGGCGGAGAAACATCAGCCACACAATGCATTTGTACTGTCACCCATTTGTTTTCACCCCCTCTTTTTTCCACACTTCTTCATTTTGTTTGTTCTTGAATGCACGAGGAGTTTAAAGAGAGGAAATCACACTCGTGCTCTGGAGGGAAAGGTGGTGGCATGAGGGAAAACACTGATGCATATTTCAGGAGGGGGATTCACTCTGCAGCGCTGAATGAATGTTAAACAGAGGCATGGTTGCTGTGTGAGGGTTCAGAGGAATGTTTGGAGACCATCCACAGGTGTGTGCCAGGCTCCGTTATCACACTTAATCAGTATGAGGCATCAAGTTTATGTAAAGTTTGCTACTTTCTGCACTTGGATGAGTATTAAATCAATATTGGAGCTTGCAAAGTTGACCGTGGATGCAGGTTTGCCTTTGCAGACGTGACTTATGAACATCATTGATGAGAAATATGGAGATCGCCAAATGGTTTGTGAGTCCAGTGCTTATGTCAGACCTCTGACTCTCAGAAGGCATTTTTGGCGGATTCAACAGTTGAATTTAAAGCCCCATTCTGTACAAGCAGTAAAGTGACGCAACAATCCTGCTGTATGTCTTCTTACAGCCAATAATAGCTGAACTGTGTTTAATATTCCTCTGGAGGACATAGTGTTCAGATTGCATGTCATCTTGTTCAGTCGTAGGTTGTTTCTACGTAACTGTGCTCTTCTTTCAGTCACTCCAGTGTACCTGGAATCCACCTCCTGAGGTTTAAGACCTGTGGTGTCTACATGTCATAATTTAGACTCTCTTTTATTGCTTGTTAATGGTGCGAGATGCATTGGTTGAATTGTTGACATACATGTTCAGATTCTCCCTATGTAGAGGCAGACTCACAAAAGTTCATTGGAAAGATAAAAAGACTTGTTTAATTTTTTCACTACGGCTGCAACTTATCATTAGTTTTCTTGTTGTTTTGGTTTATCAAATGCGGATCAATGTTTCCCAACTCCCAAAGATGAAGTCCTCAAATGTCTTGTTTTGTCTATCATCCAAAGATCTCCAGTTTTCCGTCACAGAGGAGTAAAGAAACCAGAAGATATCACATTTCAGAAGCCCTTGTCCGAGACTTTGCTTATTTTTCTTTCAAAACTCAACCCAAAGCAGTGATTACTCTGCAATAAATTGAATATTTGACAACTAAATTGCTAAATTGATGTAGCCCTGTTTCAAATTTGTCAAAAAAATTCCTGGTTATTTTGAAACTTGTGACTCAATTTTCTGATTACACTGTGAGCTGGAGGCAAAAAGACAAAATCGCAGAAGAGAGTCTGTGTATGAGTGGTTGAGACAGTTTGAAAGCATCCATTGGCTTTTCATAAAGACGGACGACACAGAGGAAACTCCTGAACCTTAAGTTAAAGTTGTAAAGCTGAAATAAGTGGCGCCTAAAGGAAACAGATTGAATCACTCTAGCCTTCACAATGATAGTAGTATAATCTGTACTTCCCCTGTCTCCACAATCCAGCATACTTTACCTTTAATCCAGGTGATTTGCAGGTGTGGGTGTCTGCGCCCCCCACTCAGCCCGGCTCCTCTCTGACTCATCACCAGGCCAAGCCTTCATCCTCATGCTTAGCCTAAGCCCAGCTGTCTCTCTCACTGCTTGTGGTTTCCAGGGACACGCATGGCATTAGTCACCTACAATGCATGAGCAGCAAACACTTTGCACATGTGAGCGTGCTACACATCATCTTGTGGTTGTTCGGTTGGCTCTTAGATAAACAAGGAGTAAATTCAGCGTAGTAGCAGCAGCACACTGCGGTGATATTATTTGTAAAGTGTTTGTTGTCCAAGCGGAAACACTCTCTCAGATTTCATTAGCAGCAGGAAGAGCGGTCAGTCCTCAGTGCATCTGTCACTTTCTGCACTGAGAGAAGCTCATTTCACTTCCTCTGTGGCTCTCAGGCGACGCGGCTTTGTGTCACACGGAGCAGAAACGTAGAACAGTAGAGGGAGCGTGCTTGACAGGTTGTTTAAATTAAAGCCTACCTAAATAGATGCCACACGTCTGAGGGGGCTGCTTTATGCGATTTACAGCTCCAATTAAAATGTTTTATGAATGAGTGTTTCAGTCGAACAAAAGAGGATTCTAACGCTTCTTTCAATTTGGAACTCTGTGTTCCTAAATTATGCATGACAGGACTGCTAAATGAAAAAATACAAACCAGTGCTTTTTTTTTATATCATGAAGAAATGCAACAGGAGGCTTCTATTGGTTAGTGTATTTTCTGATCAAGAGTTTTTCTGATTTTATTTTGACTCTTTTGTGATGTTTTCCAGATATTAGAAGCTATTGATGAATATTTAATATCTGTTTGCCGGTGCCCTTCTTCTCCCCATGACGTATCTTGTTCAGGTTAGATCATGAAAACATCATCAGTTACAGTAATAAAGGCCAAGTTTGTCATCACGGGGACAGTTCTCAACATTGATATGACCCCATTTTTACCACATGCATTACTCGCCAGGTGCAGCTCAGGAAATGAGAACATTGTGAAATTTACTTGTATTTTTTTCAAATAACTCAAAATTGTTGAAGTGATTTTAAATTAAAATATTTTTAAGATTTGTATTTTATTTCATTCTTTAGCTGTAGGGCATAATTATCACAATGAAAATAGTAAAATGCTTGAAAATTTCTAATTTAAATATGAGTGGAGAATATATGAAATTGTCACTTTCTAAAGCTGCTGAGTGGAGTTTATATCTAGTCATGAAACAGACTGAAGTTAACAGTAATGAGTGTTTCTGAGCTACAAAAGCTAAAAGGACCATCAGCAACAAGACTGACTGTTTCTATAGTGTAATTTTGGGTGCCTGAAACCACTCTGTGGGGATGTAGGTGTAAGACAAAGGGATTGACAGCACCCTAAAGAAGCAACCTAATGCTACATTTTTCAAAGCAAATATGGGCAGGGAGTGAAAGGTTTGACTCTTAAAGGAAGCAGGATTGGATATGTTGTCAGAAAATCAAACAAAATCAGCAAAGACTTCAAAAACAGGGCTCAAAATTAAATGTTTTCATTGGTAGCACTTGTGCTCCCTACTTCAAAAAGTAAGGAGTTTCACAACTACAGTGTACGTATAAGCATTTCCCTTTTATCCAGACAATTTCAGTCTTTAAAAATTGAACTTGTCACACACTTGTCCTGACAGTTTTTGTGTCTGGCACTCTGGTTGGTCAGTCTCTCCCACATCATGTCACCATTGGTTTCTGAAGCAGGGTTTTGAGGCCTGTCGATGGCGGTCACCTTATTGGAAATGCTGACAAAACATAACTTTCGGTCGAGGCACAGAGGTGGAGTTGAGGCGGGCGTTTAGCCCCCTGGCTAACAGCCACAGTGTACCCGTCTGTCACTGAAGTCAGCCATGCCCCTAATTATACAAAACTTGTAAACTTGTAACTGTGTTATCCTCAAAAGTAATGAGTTATATAAAAAAAATAACCCTTGTACATTGTGCTGAGCAATGAGCTATTCAATCTAAAATTGTTTTGAACCAGGCTGTGAAGTAGTTTCTTTTCACTGTAAAGATGGGCTTTTTTGAATGGTTGTGTAAGTGACTTCTTGTGATTCTGCAGCCAGCCTCAAGCAGACACTGGAGGAACTGCAGTTTTTAGCACTTCCACATTGGCTTCATATTTCAAAACCGGACGTAGCCACTTGGTTGTTCTTGTCTGACGTCATAACACAGTGCCTCTTAGACATTACTAATCAAACCCTTGGGGGAACAATGGTCGCCTCATGATAAGTATGATACAAATGCTCCCATATTTTTAAATTTGGGATCACACAGATTGTATCTGGGAACCAAAGTGGTCACAATTGTAAAAGGCACCAATGAGTCCACAGTGGGCACCAAAATCTACACAAACAGAAAGTTCAAGGCTTTAAATAACTGATGGAAAATATTCTAATCTTGAGATAGTTAGGTCCTTTTTCATATTTAGCAAAATGTTATTGTTGGGTTTTTACTTCTTGTTTTGATCTCAATTAGAAATCTGAAACGATTAACTGACAGAGGCTTTAACGGCTAACAACCATCACTCTTAAAGCTAAAATAGTTAAAAAAAATATAGCAAGTCAATTCAAAGTTCATTATTCACTTGTGGTTGGCCAAACGTCACTGAAACATGTATGGTAAGAATATCAGCAGACTAATTATTTATAAAAAATAATCATTAACTGCAGCCATCTTTCTGAACCATCTCAGTTTAATCAGTGTGTTTTTGTGTCTTCTTCATTTTTCACTCGTCATTTTGGTCTAAACCAACGTGACACAATGCAGAGTGGAGGAAAAACAATGAGTCTAATCTAATTGGTTTTTACAAGTTAGAATCTCATTCAGAGCCCAAACAAGTGGTCCATTTTCTCACTGGTTGATTGGCAGAAAGTTAATCTGCAACTGTTTTCTTGATCAAATTGATAGTTTGAGCCCTGCACTTCCTCACTCCAGCTTCTTAGCTTCTTTGTCTTATTTTAAGTTAAATGCGCTGGCTTGATAGATGCATACATTTCAGTTGCAGTCATTCACTCCTAATTCATAAACTGTCCAGCTGTGGTTGTTGGCGGTGTTAACTGTGACAAGTAGACGCTCTGTGAAGGAAGGATGTGCTCTGGTGTTTCACGACGAGACGCTCACATTTCTAAGTGTAGTGGTGTGGCAGCTGAGGACGCTAAATATAGGTGCAGCTCTGTTTTTGGTGAAAGTGGAAGAGGAAGAGCTCGAACTCGCTGTGCCTCTCTCGCACACACAGAGAGAAACACTTTGTGTTGTACCTTCTGGTGCACGCAGCGAGAGGAGAAAAAAATAGAAACCAATCCACAAAGTGAGACGATTCAACACACTGCATGTACAAAGTTGCATCACTGCAGTTTCTGCAGGGTTGCAGTGTCGTTGAATTGAATCAAGTTTCCTTAAACAGACATTGGAGGGTCAAAAAGAGTCTTAAATATTATGTCTGGTCTGGTTGTGGGCAGTGATGGGATTCAAAAATAATTTTGTTATTGATTGAGGGCTGCTTGATAAATAATTCAGTGTCTCAAAGTCCCTGCTGGCTTTCCATCATACCCCCATACTCCAGGTAGAGCGATCCAGAACTGCGACAAGAAGTTTCATAATCAATCCGTCAAGCTAAAGAAACTTCAGATAATTGCACAAAAAAAATCAATAAAAAAATCACATATGCCAAACGTTTTCTAGTTTCCATCACCGAAATGTGAGATTGATTTTTACCTTTGTCGTCTGATTTTTAAAAAATATATTTCTTTAAATTTAATTTTTTTACAGCTTAATTTCAAGTGTTTTTATTTATTAATTTTTTGAACAATTTAATTAATTTTCTTCTTTAACAAAACTGTAGTATTACCAACAACTGGCCCTAATTAAGTGGTCACGACTTTAAACAATTTATATAAGATACAAAAAGTTACATTCAAATTAATCATACAATAAAAAAGTTACCTTAAAATTAATCGTAGAATAAAAAAGCTACATTTGAATTAGTTATATAATGAAAAAGATACTTCTTAAATTAACCATATAATAACAAGTTACATTTAAATTAATCATTTAATAAAAAGAGCTACTCTTAAATTTTACAAAACACACTTTCAAGTGTTTTTTTAAAAACTAATTTTCCCATACCTTTTGAATCACTCTGCTACACTGAGATGATGTATTAGGAGTGTCAGTCCAATAATTAACTATAAATTAAATTATTGTCTGAATTAAAGATAAGTGGTACCAAACAGCTCTGTGAACATCTCTGATTGAACCCAGTGAACTCTGCAGAATCCATGAGCAGCTTTGAAGCATGTTTTCACCCTGTTAGAGGTAAAACTAGCATTATTTTTAATTTACATCGAGTTAAGAAGGTTTGGACTTTGCTGTAACTCCATTTTTGGCATTTGCAGATGTGATCTTTATAAAAGTCAGCTAATTGACTTTTTCTTTTAAGTAGTTTATTGTGCAAAAGTGCCAACTCTTCTTCATTATGAGCTGCTATAATGTGGCACTTCTTTTGTGATGTTTTATGGACCAAATTTGTTTCTACCTTCAAATCTGCACACTCCACTTAGCTGATTGTTTTGGCTCGACATCAGGTAAAGACTTGAGAATTAAAAAAAAATATATGCTTCATTTAGAACTCTGTTCGTTTTTCGTGTCAGCTGTCTGAAAGATGCTCATGTTGTTCTTAAGATATTCTGAACTCCAATCATGTTTAAGGCCTAACCATCTACATAATAAGGACACTGTCAAATATTTGTGTCTCTGATATATTCAGTAATCCTTTCAGAGTCGGCAGAAACATACAGAACAGTATCGTCAGCGTAAAGATGGATAATAAAGTCAGCTTTAGAAACAGGTCTCAGATTTAGTCTGTGAAACACTTTGTTTATGGTAGAGACTGAGCTGATATTTCCAGCTTTAACACACTGAGACCTTCAGAGTTCATTCTGATATTAGTGATTGATTAAAACATGACAATATTAAGTCAAGTTCAGTTCAATTCAGTTCACATTGAACAGTAACGTAAGAGCATGAAGGAAAGCCTCCACATTTTTAATATTATTCAGAACCGTTGGCAGTTGTCATGTAGAGTTGATCTCAAGAATATTAGATTATGTTTGTGTATTTTTTTTTGGAAAATGCAAACATGCAAACTATTGTCTAGCATCTGCTTCACCAAAGGGAGGCTTCGTCTGGTTGGTTAAAGCACCGTCAGCTGAATTTTCTGTGCTGCTTATATGTTATTTACTGAATTATTCATGTCTTACCGACTTCATTTGATCATACCTTGAATCTGTGTGCTGCACTTAGTTGATTGTTTCATCACGACATCAGGGAAAGACTTGACATTAAATTTAAAAAAAAAGAGGGGTGTCTGATTAAATGGAAAAAAGCAGGCACAGGTTAGAGTCTTATTAAGTGTTATATTGACCTCACTGAACCCTGTGTCTTTGCTTGTTAGCATTGTTATTTTGAAATCAGGTAAAGATGGCTTCAACCATTGGTGATGGGGTTGCACGGCTTGTTGTTGTTGTGATCATGTTGGTCATCAAAACAAAACCTGCGACATAAACAAATCTCCTCATCAGCAGCTCAACTGAAGGCATCAGATGTACTAACCTGAATCCAGTCTGGATCACGGGGCACTTGAAATGCTTTATTGTGCTCGTGATACAGAGTGTGGAGTTATACTCGATGTTCAGCTTTCAGCATCGCTCAGAACACTTTGTACGCTTGTTGTTTCCATTGGTAACAAGGCCAGTAGGACAAAGTGGAGTGAATCATCCGAGGATTTTAGTGCAAGTCGTGACGGAGAAAATCACACATAGCTTCACAAATAGCTTCTTATTTCAGACTTTATTATAAACGTATTGTGGTGGGGGGGGGGGATGCACAGGCGGTGTTCTGATGGAGCTGGATGGTGTAAAAAGAAGAAGTGGAGGAGGAGGAGGAGGAGGAGGGGTGGATTGAAGGGAGAAGGGGAGGTGATTTGGGGCCCAGGCTAGATGAGGGCATGTTAGGAAGCGATGGGGAGGGTCCCCGATTGTCTGTGCTCTCGCGCTTCACTTGCTAACTGGAGCGTGTGTGGGTGCATGGAGTTCAGGAGGACCCCCGCAGTCACCTAGCTGTCAGTTGACAAAAGCATTACCCAGCCTCCTCCAAGCCTCCGTCAATACCACCAACACAATGTTATTTTAACTTCCTATATATACGTTCTGCCTTTTAATTATGCTCTCAATCTTTGTGCGTGCTTTTGTCTTCTGTCCCTGAGATGAGAAACAAAGATTTAGCGTACTCCTTTTCTCTTTGAGCGTTTTACAGATGCTCTTCTCTTTTAGAGTGAAGCACAACAGATCGAGTAGGAAACATAAAGCAGGCTTTACGCTGTGTCCTTCCTACAGTGTTGTCATTGTTGTAGCTGGATTGTGTTTCATTAACGTGCAGCAGGATGAAGCACAAGCACAATATTTCACTCATGAAGACGTCCCCCCTCCTCCTTCTTTCGGTACCTGCGCACACGAACCTGCACACACTGTACGTAATGTGTGTATGTGAGGAGTGCGTGTAACGGTAATCCCAGACTGTGTGTGGCTCCCCTCCATATGGCCCTGCTGCTGTCTGTCTGAGAGGAGCTCGCTCTTTGTCTCAGCGTGAGGGGAGGTTGCCCTTGTGTGTCTGGGGTGGAGCTGGGGGCGGGCTGAAGGATAATTGGGGGTCATTGTTTCGGCAGCCTCTTGTTGACCCATGTGGGTCAGGGGCCAGAGTTGCGGATCAATCAAAGCATGTTTGTGGGTCCGTGGGGCCATTTCAGTGCATTCAAGCAAGTGTCACTGATGAGATGGTTTGGAACAAGCTTGGCGTTACGCCGCACGCATTCATCTTTACATTTAGCATTTAATGCAGAGATAAGCACGCGGGGACTCAACCTTTGTTCGGATTCAAATGAATGCCAAGCTTGCTTAATTCAAAGATTGATGGGTTTGGATGGGTGTGCATTTCTTCCAACAGTTCAGTAAATTCAACCTTTTTTAAAAAAAATAAAAATATGCAAAAAAATGACCAGAGTTAAATGACAATAAAACCCTTTCAACTTGTAAAAATCTATACATTTCTTCGGCTGTAAATTACTATTAATTTGGATTATTGTATTGATTTAATCATCATCTCTCACTTTCACTCATGAAAAGTGAAATTATTGACCTACTTCAGCATCTTTTGGTGCGCTTTTATTGTGAAATTCCTCAGGCATGTCTACATCACTGTCTTGTTTTTTTTACAACCGGGTTAAATGGATGTATGATGTCATCTCCAGGCCAGTTTAATCAAAATGTAATCATATTGTGATCATTGCCAGCCGTGCAATATCAGCAAATATTGTATCTCTCTCTAAAGATCATGTATTGTGACGTTTTATAACCCCTTTAAGTGTAAAGTAACATGATGGTAACTTCCGCTCTGTTGTAGCATGTTTCAGTATATTCACTCTCCTCTCTCTGTTCTCTGCAGGCCCGCCCGCACCAACCTCTCTGTTTCAGCCCCCGCGGCGTCCCGGCCTTGGCACGGTGGGGAAACCCATCCGGCTCCTTGCCAACCACTTCCAGGTGCAGATTCCCAAGATTGATGTCTATCACTATGATATCGACATCAAGCCTGAGAAACGGCCTCGGAGGGTCAACAGGTAAACACACTGTGTATATATATATATATGTAATGTAATCTCAGATCTTGATACATTAAAATGGACTATTCAATCTCTCACTTCTTTAACCAAACCAAACCTGAAGCCTTGAAAAACAAACTGTTAAATGTTTGATAACAGGGACATTAAAAGTTTAACGTGTTATGCTCATACTTGTGTTTTTGACTCACCGTCTTGTGTCACACAGGGAGGTGGTGGACACCATGGTGCGGCACTTCAAGATGCAGATCTTTGGAGACCGACAACCTGGCTACGACGGGAAGAGGAACATGTACACAGCACATCCACTGCCAATTGGAAGAGACAGGGTTTGTATTCCAGAATATTGAACCTTTGCATCTGCTGCATCTTTCTTAAGAACATCTGTGTACGTTAATGAGGGACGCCCATGTGGTCAATGCTCATGTGTTAGTTCCTACATTACCTGGGAGCTCCTGGTGTCTCATCCTCCTGGACGGTATTTCCTCACTCACCTTTGACAGCTGCCCATATAGCTCTCTGATAGTGGCGTCCAGCCTGGTTGATATTCTGAACTACACATAATCTGGTGTAACATCCATCCAGAGACTCCTACAGGGCGGGCTTCAGGGTCCGACAGGAGAACACAGTCCAGAGAAGGAAGTGTAGCTTTGCATGTCAGGGGAGGTTGGACTTCCACACTCTGTCCATGCTGCTCAAAGCTTTCCACACTTCAACGTCCTGCTTTGATGAGCTGATCCACGACCTACAGTATTTAAAGTCATTGACCTCTCTCAGGGCAGTGCCTTCTGTTATTCTTAGCGGTGGATGGTCCGGGAGGATGATGTAGGTGACGACCTCGGTTTTCTTGGCGCGCAGCCTGAGAGCAACTTTGGCACGCTCCGTATCCACTCTGGTCACAAACGTTCCTGGGTCAGATTGCAGGCTGATACCATCGGAGCAGTCCAGGTCTGATCGGACTACTGCCGAGACTCACAGAGAAATAGACCTGGTGATCCGATGATTTTAGCCGTGAGGACCAACGATCAGAGACCAGTACTGAATCTTTGGCGGTCTAATGTTTGACAGAAACCCAGACTCTCACATTTCTTTAACTGCAGTTAACTGCATCCTGTGCAGAAATGATCTCACAGTCAGGCATTTTTAAACATTTGTCAATACTTTTATTGCATCACTGAAACAATCTGACAGTGAGTATTGATGTTTGGCAGGAAAAAAACAAGTCTGATTAAGTTTCTCTTGAATTATTCCTCCACAGGATCATTTGCTCATTTATTCTACCTTTCTACAGTATGAAAAACAGCTGCAGTTGTTGCAGATTTTCTTTGTATCTCAGGGGAACATCCTGGCAGCGGCTGCAAAATCTGTTGGTCTTCTTTTCATCAGCAACATTGGCATTAGCAACATATCTAACCAAAGAAAGAAAGTGGTATCCCATCGATGGATGCAGAGGATGTTATGGATGAAGACTTGAATCAACTTGAATCTTCAGCCATAGTATTTGAGCTAGTGTCTGTTCCTAGAGAAGCACATCAGAGGAAGGTCCAGGCTACAGCTGCTAACGTTTACTGCATCCTGTTACGGCTCCATGAGCAGGGAGTTAATTGCTCCGTTTGAATAAATTTACCTTCTACACTGATTTGACTTTAACATCCACACAGAAGATATTCCCTTTGATGTGTCAAAATTTGCCTGCAGTTGGTTTGACATCCCTGAGATTCACTTTCAAACAAGAACACTTATAAATGGTTACAAAAAACAACATTATCATCTGAGTCTTTTTAAATCTATTTTGGGGTGTTATAGCTTTTCTGTAGTCTGTTCACATCCACTCATCTTCTCTCTCTCTCCCTCTCTCCCTCTCCCTCTCTCTCCCTCCACAGGTGGATCTGGAGGTGACTCTGCCGGGCGAGGGGAAAGATCAGACGTTTAAGGTGTCCTTGCAGTGGGTGTCTGTGGTCAGTCTTCAGATGCTGCTGGAGGCCCTGTCGGGTCACCTGAACGAGGTCCCCGAGGACTCCGTTCAGGCTCTCGACGTCATCACGCGGCACCTTCCCTCCATGAGGTACGAACACACGCCATCTCTGCTCACCTCACAAGCACACACACACACACACACACACACACACACACACACACACACACACACACACACACACACACACACACACACACACACACACGTATACTGACAGTTATTGCTTTTCTGCTTTTATTTGTCTGTATTTAATTTCCTGCTGTCTTGAGTCTTCCTGATCAAACCATATTACAAAATATAATTATTGCGTGTCATGACTCACGTAGGAGCAGCAGCTATTGTTGCACAGAACAGTAGAAGCTGATCCACGGGGCGATGCAACCCTCATACCTTGAGTGTATCTCTGGATCTATTTTCAAGTCTTGTGACCTTAATTTGGTAAATTGTCACTTTTAAATGTGACATTCAAACTTTTAGTTTTTAAATAATAAAGTTATATTTCTCATGTAAACATCTGAAATATTACACATAATGTGCTGACTAATGTGATGTTTTTTATCTTATGGATGTTTAATAAACAAGGTATTTAATGAGTCTGTATTGATATTATTTCCCCCTGTGTTGATCCTCTGTGTCTTTTTGCACTCAGATACACTCCTGTTGGGCGTTCGTTCTTCTCCCCGCCAGAGGGCTACTATCATCCTCTGGGTGGAGGCAGGGAGGTGTGGTTTGGTTTCCATCAGTCCGTCCGTCCTGCCATGTGGAACATGATGCTCAACATCGATGGTAAGACCTGGTTCAAGGAGCTGATTTTGTCTCCGGCTGTTATAATATTCATCAAGAAAGTGTTTGCATTGGTTAAATCCAGGTCTCTGAATATATCCTGCCCTTGTGTTAGATGCCAATCAGATGCCTGATTAATTGAGTGCAGTGGGTTTAAAACCTCCCACACACTAGCTTGCATTATTCTGTATTATGAGCCCCTTTCACACATACACAAAACTCCTGAAAATGTCCTGATTTTATCCAGGTGAGCTGCACGTGTCAACACAAACGACCACAATTTTCAAACCTGAAGTCTGATTGGGCTTTATACTCATTACTGCTCGCCTCAGCTCTCTGTGTTATATTTTCTACTCCTGTGTTTGTGATGTGAAAACAACCTCATACATAATGTAATGACATAAATACGGACACATTCACTGTCACGGAAAACTGCTCCTCCTGCACGCAATAACCTAAACCGTACTGAGAACATTGAGCTGTGAGTAGGGATGGGTACCTTTCACATTTGAACCGATACGGTACCGATACCCGGTACCTGGGAATCGGTACCGGTACTCAACGGTACCAATTTTCAGTACTTTTGTGTTTTTATGTGGTAATAAATGTTAATTTAAAAAAAAATCTCAAATTTGTTTAATTTAACATATTTATTTAATTTAACATGAAATGAACAGAACCAGGATTATATAGGTGATTAGATATATTAGCTGACACGTGCTCGTGGTGTCTAATTGCTCTTTCGCAAGTTTATCAATGAACACACGTGAATGCCTGCGGATGGAAAAAGTCAGTTCTCCGTCTCTTTATAATAACAGGACACACAACTTACTTGTTGGGCATTCACGCACACAGGAACGGTTATAAACAGGGCAGGTAGTCGGAGCTAGAGGGTCAGTCTCAACTATAGACTGTATAAAATAAACTTAATCCTCATGCAGTTCTGCCTCGCGCTGAGTGCGCGCGCCTGTCAGCTGCAGGCTCCATTTGGTGCGCTCCTGCGCAGATGCAGAGAGCAGAGAGCAGAGACGTCCACCCGGTCAGTCTCTAACTTTAATACAGGGCGAAAGTATAGAAACTCGCCTCCTCTTCCACTCCCTCACAGTCACAGGGATGCGTTCAGGTACCGAAACATGGTACCGTATGATTTTACGTGAGTCGGTACTCGGTAGTACAGACGGAATTCGGTCGGTACCTATAAAAGTACCGAATTCGGTACCCATCCCTAGCTGTGACAGAGGTCTAATGAAGATAATCTCCTGCTGTGAGGTTCAAACTTGACGGACAATTTTCTGAATAAATCAGGACCTGAATTATCAATTAGGAGTGTATGTGTGAAAGGGGCTACACTGATGTGTTATTAAGCCGTGTAATGGCTGATGTAAAGAGAGTCGTTTCATCCTAATGATCTAAACACACAGTACGACAATGTTTTAAAGTGGTTATAGTTTGTAGTACACTTGAGTTGTATCTCTGTTTCCTCTAAGTTATGTCACTTCACAGTTCATGTTTCATGGGATCTAGCAAAAGGCATCAGGATTATTTGTTCAGTGAACTTATTTGAGTAAGTAGCTTCATGTTTAAGCCCAATGAGGAGCAGTAAACATGAAGCAGATGCTAGTTTGGCTGATGAAACAGTCCTATCTCATGTACGCTTGAATACAGCCTTTACCATCAGTTGACATTTAAATCTCAGTTTAGATGTTTTGCTTTGGAGACACTTCCTGAATCTTTTTAGGATGTTCAATCCTGAGACCAAAAACATTGATCCTGTGATCCTGTGACACAAAGACAGGGACCTTCTTTCATGTCAGGTGTTCTGTAAACACAGGTTTGACTTGTTAATGGGACTCCTGTAAGATGCTCACTCCAGATGGCATGTTTGTTTATATTCACTCAGTTATATTGAGGCCTATGGCTGCCGTCAGATGAAATTTGTTAGCACATACTTCAAACATGCTTGTGGAAATAATATGCCTGGTTAATGGTTAAATCATGGGAACAAGGATGGACACTTGGAAGCTGAATTGATGCTACTGCCCCCCAAATAAGGGTAGCTAGCAGGCAGCTAATGATGTTGTTATGACAGAAAAAGATGAAGCTGTTTTAGAAAACGTCTAGAGCCACAATTTAACTTCTGATGCCTTTAACCTTTTTGAAAATGTCAGGAAAAGGTTACAACTTCTGAACACTGAGGTGTTTTTGTAATTTATGGGGCTCTTTCATGTCTTTACTGAGATATAGGACGGTGCATAGAGTCAGAAAGAGGGAAGAGAGAGAGCAGGTTAAGAATCTAACCTGAGGCTGCCACATCAAGAACTGCATCCTCTGTACATGGGGCGTGTGGTTTGACCGCTGAGTGGCGCCCAGATCTCGATGATTTTTTCTGGAAATGCGCACAAATGTGGTTGAGAATCAAAAGGGGGAGAGTTAGTGACGACTTCTTGTAGACACAACCTCACTCGAAGGCATGTAAGGTTGTTCTTGTGAAGATCTGTGTAGCTGCTGCTCACTGCCTTCGGTGCACAGTCCTCATCAATGCACCTGATAACTAACTTCCTGTATCTTCTTCCCCCCTCAGTGTCAGCCACCGCTTTCTACCGCGCTCAGCCTGTGATCGAGTTCATGTGCGAGGTCCTGGACATTCAGAACATCAACGAACAGACCAAACCCCTGACCGACTCGCAGCGCGTCAAATTCACCAAGGAAATACGAGGTGAGCTCTCTCTACCTTCACACTGACACACACACCATCCAGTCGAGCAGGGCCCACATTAACAGACATACACTTTATGTACACAACGTCTGTGACTCACTGTCTGCTTCACCACAGAGATTACAGTAAGGTGTTGAGCTGCGGGGTGCATACATGTTTGTTTTAAAGCAGCATGTAAAGGGAAAAATCTACACCCACTCATGAGACATAATGCTGTGCATACCCATCACAGCTTAACCTACAGAAAGCTGAACACTCATTCTTCACCCCAGGCTAACAGAAGATTGTGTCTGCATCTGGAGTATTCATAATGCATCGTCTGAATAAAACTAGGCTTTATACAAACACAGATTTTTAGATCTGCTCCGGTCTGTCATAGTGACGCTTTGTGACCTTGCAGGAGCTGTGAGGTCTTTGCAGATTAAACACTCATTTTGTACCAGAATTTGGGGAATCTCTGCTGCTTTTTTATTTATCAATAAATTTAGAATATATATTTTTTTATTACTGTATCATTTTCAGAACAAACGGAACAAAATTCAAGGCTCACTGTGTGTGCAAAGCAGATTTTCAGACACAGATATGTACTGTCACTCTCTCCCCCAAACAGAGAAAAAATAACTGAATAAATAAATAAATAATTTAAAAATAATACTAATAATGATGCTTATAATAGTAAAAAATACTACTAACAATGATAATTAAAAAAAAAAAAAAGTATAATAATGAAAATAAAATTATATCTGTATTTATAATAATATTCCCACTATTAATTATATAAATAATAATAATACAAAATAATTACAAATAATAATAATACCAATGATAAAAGACACGACACATGTAAGAAAGTAGAATAAGCAAAAACAAAAAAAAACCACAAGAAACATTAGTATTAGCACAAAGTGTGCCTTCTTCCAACTCCAATTCATGAAGAACGCTGAAAATGATGTAGTACTCGGCACCATTGCTGCTTTTTTTATTTAAAAGACACTTGAAATATTCCCTTGGCCTCCCTTTGGTTTCTGTTCTGAGCTGAACTGTGACACATTTTCTAGAAAGAGTCTGCAGAGAGCTGCAACATCTTTTTCACACAAACTGCAGTCATGTCTGCATTTATCTTTGATCAAACCTGAAACGGCAGAAGAGAAACAAAAAGCACAGTTAAAATGTACAGAGGGTGTGAAATGACTTTCTTTCTTGTGTCTTTCAACAGGTTTAAAAGTTGAGGTCACACACTGTGGTCAAATGAAGAGGAAGTACCGTGTGTGCAACGTAACACGCCGACCTGCCAGCCACCAAACGTGAGTGAGACCCAAACACAGTGCAGTTCCTTCAGCCTTACATGTCAGCAGATGCAATGTGTCATGTGAAAGCTGAAACAGTGCAAGCTCTTTAATGCAGCTGAAGTCATACTTTCCTCTTTTGTGTTTTTCTTTTATATCCCCGTGTGGACGTCTGTGCGCTTACAACACATTTTTCCATTCGTTCACAGCTTCCCCTTACAGCTCGAGAACGGCCAAGCCATGGAGTGCACAGTAGCGCAGTATTTCAAGCAGAAGTACAACCTGCAGCTCAAATATCCACATTTACCGTGCTTGCAAGTAGGGCAGGAACAGAAGCACACCTACCTTCCCCTGGAGGTGAGAGAGAGACAGTTTGGAAGCTTGAAACAAACTTTTTCTCAGATGTAGTTTTAAGCATGAAGTCTCCTTTTTTCACAAACATCCTTCTTTCTTTTAATTTCTCTCATCTGATTAATCATTTTAAATGTGTCTTCTTGCTCTGTAGGTCTGTAACATAGTCGCAGGCCAACGCTGCATCAAAAAACTGACAGACAACCAGACATCCACCATGATCAAAGCTACAGCTCGCTCTGCCCCCGACAGGCAGGAGGAGATCAGCAGACTGGTGAGTGCTGTTTCCCTCTTGGGGTGGGAGTGAGTAAAGCACCAGGAGCAGCTCTCCTTTGTGGATCTTCTTGTTTCTCCTTTGAAGCTGCAGCTTTGAACTCACTGTCCCTCGAATGATGAATTAGAAAGAAATCAACTAGAAGAAGCAGATTTTATAACTTTTTTTGTGTTGGTTCTTCGTTATCCTCTCCTCTAAACTCCTCCCCCCTTTCTTGTTTTTCTTCTCCCAGGTTAAAAGTAACAGCATGGTCGGGGGTCCGGACCCTTACCTGAAAGAATTTGGCATCGTGGTTCACAACGACATGACCGAGGTGACGGGCCGTGTGCTCCCTGCGCCCATGCTGCAGTATGGGGGCCGGGTGAGCACGGACACAGGGCGGGACTGTGGCAGGGTGAGTACTGGGAAAGGGGGCTGCACTCTGGGGGACACACGCATGTATGGGAGGAGGGGGCAACACGGAGTGAACGATGGGACGTGTGGGTGGATCCAGGTTTGTTTGGATCAGGAAGCAGAGGAGAAAAGTCACGATTTTTGACATTTCAATAATTTTTACACCGATCAAAACATTTCTCAAGTAGTAACTATCTTCTGACCACATGGTGCAGAGTTGGAGGAGCTGTTTCAGGCACACACAGCCGGTAGTTACTGACAGCTGAAGCTCTTTTACTCCTTGCATGGACGTTGAATTCCTCAGTTGATCCATCAGTGCAGAAGACAAGTAACTGGGTTATAGTTGCAGGTATAAGCAAAGGATTTTTGCAAGAAATTTCAATCTAGAGATCTGCAGCTTCTCTTGTGTGCAGCTGATGGCAAGAAATACATAATTTTTACATTTATTTTTGAACCTTTTGCCTTAATTAGATGAAGAGGGACAGAAATCATGAGAAGAGGGTAGGAGAGACTTGCATCAAAGAGTAGAGGCCAGGAATGAAACCTGCAACCTGTGCACTAAAGAATATAGCCTCTGCATGTGGAGCTACTTCTCTACTGACTGAGCAGCTCCAAGAAGTAAAGTCTGCAGCTTTTATGAGCTATTATGAGCTCTCAAAAAAATTGGTATCTATTAGGGATGCTTTTTGTCCACCTGCAGTAAAGAAGCTCTTAAATTTCTGTGCCTTTTGATTGGCTTCTCCTTCACTGCTGCAACCACTGAGGCACATCGGTGTGATTTGAATTTAAAGCTGAATGCCAACAGATTCTGCCATGATTAGGAGGAAAGGAGGACGAAACAAGTCGCAGCGTAGTGGCCATTACTTTGGCGCTGAGGGTTGTCACATTACCCAGCAGGAGGAGGAGGACATCAGGAGGAAACCTGGAGGGAATACAGATTAAGAAAAGTGTCTTAAGAATCAGCAACCCCTTTGATTCTGTAACTCTGAGTCACTCCACTTATTGGTCCTGCTTCTTTTAAATCAGCTTATAACTAGTTCCATGATTCAGCTCCATTGGAAGCTGACCTGTGAGACCTGGATCCTGCCCGCTGTTAGAGTCCTGAGGTGCTTCTCTGCAGTCTGTGATGCACATCTCTCCAAAGACTCTCCTGCACACACGCTGTTACCGTTGTGTCACTGGAGGAGTGGAGACGTGTTGCAGACTGCTGGGATCCACCAACTGCATCTCAAATCAGCTTACAAGAAAAGTAAACACTAGACAAGTAGTCTACCTTATATTTGGATGCAATCACAGGCGCTTTACATCACATTTGTCTGCTTTGAAAGAGGCTGATTTGGGATTCAAGGGTTGTGTGTAAGGGGGGAAGAATGGATGCGCTGCCAACAGGAGGACGATGAAGACTCAAAGCCACCCAGCATCAAAGTTAAACCTGTCCAAGAGAGTCACGTTAAAAGCCCGTGCTGTGATTACTTTTATCCTCCATCTGTTATTATGGAGGTTAATATAAAAACTACAGGTGCTGGAATATAACACCCCATTCAGAAGACGCGCTCAGCGATTCTGCTGAGATAAGATGAAACTTTAATGAACCCTGTGGAAATATTGGCTCAGTTCTTCTGTCTCATACTCTTCGCCTCCTTCATAGTTATCTCACGGCAGATTATTGCTTACCCAAAAAAAAGCTCTTATGTGGCGCTGCCGGGCTTAAATCCCCACATTGGCTTTCTGAAGTATACGTGTGTTAATTTACACAAGATCCTATCACAGCACTCTCTTCCTCTCTGAAAGGCTTTACCACTTGCCTGCTGGGATATTGAGTCTAATCGGCTTCCAGCAAAATGCCCTTAAATGTAGACTTAGAGCTTTTTTCCCTAATTTGTGATCTCTTGGTGTGAATGAAACACACTGATGTTTGTGTTCTTAAAGTTGCATCACTGTAGTTGCAGAAAAAGATGTCTCTGTATGTGCAGCATAGGAAGTTTGTTTCCTGCTTAACTTACACTGTAATTAGGGATCTTTTTCAAAGTTCAGCAACTTTGATTATTGTGAAAAGACACTTTCAAAACGGAGAGGCTGGACTTTCCCGAGCACGCCGCTCTGATCTCTTCATTGTGCTCACCTGTTCAGAAGAATAAAAGCTCCTAATGGCATTTGGAAAATCTTGTTACCCTAATTGAAAGCCAGGGCCCTTTTTGAATTTGTATTCACAACCACACTGAGCGAAGGAGCACTCACCTAATGATGTGTTTGAGTTGATACGATGCTCTGTTGACTCCTGATATGGGAGTGCATTAAACTGTGATGCACAATCTGAGCATTCCTCTCCTTTTAAAGAAGTCTCTCAATGATCACTGTGCATTTCCTGAGCAGGTTGATAATACATGCACACGACATGTTGCTCTGCAGATAATCTGTAAAGCTAATATGGTGTAAAAGCACTTTGAAGCCTTTTAGCGTGTGCAGAACATTTGAATTTCTGAGTAAAACAACATGATACAGAGTCAGTCAGTGGGTTTCTATGTGCTCCGTTCATGGCGGGGAAATCAAAGCATGAAGTCGTTGTATCTCCTGTATGGCTCATCGAACCGAGGGGTTGACTAAGAGGTTAGGGTCTCTCTCCGCAGAATAAGACCGTGGCCACGCCCAACCAGGGCGTATGGGACATGAGAGGGAAGCAGTTCTACGCCGGCATCGAGATCAAGGTCTGGGCCGTGGCCTGCTTCGCTCCCCAGAAACAGTGCCGGGAGGACCTGCTCAAGTGAGTCACCGCCTCTGTTTGTGTTGTTGTGTCTGGCTTTATAATGAGGCTTGGCCTAGAAACGGACTCAGGAATGAGCAGGGAAAGTGACCACGCAAGGGAAATGCTAAGGAGCTTATACGTATGTTGTTTATTTTAAGGCCAAGGAGGGAAATGCCAACCACTTTGGTCATAAAGAAAGTATTATTGTGGAAATATTGATGCCTGTCAGGCGATCAATAAAGACTTAACGATACTTCAACTAACTTTGAGAGTTTGAGCGTGATTTTGAGGGAAACTTTGAAAGAAAAGTTAGATACCTGTGAGACCGCCTTTCTCACTAACTAGCCTCACAGCATCACCACCTCAAACAGACCCACGCTCTGTTTATGTTAGCCCCAAGTTTTGACAATGCTTACACTTTTCCTACCACATCTCACAGCCCCCTAAACCAAAACAAGGAGATTATAGAAGGCCAGTGAGAGCCAACACATCCCCAGGGTTAACAAGTACACACCTCCTTTCACACTGAAAAAAAAATGCCCCTCCAAAAACAAGAAAAAAAACCACATTTAAAGGTACCTTTACTTTGAAATAAGCAAAACAAATCTGCCAATAGAACAAGTGAAAATTTGCTTGGTAAGATTTCTTAAAATAAGACATAATATTTAGAATACTGTGATCTTAAAATTTGCAGGGAAAACTTATTTTAAGCAACATTTTACCAGTATTTTAAAGCTTAGTGTCTCAGAATAAGCCAGGAATGCTAAGAATTAGTATTTTTTCACTCAAAAAAAGATTTCTGCACTAATACATGTCATGTCAACTTCTTCATTTGAGATATATTCACCTTAATTTGAGTTGTATTATAGCAGTATTCTCTACGTTTAAGACCATCTTGTACTTGAAATAAGATTACAAAGTTTAATTTGAGCATTTTGAGATATAATGTCTTCTCATAGTGAGCTGGATGTACTAATATTCAGTCATGTTGTTTTTTTAGAATCAGCCAGCTATGCTCTAAAGTAGGTGTTTCATTGTGTGCATGTAGTTTGAGGATTTATATTTTCTGATTTAAAAGAAACATTTCTTGAAAACTGAAACTCACCCTTAAAAACAACAACCTTTCTTTCTTTCTTTCTTTCCTTCTTTTATCAATGGAGCTGTTTTCTGATAGATTCTCCAATACAATGCATTTACTTAAATCACGTAAAGGGTTTGTCTTAAATCAAGATTATCCGTCTTCTACAAATAAGATCTCAGCTTGAAAAATGTATGAAATGTAAAATAAACCTTGTTTCTTCTAAATTACAACTCAAAACAAGATCATTTCAGGATTGTTTGACTTAAAACCATATTTAAGATGCATTGTCTTAAAACAAGTCCTTCTATCTTGCTCAAATGTTACTTTTTAAGTAAATTTATCTTAAATCAAGTGGGAGAAGACTTTTTGACGAAAAATGAGACAATTTCACTTGGTAAGATTTTGAGTTTTTGCAGTTCTCTTACTCCAATATCCTAGAACCATCCACAGAGAGAGGAGGGATGGAATAAACAAACCTCCCCCTTTTACATGAAGGAAGAGAGGAGAGGAGTGGAGAGAAGAAACAGAGTATGTAGAGAGTATAGCCTCTAACAAAAGGGAAAAACAAATGCTGCCACACAATCACTTTAGCTAAAACCTTTGATTTTAAAATGTTAAATAGTAATCTAAACTATCTTCTCTGTACCAGTGAGGATAAGATATGACACACTCATCATTGTCAGTCCATCTCAGTTCCACTTTACTTTTGCTTTCTGTCCCCTTTGAATAGACTGTTATGAAATCCTGTCAGCTTTACCTTGAGTTTAAATGAGCAAATGTTAGCATATAGTCACGGTAATCTAAGTTATATCAGCTCAAATATCAACAGGTTTGTGTGGCCTTTTTTAAGTATCAGCTTTGACCAAGTATGGCATCACAAGCCTGCCACTAGAGACTATTTCTGCCTACTGTGTGTTGCATTATTTGTCGTCTGCCTGCCCTCATCCTGCTGATCTCTGCTGTCGTTTTCGTTGTTTCAAAAGGAGCTTCACCGACCAGCTCCGAAAGATCTCCAAGGATGCTGGGATGCCCATTCAAGGCCAGCCATGTTTCTGTAAATACGCCCAAGGAGCTGACAGCGTGGAGCCCATGTTCAAACACCTCAAGATGTCCTACGTCGGGCTGCAGCTAATCGTGGTCATCCTGCCTGGCAAAACACCCGTCTATGGTAAGTGAGCAGGGTTCATACTTAAGCCTTTTAGGGGGATCAAGGGAAAGGCGGGTCAGAAATTAGCTTTGTTCCACAAGTTATGAATCCTTTGTGCATGATGTTCATTTTTTCAAACCTTGGTCTCCAGCTGAGGTAAAGCGTGTGGGCGACACTCTCCTCGGCATGGCGACCCAGTGCGTCCAGGTGAAAAATGTAGTGAAGACGTCCCCTCAGACCCTCTCCAACCTGTGCCTCAAGATCAACGCCAAGCTGGGAGGAATCAACAACGTCCTGGTGCCTCATCAGAGGTCAGCCTGCCTTTAGTCACGTCTTATTTTTACAGTCCAGATGGGAATCTGAAAAGATGCTTGGCTTGTAGATCGTGCAGATACTTGTGTAATCATGCGGTGAAGAACAGTCCAAGCTGCAATAATCTGCATAATTATCTTATAAATGTAGCTGTTCCTGGAAATCATTTTGTTTTGGGCTTGATTTCTGAGAGTCTTTATAATATTTGCATGATGACATTTGCATCAGACAAAGATATCCTTCATAGTTTTTGAAATATGTGTAATACAGAGTTTCTGATCTGTCATTCTGTGTCTTCTTCGGCTCAGGCCGTCCGTTTTCCAGCAGCCCGTAATCTTCCTTGGGGCTGATGTCACTCATCCCCCAGCAGGTGACGGCAAGAAGCCGTCCATAGCTGCAGTGGTGGGCAGTATGGACGGTCATCCCAGCCGTTACTGTGCAACCGTGCGTGTCCAGACGTCCAGACAAGACATGTCCCAGGTAACAGATGCAGAAAAGGTAATAAAAGAATTTAAAGTCACACTAAGGTTTTCATTCTGCTGATATTCTGTTCATTTGTACTCTAAAGGTGCTTTTTGACAACAGGAACCAGGGTCTAAATTTAGTTCCAGGTAGTTGAGCTACCTCTTGCAATCCTGAACATTTCTGTCCTCAATACCATTACACACAACAGTGATCCACTTGATTTGAGCCTGATAGCATGAATGCATCTCTGTCAGCTTCCAGTGTTACAGTTTGAATAGTGACCCAGTAAACTGGCAACCCTCAGCTGACTGCAGGAACTGTACCCCGGAACTACGTGCGTTTCGACCGGAGGAACCAGGGTCTAAATTTAGTTCAGGGGTAGATAATCTCCAACCTGAAAAGACCCTGCTTGTGGTGTAGTACTTTTCAAAGGTCCTGGGACTTTCGGTTGAACTTTACGGTGTTTGTGGAGTTAACACAGTTGTTGAAACACAGAGGGAGTTCCTGGCAATGCATACTAGTTTACATTTTTATTAAGATTTCAAAATATTACTTAATATAATTTTTTTTCTGCATAAGTCACTGGCCTGATCTGCACAATGTACCTGGGACTTCAGCCCACAGTCGAAACGCAGACAACAAGGAACCTTGTAGTTCCAGGGAAAGTAGTTCTGGGGGCTAAAAGACCACGGAACTCTTGCTCGAAATGCACCTCATGTTTACTGCGCCTGTTGAAACACACAAAGGAGTCCTCAGAAATTTGTCCTTGTTTCAATCTTTATTAAAATGTCAAAATTTCCTCATCAGAGTATTTAATGATACTCCAAATACATTTGTGTGGGATGCCATTGGCTGAAAGTCACCAGGGTCGCACTTTAAACTGAAACACCGGTCGATCTCTGTCATAAATTTCACAATCCACCATCTTGCTTGAAGTCAGGCATTTAAGGCGTTTTGAATCAGCTTTATCATGAGCGCTCATCTCACTCCAAGTGTTGATTCATGAACCCATTTGCAGCACCATACAGCATGATCAAATACAGCACCTGGTGAATCTCCTTCATGCTAACAGCCTAACTGTAATGTTGCACATGAGGAAGCCTCATGTTGCACATGAGGATGCCTTTCTGTCACCTTATATGGTGAAAGAAAGGCCTTCACTTTTTTTTCTTACTGCCCTCTACTGCTCTGGCAGTGTAGTGCAATTACCATCATTGCTTCTACATTCAACACTGGCCTGATTTGCATAATCTTCATGGGATGTAAGGCCACAGTGGAAACATACACAACAACGGGCCACAGGAACCATTCTGTTCCTTGAAGAATAGTTCCTGGTACTAAAAGGTCCTAGTACGTCTAGTCAAAAAGCACCTTTAGTGATTTGCCTGTTATAGCCAAATGATCAATCCTGTAATATTTCTGTATAATACCATACATGTTAACCTACTTTTTATGTATATTTGTGCCTCTAAGTTTTCCTCCTTTTCTGTAAAATATTCCCTCTTTCTTTTGAGTTTGATTTGTCTTTGCCTTGTGTCTTCAGGAGCAGCTTTTCAGTCAGGAAGTCATCCAAGACTTAACCAACATGGTGCGGGAGCTTCTCATCCAGTTCTACAAGTCCACGCGTTTCAAGCCCACACGGATCATTTACTATCGTGGGGGAGTGTCAGAGGGACAAATGAAACAGGTATGAGATTGGCACAGTTCTGGTATAAAACACAGAAAAAGACGTGTTGTTCATGTGTCTGTCTTTCTTTGCTCCTCAGGTTGCATGGCCGGAGCTGATCGCCATTAGGAAGGCCTGTATCAGTCTGGAGGAGGATTACAGACCGGGCATTACCTACATCGTGGTCCAGAAACGTCATCACACCCGTCTCTTCTGCTCTGACAAAGCCGAGAGGGTCGGTTCACTCTGCTGTGATGTGCAATATTCACTCATTTTCATTGGTCCACACCCTTGTGTTAATCTTCCCTGATATCTTACTGATCTCACCTTGCAGGTTGGGAAGAGCGGTAATGTCCCAGCAGGAACCACAGTGGACAGCACCATCACACACCCGTCCGAGTTCGACTTCTACCTGTGCAGCCATGCTGGGATCCAGGTGAGAGACGCACTTTAACGTTTCACACATGCATTGCTGTGAAATGTTAAAGATGTAATGTTACGCCTCCTTGTGTAGAGCTCATTCTTGCACTCAAAGCTTCTTTTGTAGTTTGAAAAATGGAGCATGGATTTGGCTCATTTTTACAAATATTGCAAATTATGGTCATAAACCATCACTTCATTGGATTCCCTGCAATTTAATTCAGTGGTTGCGACTGAAATGAGGCTTAATGACAATAAACGGCATGTCTTGAATACTTCTTCCACCAATTGAATAGTTTGGCTGTTAGTTAAAATGATAAACCTCCCCAACAAACTATGAAACACTTATCCCCTGTGAATCTGAATCGATGTAAACAGTGTAAACACTGACATCATGACAGCATTCATCCAGAACAGAGCTGCTCTGTCTCAGCTCATTTAGCGGTGAGTCCAATGCTGCACTTCAAGAACCTTAAAGAAATCCCTGTAAACAAATAAAAAACACACCTCAGGCTGAATTGTCAGTTTTATCCTTTTATTGAATGAAGAAGTGATGAGTCATCATTGTGTCTGTCATCAGTTTGAGGACATTTCGAAACCTTGAGTTGTGCAGTTTGGCTGATGCATTACAAAATATTTGGATGTGACAATCTGTAGACGAGAGGCTGCACACATGTTACAAAGCTTTTGTTTGGATCCTTACTCTTAATGAGACCACAGTCTACAAACTGAACACCTTGCTGTAGTGAACAAGACTTAGACCTAGCATTTGAAACCAGAGGCAACTTATATTAAAGTATAGATCTACAGAAAGTCTACAAACGATCAAACTTCCCTTTTTCCAACCAGTGAAGTCGCCCCCTGCTGGTTCTTGTAATGCATGCAGGTTTAACGCACTCCTGCATCAGCTCCCCCCAATGTCTTTTCCACAGTAGAGCTAATGTGTCCCACAAGTGATATAATGAAGTGTGCAAACCATCACGCTATCCTGCAGGAAGTCAAACATGAGTGATATTTTAGACGAAAGTAGTCTTCTTAGCTTGTGTCAATCTGGAGTTGGTTGAACACATTTATTACCTGATAATCACATGAATTAAATACTTGATTTTGATTGGTTGAATCCTTACAACAGCAGGACAACTGGATGTTAAAGTCTTTAAATCATGTTAAATTAAATGCTTAGTTTGTATCTGTAGTTACATCTGTGTTCTATTTCACATAAACAACCGCTCACCATACATTATCTCTTACTTATTCACAAACTGTCTCCTCTCTTCAATCAATCAATCTTTATTTCTAAAGCGCCAAATTACCATAAATCTTATCTCAAGATGCTTTTACAAACAGAGCAGGTGTAGACCGTACTCTGTTATATTATGAACAAAGACCCAACATCAAGCCAGGATAAGATCCAGTCCCATCTTAGACACGACTAAGTCTGATCTCATCTTAATCCACCATGAACACAGCACTTTGCAGCATTTAGCAAGTTACAGTGGCAAGGACAAACATTTAACCAGGCAGAAACCTCCAGCAGGACCAGACTCATGTTAGACACACATCTGCTATAATCAGTAAAGCGTTGATGTCTAACGTTTGTTCCATCTTCCATCAGGGGACCAGTCGTCCGTCCCACTACCATGTCCTGTGGGATGACAACTGTTTCACTGCCGATGAGCTGCAGCTCCTCACCTACCAGCTGTGCCACACCTACGTCCGCTGCACGCGCTCCGTCTCCATCCCGGCGCCGGCCTACTACGCTCGGCTGGTGGCTTTCAGAGCCCGCTACCACCTGGTGGACAAAGACCATGACAGGTGAGGCAGAGGCACCACATGGATTTGATTCCCATTACACATTTGAACATCAAAAACCTCTTCATAGCATTACGATTATAAGTTATTAAAGTGCATATGTATGTTTACTATATGGACACATGTTGCATAGAGCATCTTTAACAAAGCTCTTGATAAGATTAGTTTTAAAAATTATGGGTTGAAAATGTTGCAGACAGCAGAGTCAGCTATGAGGATTGACTCCAGGTCGGTAGAGTCCTGTGTGGTTGCAGAAGCTCCTGATTCTTGTCTTTTATCTCTGTTCCCTCCGTTTCCTCTCTAATCAAACCCTCCTCATTGTGTCCTGCAGTGCTGAAGGCAGCCATGTGTCGGGCCAAAGTAACGGCCGGGACCCTCAAGCGTTGGCCAAGGCAGTCCAGATCCACTATGATACCCAGCACACCATGTACTTCGCTTGAGCTAGCGAGCAGCCAGTCCACCCGCGGATTCCCTTTCTCTCTCTTTCTCTCTCTGTTCGTTTATCTCTTATTTGCCACTCTCTCTCCTCCTTCTGCCACATTTCTCTCTCTCTCTCTCCTTGTAGTCTGTCTCTTTCTCTTCACACTCATTCTACGTTTTTCTGAATCTGCACCAAAGCGGCTCGTGGACGGGGGGGAACCTGCTGCACCTTTAAGCGCGGCAGGTTTTTTTGTTTCAAGGAACATTTTCCAACCAGCGTTCCCAACCGAGCCGCCTTTCAAACCAGCAATCCAGCACTGCGACTCCTTGAGAGGTGTCCAGTGCAACAAGAAGAAACAAAAAACAAACCATACACACACATATTCTACAAGTTGAGCCATTATTTTGAGTTTGTTTTTTCTATTTGAATGTCTGCACTCTTGTGTTTGTAAGATACACTGAGCAAGGGAGTGGATTGGCACAGCCTGTGTCAGCGCAGCTCTTTAGCTCTCCCAGCTAAGCAGGACTCTTATCTACTTTTACCTCAAAGCCCCTTTGGGCAAAATCTGTCACAAGGTCTTGGGTTTATTTGGGTGGCGGGGAGGGAACTCTACAGGAAAAGAGACGGAGTCGGGGAGTCGACCTTTTAAGAATGATATATATATATTTTTTCCTTTTTATGAGCGTGTGTTTTAACTTTTTCTCCTTTACCGTCTTTTACAAGCGAGGTGACCTGGGTGTCATGCCCATTACTACTTTCCTCCCATCTTAGCGAAGAACACCCAAGTCTTTATGTGCGAGTGTGTGTGAGAGTGAATGTGTGTGTGCATCTCTGTATATACATGTTCTGCTGTATGAGTGTGTGTGTGAGTGCGAGCACGTGTGTTTCATGGCTGGCCACTGAATTGTAAAGGGAAATCAAGGAGATAACTGCTGTAAATGCCTCAGATTTGTTGTTTTTATATTCACACATACAGTACATATAAGCATATATTTACATCTATAGAGCAACTTTGAGACATATGACTTAAAACAGGCCTCCCAGAGGCTGTTGTGGGTATTTGTAGCAGCCCTGAATCACGTTTTCACTGAGATACTTTGAATTATGTGTGTGTTAGCTTGATGCTAATGCTGCACAGAAGGGATTTGCACTTTTTTTTTGTGCCTGAAAACATCAGAAAAAAATCCCAGACCGGTGATTCAGACTATTTCAAGTGCAAAGTGAGTTCAGGTCTGATGTGTAGCAGTAGTAACCGTGGTCTGGCCTGTGACTGGCTCAGCATTGGGACCTGTTGAACGGCTGAAGGCATCAAACAGAGTACGGTTTTTATCAGCCCTTCTTTCCGCGTGAGAAGCAGGATCTTAATTTTCTTTGGACCTGATATTCTGAAAGATTTTATGATGACACTGCTGGACGTTGCTTTATTTGTTTTCATTTTGTAGTAGTTTCAAGGGCCGGAAACCAACCTAGTTTGTTTTTTGTTTGTTTGTTTGATTTTTGAGGTCTCCTTTGCTAACTGGCCAATTCATTGCACTGACCCGGGACGCTAGGCAAGCAACAGAGGGCACTCTCAATCTCTCTTACCTTTATGCATTTATACATACGAATCAACAAAGCAGATTTGTAAAAGTTTAATATAAGATGTTTTGTGGTTATCTTAAAAAAAGAACTGTTGTTTAGATTAGTAGTTTACCATTGATGTTGTTGTTGTTATCGTTGTTTCAATGTTGTTACTATTGTGATGAAATTTTAAGGTCGGCGGCAAAGCCAGTTCTCTAGTTACTAGCGCGATTCAGGAATAGACTTGAGTTGTTGAGGTGCAGGTTAAAGGGGGTAGAGCTTTGGGTTGGAACGTTTTCTTTTGTAGCATTCTGGTTCAAGGTGAGAAGGAGAAGAAGAAGACCCCAGGACGGATGAGTTCATGCTTCCTCGGTAGGATGTGAGTGAGTCAAATCTAGCGGCAGGTTGAGGTATCGTGTAGCACTCCAGATCTGCAGCTGCTTCGTTCGCCGCTCGGCTGGCGTCTGTTGGATTGAGATCAGATAGATGGAGACAATCAGGGATTGTAATCAGAGTGAACCTAGATTAAGGGATTTGTTCTAAAGTGGTCTGCGATAGGCAATGAGTTGAATTTTTAGACTTTTTAAAAAATGGTTTCTATTATTCTGTGTGTATTTGAAGTATACCCATCTTAAAGTCTCTTAAAGCTATTTGACCGTGTTTGTTTCATATTTTTATGCATTTTTAACACTGGATTAAATGAATTGACAATAAGCATAAGCACTGCCCTTGGACCCCCTGTACAAACACTCATCAGCAACCGCTCTGTGGCGACAGACGCCCACGTGGTGCCCCCTGGTGTTGCGATTAGAAAAATGCAGGGCGAGTTTTGGAGAAGCGGTCGACGCGCACGCCTCATCAGGGGGGGGACAGCTCAGTAAAAACGCTTTTGTAATAAACCACCCGTAAAGCAGCAGGTTTACTATGAATGAGTTTGAGCACCCGCCTGTTGGAGGCGTGGGCGTTGGCGTCGGCAGGGAAGGTGGAGGGCTGTGGTTAGGGGAGGGCGAGGGGGGGGGGACTGGGAGGGTGTTGTCCAGGCATTGCATGCAATAAGTTTTTTTTTTTTGTTTGTTTTTAAAGGGCCGATCAGATTTTCAAACATGCACTAGCTTCAACAAGCCAAACTGGCTGTGATTGAACATTCATCCGGCATCTCCAACTGAGGAATGATTTCTTTTTTAACCTTTTCAATATTTGATCCTGAAACTCCAGTCTGAGGAACAATCACTCCCTGTTTGTAACATTGCAAAGCAATATCAACCCGTTTCAAGTGTCCGATGTGGAAGAACAAAGCTATAATTCTACTCATTGTGGTTGTTGGTCTACCTTGCAATTGTGTCTCTGTACTTCTTTATTTTTTTCACTTTTAGTTATTTTATTTTGCTTGTATCAATCAGTGGGAATGTGCATTTGGTGGAATAGTTATGTAGGCTTTAGACAATTTTCTTTCAAGTAACAAAACGTAGACTTTGCTCGCCTGCATGCCAGAGTATTGTCCTTTTTTGAAAAAAGAAAAAAAACCTTTTTGAATCATATTTATTATGAAAGAAAAAAGTATAAATGCTTTTTTTTGGGTAAATGTTTATGAATTTTAGTGGGACTGTTTTAGGCTAGCAATATTTGTCCGGTCTCTCCAAGACGCATTTTAAATATTCCTACACAAATGTCAGTAATCTGGAGGTACACTCTGTTCAGGAGGGGAGGAGGGGTCGGATCTTAGCGCTGGGTTCAAATCCAAACGAGGTACTTTCTTCAAACGTGGGCCACGTTAAAGACCGAACCCCCTCTCCTCCTTCGCCAGGTTCCTGCGGGGAGCATCCACTCTGTCTCCTCGCGCCTGGTTTGTACCTGTGGCCACACCTCCTGGTGGGGGCTCTTCCTGTCTTCATGGCAACTCTGCTGACCCCTCACAAATGCACTTCCTCTTTGTGTTGGGGTCCTCATGGCATCAGCAGAGTAGGATTACCTCTTTTTAACCTTTTTAAAAAAAGATCCATAATTCTTTCTGTGCCCCAATAGAAAGAGAGCATGAATTATTTTTCAATTCCTCTCACTTTGATATATTGTTATATCTTAACGGATTTGTAATTTGACATTGTGTATTGTGTATTTTCTTTTTATTCCCTTTTTCGGTTCCTGTTTTCTCGGGGTGGGGGGGGGGGGGGGGGGGGGATTTGTTATAGCTCTGCTCTGTTTCTTTTCGTTTATGCTAGTGGTCTCTGAAGCTGTGTGTGATTGTCTCATAGCAATAGAACCACAGAGTTGGAACAGTCCGATTCCATGAATGGAATGTTCTGATTCTGTGAATGAACGGAACCCTTTCTAACCAGTTCTGAAAGGGCGGGGTTATGTTCTAGCTCCGCCCCCAGCAGAGGGCCATTCACTCGCTGTTATTGCTATTATGTGACATGTTCAAATATGTTTTTTTTTTAGCCTGCAGGGAATTCTTGTGTTAATGTGCAAAGTAATAAATTGGTATTTTATGCCCATGACAAGGCGGTGTGTTCCTTTACTTCACTTTATTATTATCAGTCTTAATGACACAGAGGCCTCTGTGTGTGTTTGTCACTAGATGGCATTCTTTGCCAAGCTAAATGGGATCACATGACATGACTGACAGCAGTTAAACATTAATGATCTATCTCCTCACCGTGACGTTCATCTGAGATCAACTTTATGAGGCATGAAGGAATCAGAGCACTGTGATGCTTTTTCACAACTTGTCTTAATCAAAATCTGACTATGTGTACCTTTAAAGCTCCAGTGAGGAATTTTTGACTGGTTATCAAACAGAGTGAAATTAACACTAGTGCCTCTGTATGACCTACAAAAGCAAACAAGAACATTGGGAACAAAATTTGGCACTTTCTATTTTGTAATTTTTAGAGTCCGTAACCTCTGAGGGGGTAGGTGTCAAACCAAACCACGATTTATGCAGCAAGTATTAACAGTGAGTGACCGATTTTACAGTTAATCAAAGAAGGAGAGGTCAGATTTTGTCAGAAAACACACAATAAGCAAAGATGTAAGAGGAACTGTTTCGTCCACAGGGGGCGCAAAAATCAATATAAACAAAACGTTTCTTACAGGAGCTTTAAATAAGCCCATGACAAAAACAAAACAAAGCACAAACTCAGTCCTACCTTTTAATAGTAATAATAGAACCATAATGTTGATGATGATGATAATGATAATGTATTTTTATAGCACATTTTCATGCATGTTAAGGGCTTCACAAAAACAAAGGCAGGAAGGTAGTTGGTAAACAGACAAATTAAATAAAACCAACAGACATGAAATTATAGGTAAAACATGAACAAACACAAGAACTGTCTTGAGTAGGGAAATAAAATGAGGGACCAAGTCTGCAGGCTATTCAAGAGTTTGGGGGCTCTGACAGTACAAGCTCCATCACCTTTGGTTTCCAGTGTAGACCTTGGAGCATCCAGCAGAGCACTATAAGAAGATCTCAGACTGCATCCTGGCTCATAGGGGGATGATAGCTTAGAAATACAGGAAGGGACGAGTTCATGTTGTATCTTAAATTTACACTGAGATTATACTCGGGCATCAGAATCAGAGGAAACCTTGAAGAAAGTATTCAATCATGACATTTTGAATTACATCATAAAATGTAAAACAGGACTGGTGACCCGTGTTCAAGCAAACAAAGTTGTGCCTGAGTCCAATTTTGAATTTAAGTATTCTCATGTTTCTTTTTTTTTAGATCATTAATGTTAGTCCACCTACACATAGGTGCTCCTCGCTGAAATATTGGATATTATTTAAATGTTTGCACTATGTAAAAAAAATACTAATAATTTGAAAATCACAAGATAAATAACAAAAAAAAAATGAATTTTATTGACGGCAGTTTTCTAATCAGTCAATATGACTTGATGTTGAACATTATCATTTAACTTAAGCTTTTTGTTAAAGGATTGCCTTAACGGTATATAAGTAATAAGGGCATGTATAATAAGATAATATATTTATTTATCTTTTTTATTCAATGCCTCTATATATTTAATTTGTGAGTTTTTATAAAAGGTAAACACATTTTTTCGGCAGGGGGAATCTTTTAATTCAGACCACAGTAAATGTAAACGACTGATATTTTGATCCAAACAAATTTCTTTCCATGGCTGAACTTTTGAAGGCAGCAGAATCCATAAATAAAAGTTGAATGCCCTCAAACCTTAAATATCTAAGTTATATGAGAAGGTCTTCTGTAACATTTGTCCTTTCACAGCTGACTCTGGACACAAAGCTGTGAATGATGCGATGGCAGCATGTCCCTCCCTTCATGGTGCCTCAGGTCAAAGAGGTCACGCAGTCAGCTGATCTGGGATGGGAAGAATACTAGTATGTGTATTTTTTGTTTTGGGATGGAAACATCTTTTAAAAAGGGGGAAATGTGGGGATATCAACTCAATCTAAACAACATCTCAACTTCTTCAACACCCCAAAGCTTCAGCAGCAGCAGCGTGCTCCTGTTTATGACCACCACAGTGCAACAGGCACATCTGTCTGTTCCTCCATTCACTCAGGATTTTTAACCATCATTGGTATGTGTCACCTTCCTCTGCTTCCCTTTGTGTGTCATCCCCTCTCCTCTCCTGTTTCCTGTGTCCTGGCTGGTTGTCATGGCCACCGTTACCAAGGCGAGCAGAGGCGACAGAAGAAAGGGAAACCCGAACCACAGATCTTGATGCCGTGATATTTAATTCATCGGCACAACGGCACGCCAAGGTTCAGCGTGATGCGGACGGAGCTCGGGTTGTAGGGGAAATTTCTGAGTATGAAGACAAAGAGGCACTGTCAGATCCTTCTGTTACATCCAGGGACTCATGTTTGTTTGTTTGTGTTTAACCCTGTCATGCTTTTTTAACCAAATATGAAAAGTAAATCCCCTGATTTGGGGAGGCCTGTTTTTTTTTTTTTAGCATTAAATAGATAATAAACCAGATGATTTAGACAGGCATGATTCTATCTGAGCCAAAATTGTCCAAAGCCTGATAAAAATAACACCCCCCCAAAAAAGTGACCAAGTGTCTGAATTTGGGTCCATATCTCACCCTCTACCTTTTTATTTTAAACGTCTTAATGAATAGTAAATCACTTGATAGAGACAAGTCCATGTATTTTTTGCCAAAATTTGATGAAAATTACATGAAAAAAAAAAAAGAAAACCAAAATATGTACTAAAAGTGTCTGAATTTGGGTCCTTCTTTTATTCTCGTTAAACATCATACTGATTGTAAATCACCTGTTGTAGTCATCCAATCTATTTTTTGCAAATTTAGTAAAATGTGATGCCGATAATATTAAAAGAAGACTAAATACAAAGTGTGACATAAGTGTCTGAATTCGGGTCCCTTTTCCACCCTCTACCTTTTTCTTTAAACATCTAAATGGATAGTAAATCACCTGATAGAGACATGCCTGTGTATTTTTTGCTAAAATTTGATGAAAATAACATGAATAAAAACAGATGAAAACGAAAATGTGTACTGAAAGTGTCTGAATTTGGGTCCTTCTTGTTTTCCTGTTAAACAACATACTGATAGTAAATCACCTGATGTTTACATGCCTGTGTATTTTTCGTGCCAAATTTGAATGGAAATGAAATGAAAAAGAAGACTAGACCAAAAAAATTGTACCAAAAGTATCTGAATTTGGGTCTTTTTTCATCCTCTGCATTTTTCTTTTGACATAATATGGACAGTAAATCACCTGCTCAGACATACCATCTATGTTTTGGCCCACATTTTGTAAAATGTATTGAAAATAACATGAAAGAAAAGCTTAAACCAATAAGTGTAGTAAAAGTGAATGTGGGTCCATCTTTCACCTTCTTACCTTTTTCAACTATATAAATATAATAAATCACCCGATAAAGAGAGGCCTGATTGTGTTTTTCAAAATGTTGTAAAAGTAGACAAACACATGACATTTTAACTGACATTATAGTAAAAGAAATGATAATTTAAAAGATTTTTTTTTTTCTGAATTTGGGTTCTTTTCTTTCATCAGTGCACAAAACTGCTTGAAATCACAAAGACCAGACTTGTTTCGACACCTGTGACCTGTATATTTCACCTGTGGCTTTTCAGCTTTTCACAACAGAAACAGAAAACTCTCTAAATGCTTCTTTTGTGCAGCTGTTTTCTCCCTTTATTCAGAGACAAAAACAAGTAAAGTGAAAGCTCGTTTCAGTGAAAGCTCCTTTAAAACACACGGCAGTTTGTGTGGCATGAAAGCAAAGTGTGTAATCCTCATCGTAGAGGCCCCCCCACATGTTGTCTTTGTGTTAACTGATCCACCTACGGACGGCTCTCCATCCTCGCTCATCCATCCCTCCCTCCTTTTGTTGTCTCACCCTCTTTTACCCCCTCTCTCTCTCCTGCATCGCTGTTTTTTTTTCTCCCCGCTGAGGTTCAGTTTTGCTTTTGCTGTTGGACTGAGGATGTTTTTTTAACGCAGAAGTGTGTTCTGATTTGGTTTTTACACCTTTACTGGATCCGTTTGGACTGTGTTGTTGCTGTTAAAGGAGGCGGTTGGGGGGAGGGTGAAGTCTGAAGTGGCCTCGGTACGGCTTGGACCCCAGCGCTGCTTTATTGTTAATGAGGAGGCACTTCAGCCAGCAGCAGCAGCAGCATCTGAAAGTGAATCCTGTCTGCTATTTTCCTCTGTGAATCTGTGATTCTTTTTATTACAAACACAGATTTATACGCTTTTATTCTGCAAAGTTTCATGAGAATTTTTTGGAGATATCAGCTCAAGAAACAACTGGATTACCAGCTGATGCTTCTCTCTACAGGATGTTTGATTCACTGATTCCTTGTGGACTAATCATTAGATTTCTGTCGACCAAGCGGTAACAAGTGAGGATTTTTATTCAGTGTAATCAAGCATCTGAGCCCTGCTGCGACAGGATACACTCAGCAGCATCAGTTGCATTGAAATCCAAGTATCAGGTTCTATCAGTCTGATCCGCTTAGGTAAGACTACACCGGGCCGAGGCTGTGACACTGCAGCTCAAAAACTGGACTCCTGAGTTTGACCCGGAGCAAGAGACAGGAAAACTCATCCAGCAAAAAACATAAAAAGCCTGGCTCAGATCCATTTCATCAACAAAGGCCTGGACGGTGAAGCCTGATCGATCGGGCTCCTGCAGGCTGCCACAGGTGGCTGCACAGCTATCGGCTACTCAATAATGCATTGAGTCCAGCTCAGGAATGAAAGGGAGGAGAAAGTGTGCGAGAGGGTAATCCTTTGGTGATTGTGTAGAGAAAACGAGCGGGATAACGTGGTGAATCGAAGAGGACACGTGGAAGTAATATGAGAGAGCAGATGTTGAAGAGGAAAAAGAAAAGAGAAGAAAATGGATGCTGAGACAGAAAGTTTGGGGTGAAGAAAGTAGGAAGTTTGAGCAGAAGGAAAATAAATAAAGTGGAAGATTGATTTTTTCTTTTAGACTGTTTGTGAGGAGTGAGCAAGCTTCTTGGTTTCCAAAGAAGTGAATCAAAGGAGAGGACTTTAAGGATATAAAGGAGAAGAAGAAGAAGCACAACATCAAGGCCATCATGGTGAACACAGGTATGCAGCTGATCAGCTTCACCTGCGCAGTGACCGGCTGGATCATGGCGATCGCTGTCACCGCTCTCCCTCAGTGGAAGGTCTCGGCATTCATCGGCAGCAACATCCTCACCTCAGAGATAAAGTGGGAGGGCATCTGGATGAACTGTATCTACCAAACCACAGGTCACATGCAATGCAAGACATATGACTCCATGCTGGCCCTGCCTCCGGACATCCAGGCTGCCCGCGCCCTCATGTGCCTGGCCATCTTCATGGGCTGGCTCTCCTGCACCGTGTCCTGCTGCGGCATGAAGTGCACAACCTGTGCCGGGGACGACCGCCGAGCCAAGGCTGGGATCGCGCTCGCTGGTGGCGTTCTCTTCATCCTGACTGGCCTGTGCGTCCTCATTCCTGTTTCCTGGACCGCCAACACGGTCGTCCAGGATTTCTACAACCCCAACGTGCCCATCATGCACAAACGAGAGCTGGGAAAGGCCATTTATCTAGGCTGGGCGTCTGCAGTTATCCTCATGATCAGCGGGGCCGTGTTGAGCAGCACCTGTCCACTCATGGAGAGAGGGGGCAGGTATCGCAGGGGCTACATTGGCCGGAGCTTTGCTAATTCACCTGCGCCAGATCCCCCAAAACCCATCACATCCAACAGTCTGCCTTTAAAGGAGTACGTATAGGAAGAGGAGGCGGGAGGGTCCTTTTAAACTTTGTAACTCTGGTTCTTTTCAAAAATACCCTGTCACAAGTCTGTTACTTTAACGCTATGAAAGACATATATACATTATTTATGAAAATATTCAACCTATGTTTTGCTTATTTTGTATCTCTTTTTAATGTCAAACATGTCTGCAGTAATAAAAACATTCAAGTTTGTTTGAAATGTGACTTTTACTCACAGACTGTGTAAAAGAAGTGGACCTAGCCTCTTGGTTTGAAAAGTGAAGCGAATGTTGAAGTACCTTAAAGCTGGATTCTTCCTAATGGCCAGCAGGGGGGTGACTAAGAATGACACAAAGCGCTGTCTATCCACAATTTCTGGCACTTCTGGCCCCAACAAACCAATATGGTGATAACAAAAATGCTCATTCCAGGGTTTTAAGGGATCAGTGTGTCTCATGAAGGTGTTTACGTCCACTTCTTCTATACAGTCTCTGCTTTGACCGCACTGAGATTCAAAGAAGAGCCTGAAGAAAGCCTGTGTTGAATCACAAGACGTACATGATGACAGTGATGATGGCTTCTATGATGGCTTGTGTTGTGATGATTGCAGTGATTTACATGAGCAGTTTATATTCTGATGTCAATGTTACCTTCTGATCTGTCACATAAAGCCTTCACTGAGTGTTCCTACATTCAAAGTGTGAAATAAAACAGGTTTGTAAAAGCTTGCTTCACTAACTGTTTTGAAGTTGTCTTTATCATTTTGTGTACTAACTAGCTAAAACAAATATGTTATATTTGTGCAATGTAGTCGAGCAATAGTGACTTCACTGTGTCATATATCAAGTCCAAAGTGATGACAGTGTCATCTAAAAAACTCCCAATTCACGAACATGTCCAGGCACGTTCACACGCAAAACAAACGATCCAGTCTTTGAGGTTTGCGTGCATTTGAACAACACTCCTTTTACAATCCCAGTCTTCTGTTTCAGTTACAGGTGAGTTCCACTTACAATGATCTTTCTTCTGTCATTGGGACTCAACAAAAAAGGAAACTTTGCAGAGTATATCTGAAAAACAAAGACAGAAGAAATTAAGTTTAATATTTATTATCAAAATTGTATAAATTCTGGCTTTAGACCTAATCCATTAATCCAAGTTCATCAACACATTATATTTTACTTTAAAAAATACATATTAAGTTAAAGAAGGTCTTTATTAAAATTCTCTTTCAGGTCACTTAAAGTGTGGGCCACATTTCAGTCAACATATGTTAACTCAAAGAGATTTAAAATCAAAAACTGAAACATGGACAAAGTTCACACATCATGAAAACACATATGATAGGAGGTATTATAAGGTACAAAGACATTATTTTAGGAATTAGTATAAAGAGTGAATATGATAAGATTTTATTTAAACTATTATAAAGTACAAAATAATAAGACTGATTCTGAATCAAGTGTTTAAAAAGTCCAACACACTACATTAAACATCAAAACATGGCTTTTTTGTGATCTTTGCTTTGGTTTTGAATTAACAAATAATAATGGAGCAAACATTTTTTAAGTTATGTTATTTAAAAGCTTTTATGGGGAGTAGAGAGAGGGGGAAGACATGCAGGAAATGGCCAACAGGCCGGGAGTCGAACCGGCGACCTCTGCGACGAGGACTGTAGCCTCTATACGTGGGGTGCTTAGACTGCTAGGCCACCAGCGCCCCTGATCATACATTTCTAAAGGAAAATATGATGGGATCACCCTGACTGTAATAATCAGGATCAGGTAACATCACCTGATATCACAACTATTTCATTGGTTCTATAATAAGTATTTGATTAACCCACAAAATCTCTGTATCTTACAAGAATCAACCTCTCACATATGAAGTAATAAGTATTATGGGGACATTAACATGAGGTCATATCAGACTGTTACCTGTGATTTGGTCTTCAGCACTGGAAGACTCCATTGATTTCCATCTTTTGGGAGCATTTTCTAACCCGGACAGATCATCCGCTCTGACTGTCTGCAGCAGAGCCTTCCTCCTAAGAAACCTGAACATTTGAGTCAAGGAAACTTCATAAAGACCCAGAGCACACAACAAACACAACCTGACACTAACATGAACAGAAAGGATACTGCTGTCGATAGTGACGCTCTGCATCCTGCAGCCACCCCAGCATGTCTGAGAC
Source organism: Notolabrus celidotus (assembly GCF_009762535.1). Lineage (NCBI taxonomy): Eukaryota > Metazoa > Chordata > Actinopteri > Labriformes > Labridae > Notolabrus > Notolabrus celidotus. The sequence continues at coordinate 25,001,954 of NC_048287.1, read as the reverse complement.
AGACGGGGCGGTGGCTGAGCGCTCTGTCAGAGCTGCAAGATCCAGGCTGTCTGAGTTCTGCTCGTAAAGCTGGAGGACTGCAGAGACCTGGTTACTGATGGAGTCTCTGACAGACTGCAGAGAAGACCTGAGGGAACAACAGATGGTTAGATGGTAAAATGTTAAAGGTGTCCTGTGTCAGAACTCAATATCTGGGGCTATGGGCATCAAAATGAACAAACAATTTTGGTATTTCACACTTTAATATTTACTTAAATATTCAATCAGTAGCTGCCTAGTAGTTTACATTTTTATTGGCATATACCAGAGATATACCACTGTTGTTTTATTAACATGCCAGGGTCAACCTTAATGATAGTATGAGAGTGATAAGTCATACGCCACTTCAACAGGGGTGACACATTATCTAATAATGGATCAGAAACTGCAAATAGGAGCATCTCTTTATATCAGCCATGTTTTGATCTCAATGTCTCTTCAAATAAGGGGCGAGCAGAGGTATGTTGCCCATATTTTCCCACACTGATCCCTCAGATAAGCAGCCCTGCATCTCTGCTGCACTTACAGGTGATTATAAATCAGTTACACCTGCTCACTTACCACCTGTGTCTGTAATATTCTACAAACTGAGAGTTGCATCTGCAATACATCCTGACCACAATGTCAAATTTTGGTGGCACTATTTAATCAGTTACTCACATCTTCTCGTTGAGTTTGGAGAGCACTGTATCCGTGGCTTGCAGGAGCTTAAAACGCAGCCTCTCCTCCAGCTCAGGAAAGTCTCTGAGCGGTGTGTTAGAGATCTGGACGTTAGAAAGCGCTCGCGACTGCTCTGCCAAGTTCTCCAGGGAAACCATCAGAGGGCTACACTCAGCCAACACGCTCTTCCATATCCTCTGGTTGTTTTCAAGACTTTGGAAGCTTTTCTTCAGTGCTTGATGAAGAGAAGGTAAGGCAGATTTGGACATTTCTGGCGCTGATTTTAGACATCGGGTGACTACAAATTAAATACAAAGTGTGGGAAAATATTATTCCCTTGTATCTCAATATAACAGGTCAATTTGGGGGCAAATCATCCTTTTACATCGCTTTAAATAGCCCGTAGAAGAATGGCGATAATGGCTGCTAAAATATCACATTTCTACCATGTTGCCTGGACTCTCTTCCGGTTAGCTGATGTAAACACTGACGTTCTGTGCTGTGATTGGTCGAGAACTGGTTTTGCGTGACGTATGGTATAGAAACATTTGATTGGCTGCCTTCTGGGATGGCTCCGCCCCGCGCGAGGATTTGAAAACTGCTTTGTGGAGGACGGAGAAGTCGAGAGCCCGAGGAAGAGCAAACAACCAGGTAAATAGTTATTTATACAACAAGGATAACAACTGATAGAGTTAACATTCGGTGTGTTTTTATAAATGCTTATGTATTTAAATATTAAGGGGTGTTAAGCGAGTTTTGCTAGCTGCATGGTGAGCTAGTCACCTTGCTAACTAGCTTAAAAAACTGACGTTAGCATTGACCATTAGCTCACTCATACATTCGACGTATAACCCACCACATGAAGATGGATTCCTTTTAAAACTCTCTCGAAACGTACATGTTTTACCTCTTTAAAGTTACTTGTTGACATTTATGTCTCTTTTTTAACAAAACCGTGGTGAATGACTTCTTTTCGCAGCCATGGCTCCAAGGAAAAGAACCACCAAACAGCGGAAAAACAACCCGAAGACGGCCAAGCTCGAAGCCTTCCTGGAGGATTTCGACAGCGAGGGTAAATATAGTTGTTAAATGAATTACATTGCACTTTAAAAAGCGTTGTATTAAAAAAACTGAATACAAAATATCGATTTCAATAAGTTAAACTGACTGAAAGTTAGGTAAGCTTCCTGTATTTATTGCTGTACTAGACTGAAGGCCTTTTAACAGTGTTATATTCTTACAGAGCCCGACAGCATTAAAGGGTGACACACGCACATTTTTATACTAAAATTAGATTTTGAATGATTAAATGATATACAGAAATATATCTTTTATATTAATAATATAATATATATTTTTTAAAAACAATCCTCTGAATATGGTTATTACAGTAATTAATCTGAATCAGAAATACTTTAATTATCCCTGGGGGAATTAAGTCATTAAAGTTGCTCTTATATACAATAATTAAGATTATGAAATAATATGAATAGAATAAGTAATTAATAAGATATAAATACAAATAAAATGAAAATAATGATAAAAGTATGTACAGAAGACAGAATAAGCTATGTAGGAAATAAATGGTTGAAGTCCCCTGAGATCAGGAAGAGGGCACTCTGGAGGTCTGGCTATGGCAGCTTTGAGAACATTGGACGCTGTAGTTGGATTGGCAGAGGGGGATGTAAACAGCTACAGTAGTATGACATTTGAGATCTCCCACAGCGCTCTCAGTGCTATCGTGGACAGTCTGGAAGCCGCCAATGAATATCCAGATGCAGCCAAGTTCCGTGAACCACACCATGCTACATTCCTGAAACTGCATCTGACTCCTGGCTAGTCCTGTTAGCCTGTCCATCTTATAAGCCAGAGATCTCACGTTGCCCATGATGAGAGAGGAGAGACAAGGCTTCGGTCTCCTCTCTATAAACCTCCATCTCCTTATACCAGCTCTCCTCCCTCGTAGCTTATGCCTCCTCTGCCTCCACATGTCCCAAATCTCCAGAGCTCCTCATACCGGGATCAGGATATGCGCCAGGCCTAGCATTGTATAGTTTAAGCAAAACACAGACAAAGGTTGACACCGCACAAAAATCTCTGTGTAAAATGAACTATACTCTACTACCAGAGGTGGAAAAAGTACACAGCTTCATTACTTAAGTCAAAGTTTAGATCCTCCTGGTCAAATATTACTCCAATACAAGTAAAAGTTCAGTCAAATTATTACTGGGGTTAAAGTACTGGAGTACTTGCTTTTAAAATACTTAAGTATTCAGAGCACCTTTTGTGATGGCAGTCAAGAATACGTAGGAGTACATTCTGTTACATCATGTTTAATTGGAAACCATTACTTGAAATCTCTAAAAACTATACCATGGAATAAAAACACAACTTAGTTTGAAATGTTCATCTGGAAAGAAACAAATGTTACGTAGCTCAGCACATTTTCTCAGGTTGGACAGTGAATGTTTGTTTGTTTGTTTGGGCAGAGTGGGAAACAGGGAGAACATTTCAAACGATACATATCATTCTTCATTTCAAAATCCTCTGACAGGCTGAAAATATCGCCATGGGTGCTCAGGTGGAGAATTATAGCCATCATTACCACCTCTAAATGAACTGCCTGATCTGAGTGAAATTTAATCTGTGTTTGCTCCACGTTCAACTGTGGAGACGAACGATATACAAGTATGACTAAACCACTGAGACAAACAGAACTACACAAACACATTTCACTGTCTTAGAGGTCAGATTTCAGAAAAGAGAAGGGAATTCATGAGCTGACTTCCAAGCAAAAGTAGTGAGTAACTAGAGTATTGATAGAAATGTAGTGGAGTAAAAAGTACAATAATTGTCTTCTGAATGTAGTGGAGTGACAGTAATACGTTTCCCCCAAAAATGATACTCAAGTAAAGTACAGATACTCAAAAAACGTACTTAAGTACTGTACTCAAGTACATTTACTATGTTACTGTCCACCACTGTCTACTACAGAGTATTAGGACCACATGAAAAAAATATATGGTTGTGAGAATGGAGTCATAATATTATGTGAGTAAGGCAGCAAGACATAAGAACAAAGTCGTCTTCTTTTTGAATAAAGTTTTAAAATACAGGAAATAAGTCCTTAATTCAGATTTTTGTAAAACCTTTCACTTCATCACTTTTATACAATACCTGTAAGCAACTTCACAAGATGCTCTGTCATATTTGCGCAGGAAGCCGGCTGCTCTTTTGATATTCACCTCTCCACTTACATGCAGTCTAATCACAGCTTAAAACGACACCCTATACTCCAAAAATCAAGACTGTTTTTCTCATTATATTGTAACTTTTATTTCTATTCTAAAAAATAATCTTGTTGTATGCCAACCATATTCTCCAAATGTTATTTTTTTAGACCATTTTCACTTTAAGGTGGGTCTAATACTCTTTAAAATTCCATCTCACTGTACTTCTGTTTTTTAAATATTTTTTTGCAAACATACGTGGCTACACTGATAAAACTGTTAAAAGCTGAGACCGTCAATGACTGGCTTATCAAACCTGCTATTATGCTAATGTTGTATTATAACAGATGCATCATCATGTAATTCAAGTTATTAAGATGAAGCTGAGGCAAGAGATGAACTTTAATACTGCATCATTTAACATCCTTCTGTTTTCACAGTGAAGACCAGAGTCGGACAACTGAAGGAGAAGCTCAACCAGCTGCTCAAAGATGTTGACAACAGCTACAACATGGCACTCATCAAGCTCCCCAAGGCTATCAGGCAGACTGCCTGGCTGGACCACTGCAGTGAGTTGACTCTAACTCTCTTACTGTAGACAATCATGAGGACACTTTCAATCAAATCATGTCTATAGATTGGGTATCATTTTATCATAAGAGTAGATATTATTTGATCTGGGTGTATTTCATGATCAGAGATATAAAGTAGGCCTTATCAATAATGACAACATGTGTACTCTTATCTCTGCAGAGGCTGAGAAACCTAAGTCACCAGAAGTGGATAATACAAAGGTGAGTTTCTTTATTTGTCTACGTAATACCTTTTCAAAAGTTCCAGGATGTGTTAAGCTTGTCCAGAAATAACCCTGTTTGGCGGCAAACATCAAATATATGATATATGTGTCTGTTCTTGTCTTTCACAGAGAGAAGAGGAAGCTGCTATCGTTGAGAGTGTTGTAGCGGAGGACCATGCAGTCCTTCTGAAATCAGTCAAAAAAAGTATGCCCACAACCAAATTCTTTCGACACTGTTGAGGATTTAAAATGTGCAACTATAAATTTAATATTTTTCATTTTATCTACACATCGCAGCATACAAGAAAAAAGGTGCATCCAAATCCGGGTCAGATGATGAGAACATCCCGAGCACAACAAAGAGGGTAATAACTGAGTTTCATTCATACATAAGAAGACAAAACACGGAGTTGATTATTTAAGATGTAGCATGTTTTTCTTCAGCTTGTTAAACATGTTTTCTTTGAATTCAGGGAAGACCAGCAAAGAAACCTCCAACTACATCAAAGAGAGCGAAGGCACTGGCTGTCAGTCAGCAGAATACCTCAATCAGACGGTAGGAAACCTTCTCTGTCTCTCTACTTAAAACGTATCACTGAGAGTATCAACATCCTTTGAATATGCGTTTGTCTGGGTTCAGATCAACCAGGAAGCCAATGATTACTCCTGCTCGGAGTATGATGGATTCTTCTCTGATGATGGGTGCTACCCCTCTGGTCACGCCACGCTTTGACCCAAGGTAAGCAGGCCATTTATCAGCCATGCTGTCTTTTAAAGGCTTAATAGAGATATGGGTCAATGTGAAAACTTTGTTCTGCTTTTCATAGATTTTGTTGTATAAACTGTTCTTTGGGTAATATTAACAAGCAGTTTGTAAAACATCCCACTCAACATACCCCATAGTACACACACTCAGCTGTGTCTGCAGTATATGTAGCCGAGCATCACATCCAAGCAGACTATTATCACTATAGTGATGAGGATTTGTCTTCAGTGTTTAAGTTTCATAAATACGACTTTTATAAAAGGTGCATTTCGACCAAGAGTTCTGGGGTCTTTCTGCCCCCAGAACCCCCAGTTTACAGGGTCACAGGATTATCTACCCCTGAACTAAATTTAGACCCTAGTTCCACCGGTTGAAACGCACGTAGTTCAGGGGTAGAGTCCCTAGTTCAGGGGTAAAGTTCCTCCGGTCGAAAAACGTCTAAAGTCAGAAATAAGTTTAAGAAGTTGCTTTTGAATGCACTTACATTGTGTTATTGTTGAATAAACTAATGCACAATCCAGAGAATTAAGTAAAATATATTCAGCCCAGCACCAAAAGTTACAAGATTGTCGGCTGCATTGATAATTTGGGATTTTATGCCTCTTAAAAATGACGTCTTAAAGTCTTGTATCAGTCAGGCTCTCATTACAGCTGCACTATGGAAGCTTTTCAGTTCAAATACTTTAGCTAGTTACCCTGACTCTGCACAAAAGAATCTCTGGAGACATGCTCTCTTCACTAACTACCTCTTTTGAAATCCCTCCGTAATGATGCAACAAGTGCAATTTCCTCTTAAAATGTGTGTTTGCTTTTCTAAATTGGAGACACAATCCACAGTGAGGGATTTATCACACTCACTGTACATGCTTCGTCTCCTCAGGCTGCCCAAGACCCCCGCTGTGAGAATCCCCCGCCACAAAGAGAGGGTCTACAGCATCTCGGTCAACGGCTCTCCCATCGCTGCTGGAAACGAGGACATAGTCATCAACGTCCCCATCGGCAACGGAGAGGTGAGGCCGGGGGAGACTTTGGGGTTCTGGTGTCTGAGGCTGGGATTCAGGATGAATTAGACACATTGTTTAAACCAGGATTTAAAACAGAAGACAGACTCTTATTGATGTAAGGCAGGCGAATTCACCAAACAAATCTCCTCTTATGTGTTTATCCAGAGTGTTCAGCTGTTGGCCAGTCAGATGGACTCTGTGGACCTGTCACTGCTGGATGAAAACGCTCTGAGGAGCATCAGACTGCTGCAGGTATGTTCATATCTTTAGACCTGCTTTGCTACATGACTCAGTTTCATATCTCTTTTCTTACACTTCTTCTTCTTTTTCCTCTCTGACAGACTCGCCTCACAACCCTGTGTGGAACATCAGAGTGACCCAACACCTGACGCTGACTTGTACATTACTTTTATCAAATGTTGTCTCTATTTGAAAGCTTTGCGTCCTCCTGTATGACACAATGCCACTTTTTTTTTACTGATATGTGAGATTTTAAAAGATATATCACACACAGGTCTCTTCAAACCAAACACTGATTGGAGTGTATCCAGTTAGTGAAAGCTGTCAGATGTATAAATGCGGGTGGAAATGTGATATCTTACTACTTTGTGAATATTTTCTAGTTAACTTACTGACTTCACCTCCTCCACACAGTCATGTCTGCTTCTTTTTTAAGCGTTTTGAGCTCTTGTGTGGAACTCTGTCTCATTTTAGCATAGTCTTTTATTCATGTTTGCTTCAACTTCAGCTGTGTTTACTGTCCTTGAAAGACCTTTGACAGACCTGTACTCTTCAGATATATTTCAAAGTTGATTCTGCATCTTCAATACAAGCATATTCTACTATTTTTGTCTGTGTTACATGGTGCTGTTGAATCATCCTGTGTTTTTAGAAAGTAAATCAGCTTGAAGTTATATTTTTAGTCCAAATTCTTCTTCTTCTTGTACAGACTTTAAATCTTTCTCTACCTGTAAACTGATAAAAGATTTAGACCACAGCTCTACATTTGTGTCATGAGGGTTCTTTGGAATCAAAATGTGCTAATCCATAAATCAGGGTTCCCATGCGTCCTGGAAAACCTGGAAAACGGTTGACCAGCTTTCCAGTACTGGAAAACACCTGGAAAATGGGAGAAAAAGTCAAATGTCCTGGAAATGTGTGTTGTCCTGGAAAATTATTCCAACATGACTGTATGCGACCTGACACGATTAAGAAAACACATCCTCGTTCATTGAAAGCTGAGTGAACGCTGTGCTTGAAGAGACGGCGACATAGACCGGTCCGGCTTTTCTCCCTCACTTTGTCATAATCATGCATTCACAGAAAACAGGGGTAGGCTATATTGTTTATGTTTTATGGTAAATTAACCTTGTGGAGTGCTCTTGAAATTCAAAGAGTCTTATACTTAAGACAAAGAGTGACAAGCGGAGTCGGGCAGAGAGCTTGGGGATCTGTGCCTCACAACTTTCCCTGCTGGCTGAGAGCTCAATTACTGTACTGTAGCTAGTAGGAGTGCAACTCCTGATAGTTTAAAAAAAACGAACAAGAAGAGTCGATCAGAAACTCCACATTGTAGACATTGCTGATCATAATAGACATCGCCACGCAGGAAGACAGTTTAAACTTTTTTAAATCTCAGAGATCTCAAATAAACATTTTTATTTGAATGTGACATTTGCTTTGTTTTTATATTACCACTTTGAATATCCATGATAAAGCAGGTATATTTTGAGTTGAGTTAAGAAACCTTTGTGGCCATTTTTGTCATTCAGTTCTATTTAGGTCATTTATGCACTGATCCTCAGATTATTATTATTATTTATTTATTTATTTCAGTAAGGCAGCTTCCAGATTCCTTTGCTGCCTCTTTTGTTTTTTACTTAGCTAATTTAATATTTTTTGAGAAAAGAGAAAGCTGAGATGAGAGTTGCCCATCATTGTTACTTGGTTGCACTAATAAAGTGCTTTACATCTGTGGTTGCATTATTCTAAAATCAATTTGCCATAATTTTTTAAGCATGTAAGAGAGTATTTCATAGATAGCCATAGACTACACGTCTTTCAATGTAGACTTCCACTGAGAGGAACCTATTAGACTTTTTAGGAACTCAATTTAGACTGTCATACCTGCTTGATCATCACTGAAAATGTCCTGGAAATGATCTCTGGAAAAGAGTGGGAACCCTGATAAATAGAAGAGTGGCTGCACCTTTACATGGTGACCAACAGATGGCAGCATTACACTGTGGAAAATTCAGTGGAGCTGTCAAAGCAGCCTCTTCTGCTTTCTGTGATCTGTAGCCTCACTGACAAGTTGATATGAAATCCCTTCCAGTACTCACTGATGCTTAAATTTCCTCTCTTAGAACTCTTCAAGCTCAGTACGCAAGTGTCATTGGATAGTTGTACACTTAAATGTGTTTCACTCAGTCGTTATAGGGAGATAAAATCCACACTGCCACACTTCACTCCTGAGCTTTATTTACAGCACAAAGACAAACAGATCAATACTTAAAAGAGGCTATAAGTGTGTCCGGAGCTGCCCACCCCCCACAGGTTTACACACTCTTGCTTCAGCTTATGTAAGAAGTTGCTCTTGTCCTTCCCTGACTTTGTTTACACACAGGGACATTAGCAGGTCACATGACTTTCTGTTGGCAGGAAGTTGCAGCCTGTCCTGCTGCTGGCACACAAAACCTGCACTCTGACCTTCGGGGACATCATAACGCTGCCAATTAGAAGCTCGTTAAGCTTCGTTAGGCCTGATGAGCTCGTTAGAGTTTCCACCTGGGACGGGGAGCAGGGTCAGGCCGGGCTTCACCTTGGGCCTCGACAGACAAGCACAACTCTCTGCTTTTCCCGCCGGATTCCTCATGCATCATATGCTACCAAATCGCAGCGAGGGAACTCTGTGCCCCCAGCTCGAGTCAGGCCCGGTCCCTTCCATCTGTATCCATCTAAAACGCTTTATCATCTGCTGTCTCTTGCTGTGCAAACTGTGCAGCTGAGGTGAAAACCAAACTCTGCATCCCCGCAAACGACAGATGTTGTGGCCGACGGTGCGTGCAGATCAGCTCCCTCGTTAGCAGAGCGCTGAGCCCTTGCTCACCTGCTCTACATATCAGAATATTTGCCGTTTTGCCTCTGAATGGATTGGATCCTCTTTATTTTTTTTTATTCTCTACGTGGGTGGAAAATTGCCATTTTGCACGGATGGCTTGGTTTTCAGTAAGCACGCAGGCAGCGGCGCAGTGACAGGTGCGGTATGGATGGGGCGGATTTTGAGGTCACAGTGCAACACTGCTACATAAATCATCCGCCGAGATGTTCAGGATGAGGGACTGGAGTCTGAGATAGTGGGAGGAAGACAGTGCAGAGATGCTTCAACAGAAGTAGAACTGTATTAGTGTCCAATCTGTGCAGGAATATGTTCACTTACTGTATGCAGTCAGAGGAAAAGGAGGGAATTAAAGCAGCACATTTGTACAGTTTGTTCACATGAAGCTGCATTAAAGGCTGCAGTGACCAGTGCTTCAGAGCGATGGATTAAACGACTGATGAGGATGTGACAGGGGTCACTGAGTGATGGACTGGAGGAGTAATATATCCTGACTTTGTTGGTACCTGAAGCTTCACAAAACATGTTGGTGTCTTTTAGCTAGAACATCCCAGTTTAAATTCTGCTGCATGTCCACCTTCTTATAGCAGACTAAGTTTGTGACTAACATGTGAACATAGTGAATTCAGACAGTAAGCTAATATGTTTTGTTTCTTAAACAAGATCTTAAATACAGACTGTACACACGATTTACTGTATAAAAAATGGACGACGTGCCTCCATCTTCTCTCATTGTGAGAAGTGAAGCCAAAATGCAGCTTCAGTGGATGCTGGCATATTGTTCTGGTGGAGCCAAGGCATGTACATTTCCTTTTGTCTTCATGCACCATCCAATCTTTAAAGTCTACCTCATCTTGTATTCCCACAATCTCATTAAGACACGTCTGACTCATGAATCCATCGTATTCCTCAGAAACAAAGCTGTTCTCTCCCCAAACTGCTGGATCCGTCGGTTAATTGAGCCCCCAGACCTGGGGATCTGCCAAATTTGCTGCCAAGACGAATGAACCTGGCAAAGGCATGTTCTCCCAGCAAAATTAATTCTCTGGTGCGTCAAGGCCTCCTATGAATCCCATCCGTCAATGCTCTGCTAATCAATTTATCCACGTGCCCACACCTCCGTCTGCCACTCTCTCTCATTGAAGCCAGCCAGGGGTCGAGACTTGTGTTTTGCTAAGTCAGTTTCACACGTTAAAAGTGTCACCAAATTCTGCTGTGCTGATGGAGAGTGAGCAGGATGCAAGGTGATGGTAAAGCGAAGTGGCAGACGGGAGGAAGAGTTAAATGGGACCGAACGGCCCCCCACGTGATGCATTCAGGGCATGTGTTCATCTGGTGGCCAGCAGGGTCCTGATGGTGTTTTGATGGGCGGCCCCTCTGTCGCTCAGGCACCCTCGACGATGGACGGGGTGGAGAGAGGAACATCTGCTGCCAAAAAGAAAAAAAGACAGTGAAAAAAACTGAGGAAATCAGGCCCTGAGAATAACAGGGGAGGCGGGAGGTTAATGCCATTTTCTGATTGTAAAGAGACAAACCTTCGCTTCAGAGGGTCCAAGTTGGATCTGTAATTCTTTGTCTGAGAGAGAGATGACAAATAAGTTTGACATTTAACCTGCTCCATCAATGACTTGACTTGTGTTATTGTCAGGTTTCAGTGCAGAGAGAAAAAGGTAAGAAGAAAAATTATGATTGGACCTTTACAAAAGGTTACACGCTCACCCAAAACAGGTTGTAACATAACATAACGGCAACTATTAGCCCATTATTAACTATATCACAGTGGTGATTTAATTTTAAGTGACTAAATAAACTGAAATGGCCCTTTATTCTAATTTTAATGAAGCAGTCGAAGTGTAAGTTGTCTTGATTTTTCACTATGACTTCAGTCTCAAGTTCTGTTACATGTGTAATAACTTAAATGAGCTGAATTCAAACTAATGATATGTTTTTGGGGCAACAGTTGGTGTATTAGGTTGAAGCTCACACCCCCATGCACTGAGGCCATGATCCTTGTTACAGCAGACACTGGTTTGACCTCTGGCTATGACCCTTTGTCCCACTCTCTGTTCCCTACACTTCCTGTCTCTCTTCAGACGTCTTCAGTCCCATTGTGATGAGATATCCAATACAATCTTTTGCCATAACACAAGAAATGTAGGCAGTTCAAATGTTAATTGAGTTAAGTGTGGAGCTTATCGCATTGATGTGTCACTTCTTCTAAGTATGTAAATATTTTCGTTACACCTATCAGAAGTTGTGCTGTAGTTTGAAGGTTTAAAAGTAAGAGATCAGAGCAGATATCCTGTCAGATGAAGTGTACCACATGAAAGTAACTGATGTGTCTGAAATGACATTTCACAGTCTGACATCATGTGTGAGAACTAGGAGTGATTCAAACAGGTAAAGAGTGAGAAGTGAAATGGAATGGCACATGAAGAGAAGAAGGGGAAAGTTCAGATGTCAGAGAAAGCCATTGTTGTCATGTTTATTACAGCTGTTGAAACACAGAAGGTGTCCTCTGGAATGTATCCTAGTTACATTTTTTATTAAAATGCCAAAATATAAGATTAGTATTTAATGATCATCTAAAGACATTTGTGAGGGATGCCCCCGGCTGAAAGTCGCCATTTATCAGGGTCCCACTTTAAATCAAAACACCACGGCTTTTGAAATGAACTAAAAGTTGCTGGAACTTCTGGTCAAAAAGCACCTATTGTTGTTTGCACTGTATGTGGCAGCCATCATGTGTTTACCTCGCTAACATCCACCAGAGCTTCAGACTGCCGGGAATGATCAGGCCCTGGAAAGTGTCATAATTTAACAACAGAAATTAATACAGTTACCACGGCCAAGAGCTTTGCAGTGAGTCTGTTCTCTGACACCGGGATGACAAATGCAGGGTGGGGATAGGAAAGGAGTGAGAGGGGTGTTGTGCACAAATTTCTACTTATGTCCAGAGACCTGAGTGGGGATTTAGTGGGTGCAGTTCCAGGATGCATGGAGCCAAATCCAGCAAGAAATTCACTGCATTGCTGAGTGCAGCTTCCTACAGCTTCAGCCACATAGATGTTAGTACTGTACAATCAGCTGACTCTAACCGGTGTTAGGCTGCCTGTTGTTGCTGCACTTTGCTAGAGTTGACCTGTTTGCTGTTGGCTTAACTATTATTAACTATCATTATTATTAAAAGCTTATATTTATATTTTAAATATTTTAAACTTACATTTTAAAAACAAATGTAAACAAAGTGCTTTGACAAACAAAGCATGGCAGGATTCAGAAGACAGAATAAATCTTTAACAGACAGAGAGGAGTGTAGATATTCTAACAATGCAAAAAACAAAATGCAACTCAAAGTTAAAAAGAATAAGTGTCAACTAATCAGAATTAAGTTATGAAACAGTAGACCAATGAATCATTGTTATAGAGGTTTAAAGATATGTTGAAAAAATAATAAAAGATAAAAAAATAAAATAAAATAAAAAATAAAAGGATTAAAGGAAAATAAAACGTTTTAAGAAGGAGACAACATCACATCAGAGTAAATAGAAAAGGATAGATTAAGAACATTAAAATTACAAATGAAAAAGGAAATAGTACAACAATAAATTTGAATTAAAAAAAGCTTTTAAAAAGATGAAGTCACATAAAAGCAAGTTTGTAAAAGTGTCTCTTAAGAAGAAATTAAAAGATGTCACTGAATCTGCGAGCCTCATCTCCCCAGGAAGGTTGTTCTAAAGTCAAGGGGCTCTGATAGAGAAAGCTTGATCTCCTCTGGTGCCAAAATTTCAGCTTTTCTGTTTCAGCATTTCCGTTCACTTACAGATAAAGTAGATGATATAAATAATCGCTGGATTGTATAGACATGCTGTATATTTCTAATAATGAGATTCAACTTTCCTTCTTAGTTGTTGTGTGCCTAACAAAAGTCAAGGGCAGAAACTTCCCCTCCTCTTGCAGGATTGGGGGGCTGCATGCAAAGGTTGTGAATGTGAAAAACACTAATAGGAGCAGCGCTAACCTGAGCTTTGTGCTGTCATTCAGTCCTCTCCTGGATCTGGGCTTTGGCAGCTTGAAAACAAGCTTTTCTTATTTGGTTAGACAAATATGCAATGCAAATAGCATGCAGGGCGACAGAGCAGAGATAACATAAAGTGAATTCTCACCCCATTCATTACCTCCTTCTGAGAAAGAAAAGGAAAGTGACCATAAAATGAGCGCTGGAGCAGTGGCCGGGATTGCCTTTGAGAAATAATTAAAGCCTCTTTGCAATGCTCCCCAGCCTCCGGTAAAAATCCCCATCTTCTGCAATTGATGTTTGGTTTACCAGCCCCTCTGTATAAAGCAGACCTTCAATAAAGTATATCACCCTATTTGTGAGAGTAATACAGCCCAGTGCGGTCCTCAATTAGGTATAAATGACACAGCAAATTGGAAAATTAGGAGGAGAGGGAAGGATAATGTGCTCCAAAACAGGCTAAAACCAATTCATTAGGAGAGCAGGGAGGAGACAAAGGGTCCGTCTCTGTCCTCCAACAGAAAATCATTCTTTAAGTTCAGATGCCTTACTGTTCACCTTGTAACAGACTGCGTTTGGAGGCTGATGATATTACTCAGTAAGATTCACTGGTGATACTTAGCGGGTGGGATTAATGGGTGCATGTGTGAGGAGGAAAGCCAATGGAATCACCCTTATTAATGCAATTTATATTTCAGATTAAGTTAATCATGGTAGAAGAGGAAAACATCCCCTAATTAATTATGAACAGCACACACTGTCTGCAGCACCGAGGCAGCCATGATGGGCTATGTGCTGCTCTTTGAACTACAGTAATGTGGCTAATGGGTGAGGCAGTATGGATAGCTGTGTTGCTAGATGACCCGAAGTAAGCTCCCTGCACTCATGAGCGTCTGCATCATTTTTTTTATTCATTAGAAAACTTCGAGAGCTCGATAAATCCACATTTTAGTACACTGTAAACTGCTCATGAGCAGTTAAAGGGCCAAGACTTGGTAGGGTTAGTCAAAGTCACAGCTCTGTTTACTCTGTGTGTATGGAAGCAGTTCAGGGTCAAAAAGATTTCAAACCAAAATTGAAAAGTGTAAATGTGTTACAAACTTTTATAGCTGTAGAAATATTTGGTGCATGAGTGTTTTTGGTGCATTTAATTTGCACAAGCTTCAACATACTTTGAATATTTTCAACAGTGAGGTGTCACAAAGTCCTATCTGTGTATGCGACCCTGAAAAAAGCAGCTACCAACCTTGAGATACATGTACGAATTCCCACTGTTATTCTCCAGGAGTGGTACTTCATTTTTTGACTCACCTTTGTTGGAAAAGTTTCTCCTTTTTAAGAGGAACTTTTGCTCATTTAGATGCAAAGCCTTGAGACTGTGACCTGCTAGTTCTGAAAGCTATAAAAAGTAGCGTATACAGCAGGTGAATGCAAACAGTAGCAATGGAATTAATGTTTTATTTGGTATTCTTCTCTTTGCATTTTGGTTTGCTTTTTGTTAAATGTTAGAAGAAACAAACAACTCAGTGGTGAGTCATTTCGCTTTTTGATGCCACTGGGGCAGGGAAAAATAGGTCTTGCCATCCAAAGACCCCTCTGGCCCAGGTTCAAACATCCCAACATCCACATGATTGTAACAAAAATTGCTACTGCTGTTAAAGGCACAGTAAGGAGTTTTCCACTGATTTTGAATACACTTAAACTGATGCCTTTTCATGTCCTACTTGGTAAAATGAGATCATCAGCTGCAAGATTGGTTATTTCTTCATACTGAATTAAGTGCCTGTGGTTGGGTCAGATTATCTGCAAGTTTTAGGACTCTGCTGTTACAGTTTGTCAATGAGTAAGAGGTTAGAAAGCAGAAGGAGGAGTTTTCTTTGGATATTTTTCTTTGTTCTCATAGCTGATAGTGAAGAAGGATAAGCAAAAATGAGTACATTTCCTGTGGAAGTATCGTTTTAGATGCAGGAACTCAACCAGGGCTTTGCTAGTTAAAAGAGCAAAATAGCTATGAACAGGTTTTAATGTTTACGCCAGCATGTGAGTCCTTCACTACTCTTTGAGGACAAAAAGTTAAACCGTGTGCATATTGACACTATTCAGAAACTCACTGGGACACTTGATAAAAAATGATGACACTGAGGCTGAGATGTGTACTTTTAAACCGGTACACCTTTTTAAGCGAACTAGCTCGCTGGTGTTGCACTCAGGCTGTTTGAGGGCAGGGGCTAAAATATTAAAAGGGCACCTGCTGAATGCAACGAGGGGCCAGCGCATAAAAAAGTAATAACCTAATAACTAGCTCTGAATTTGGTCCAGCACTTATTTGCAAACATTAGCATGCTAACACTTGCAAACCCACACATTGACATGCTAGCATTGTCATCTGGAATGTGTTTGTTGGCTTTCTTGGATTGGTGGCTGCAGTTTCATTCAGGGACAGTTTTTGTGCTTTCATTCATGAGAGTATTTGTGCAAGAGTAGAAAAACCAAATCAAACTTTATTGTTTTTATTATTTCACAATGAGTTTGAGAGAACAGCTCCTGCAAAGAAAGCTGCTACACTCTGACCTGACTTCAGCTTTGATGCAGAATTACTCACAGATTTTATTTCTGTTATTATTCCAAGTTATCCAACATCTTGTCATTTACATGTCGCTTCACTCAGACCTCGATACAGCTGTTCAGCTTGACTCATGCTCTGTGGTATTATTTCCACTACCTCTTTATGTTTGATTTTATGAGAGGTACTCACAACCCATATGCCTCACCTTTACAAGCCGTATGTACTCCGCTTATATTTGTCTTGAACTCTCTTAAAAAAACTCCTGCTTTTGAAAGTACCAGCTGAAAACATGGTCAACTACAAAGACCAACAACCTCTCAGCACTCTGTCTTACTGCTGCACGTCAGGCTTGGTGTGAGGTATCTCCTCTCCTCTCCAGGTGTGTGCTTGCAGAGATGAAGTTAGCCAGATTATATGGTTGCTTTGAGACACTGGTCACACACACACACACACACACACACACACACACACACACACACACACACACACACACACACACACACACACACACACACACACACACACTTTTGGATCATTTGAGGAACACCTGTCTCTCTTGGATTCACTGCAGCAGAGCTACATGATAAAATAAGTTTGGGGATCAATTTGTCTTCATTTGCAGCCTCTCTTTTTATTAGCAGCGGTGGTGGATGATATGATTAGAGGGATCTCATGCAGCACATTGGGCCTTCTCCCCCACTTCACATAATACACACCACACGGTTAAGCACTGGAAACAATAGTCAATTTCTGGAGGAGAATGGGGCGTAATGATGGCGGTTAATATTCCTGTCAATTATTCAAATGGGCAGTGGATATTTTTTGAAAATTCTTTGCTTATGGATGCTCTGCTGATGGCAAGGCTTGCTTCAAACACCATATTTATATGATATATGTAGCAAATGATATGCAGTACATTCAAGTAAAGACTGAAAACACAAATCAAAATCTGGATTGTCCTTTATTGTTTGCTCGAAACTAAAAAAATTATCAGGGCCTTAAAAAAGTAATAAAAAAACAACAAAATTATCCTTTTTTCCCTCTTTTTTGCTTCTTCTGTCAAATAGAGGGTTTATTATTTTATTATCTTATAGCACACACAAAGAAATGTGCAGGAATACATATTTAAAAAATTTACAATACGTGTGTGTATGGTGTGCACTACTCTGAGATACCTTACTGACGTCCAGTACTGGTTAATGTAGCAGCATTCACACTTTCTAGGAGTTCCATTTTGGTTGCTTTCTCAATTTCATACAGGTCCAGGCTCATTAACAGTCGAGCTATAGGCTGGGTGCTTGATCCACTTCCAATGCTTTTATGATCTTGAGGAAAAATAAGTTTGAGTTATGTGTTTCAAAGTCAGAATACAATCACGCTTGTGTGAAGGTCTCTGCCTGACTTCCCTACGCAGACCTGGCTAACCTGTCTTGTTTCTCCCTCTTGCTTAGAGATGCTGGATGAGTGTGAACCAGTCAGATTCGGATCACTCGGGCCAGGCACTTGCAGGGCATAAAAGCCCAACCCCAGTCTTGCTCTCTCTCTGTCTCATTCCACCTGGACTCAACCCAGCCTTCACCTGCACATTTTGCCTCTGTCTGCTTGGCCTGTCCACACACCTCACCATGTCCCACCACATCCTCATTTACATCCCTGACTTTACTAACACACTCCACATTGGCAGTTATTCCTTAAACTTACTTGTCCTTCCTGTGTTTGTCTTGACCCTTAAGCCAGGTTATGACCCTCAAGCCCAGTTCCAAGTCCAAGTCGTCTGTGCTCAA
This sequence comes from Notolabrus celidotus, assembly GCF_009762535.1. Taxonomy (NCBI): domain Eukaryota; kingdom Metazoa; phylum Chordata; class Actinopteri; order Labriformes; family Labridae; genus Notolabrus; species Notolabrus celidotus. The sequence continues at coordinate 24,983,973 of NC_048287.1, read as the reverse complement.
ATCCAAGGTGAGTCACGAGTACAGAAATTCAGGACTTAAGTTTAGAAATGTGAAGTTACAACATTACAACAGCGACTTAATTTCATTTCTAATAGGAAAGGAAAAACAGAGTGAACAAACTGATAAGAGAAAATAAAAGATCACATAGGCCAGCACTGAATTCCTTGTTACTGAGGGTAAATTGTATTTGGAACAGTGGAGTGGTAACTTTAGGTAACAGTATGTTTTTCATGAATCGATCAAAGATAAAAACACAACCAGAAACAGAGAGAAACAGTTCTTCAAACACAGAGACTGGACCAGGTAACTTTGAAAACTCCTTCACAAAGTTGATTTTTCTTTTTTTGTGCAAGTCATCTGTCGATAAACCTCTCCCCATGAAAGAGCTAGACAACGTAAGATAGATGTTTGACTTTTTAACTTTGGATACTCAGCATAGCACACTTATTGATTCAGCCTCTTCCTTGGTAATAGCTGGTTGTTTACTCAGAAAGAGATGGAAGGAGACAGAACCAGGGGGAAAAAAATGTAATATCCAACACCTCTTGGAACTTTTTGAAGCGTCAGTTCTCAGTAAAAGAAACACATCATAAAAACTGACAAAATAAAACCAAAAGTGTAGAAAATTCAAGCAACCTGACTCTAAGACTTGTATCACATTATTTTGCACTCCACAAGATGCTGCAGAAAAGTTTTCCAGTAACTAAAAATACTACATCTTAGTTTTTGTGCACCCTGTGATGAATCTATGAAGCATTCAGCTTGCTAAAAGCTCTGTTTTGTTCTCCACCAACCCTTTTTCACCAGTTATTAGCTCACTCTTTCTGCCTCACTTTTCTTTGAGGAAGCTATTAAAGTACATTTATCCTAAGACTGTATTTGAGAAGTAGATAAAGCCCTTGAACCCCTCCAGAAAAGGTTTGCAAGGTTGATAGTGGCAGAGTTGCAAGACACAAAACAACCAGCTAACAGACTCTAAATTGGTTCAGAGCTGAAGGGAGCTATGGAGGGAAATGGCAACTCTCTGTCGCAAACAACAACACCTTAATGTGTCATCAGTTAAGTATTTAGCACTGAACATTTAACACATCGACACACGATAGGCCCCAAGTATGGTAACAGTTCTGCGCACGCACGCACGCACGCACACACACACACACACACACACACACACACACACACACACACACACACACACACACACACACACACACACACACACACACACGTAGGTAAGTGAGTGGAAACAGCTTGCTGACCCATCACTCTGCCGCTGTGTCTGTGGTCTTGGAGCACATACCCTGAGTTGAGGGGTGTGTGCAGAGTGAAGTGACTAAAACGCTGACCTCGCTGTAAGCAACACCGCCGTGCCGTTAGCAGAGAGCCGTGTTCCTCTGTCATGCATCACAGAGCTGTCGACCTTCAGACCCCCGCACCTGTCCGCTCACTCCCATGAATGTGCAAAGTGTTTCTAAGTGCTCGACCTCGAGTGTCTGGTGGCAGGTGACCATTTCCTTGCCTGTTTTCCTGGAAAAAAATACACAACATTAATGCTGAGTCGCCCATTTTTGTTCCCCCTACTGCATAATCAGTACATCACATTAACACTGGTCGGTAGAGTGCATTAAATTGGAGTGTTTCCTTTCATGTGGCCTCTCAGAGGACGGCCACTGCAGATGAAACAGGAATCTCAAATGAAGACTTTACAGAAATGCATTCCTTAATTCCTAACTTTGAACATGTACAGAACATTTGTAGTCATGCTCAGCTTTTTCTCTGAGTCTGCAAATGATTTCCCGTCGTCCACATGTGTTTGTTGTTCCCTCCGAAAAAGAAAACTGCAGATTCCAGTGCATCAAAAACATGCGTTCAATTTGCATCATGATTGGCTTTCTTTTGACTTCACAGCAGGAAGAGAGCCGATTCAGCATTTCCCCCCGGCATCTGCGGGTTTGAGTCATGTTTATCTGAAGTTTCATGGTGATCACAGCTACACACAGCTTATTCAAACTGACTGAGCGAGGCTGCAGCGTGGTTACACCTGCCAAGAGATTTAGTAATGCAGCAGCTCAGCGTGTTAAGCACAGATTATTGCTTGGATTCCTCTGAAAGACCCTTTCTCTATTTTCCCCTTGTTCGCTTTGTACAAGAACTGACAGGTGACATAATCTGCTGGGTGTAAGACATGTTTCATACCTGTGCAGCAGAGCCCAAAAGAATCACAGCATTGGGGGAACGATTTTTTCTCTCTTCAGTTTCTGTAGCACACTGATGTGTTTTAAATTGACTGAGGATTGTTGGGTCTCAGGTGGGTCTTGCTCTGAGACTGTTCAGCCCCTCCTCTGCCTCCGCTCTGTGAATTAATGCTGCAACTGAATCCATTCTGAAGCACAGTGTGCGTCTTTGACTGTATTTGCCGTATCTTAAAATACACACATTCTGGTTAAGACACTGAGAATGAAATACCTACATTGGTTTCTCCAAATTCAGGGGAGAATAGCGGGGCTGACTAGGGCCCAATCTTTATCTGGGAAAGATGTGGCATCTCTCTATCTAAGGTCCTTCCCACCCCATGCTCAATGTACAAAATGGAATGCTACTGTATAGCGTCCTCCAAATGGAGTGTGGACCACACCTGTGAGCAACCACTTCCTTGTAGAGTGGGTAAGCCTCAAATGTCTGCAAATTGCAGGTAGAACTGTGGATCTTCCCTTGTGGAGCTGGAAAGTTCTGGCCTTCTATAGCTGGAGTGTTGACTACACTTTTTAAGTCCATCACTGCACTTTAAAGTAGATAAATCCCAATAAGTAAGGCCGGACAGTGGTGTGGTGGTAGGACTCCCTTGCAGAGAATCTGTATATGTTTTTCCCCTCCTCTGCTGTACTGATCGGAAGTTCGGCTCTTTCGACTCCCGAACGGCTCTTAATTTAGGATCTTTTGAAGCCGTATATATTACCTTAACTTTGCAAAAATATGTGAAATATGTCAAATTGTGTGTTGAAAACCCTTTTACGTATAGTGTTACATCCAAACATGGCGGAAAACGCTGCAATAACTGAGCAGGGCGGTGCTGATAGTGTTTTCTGTCAGCTGGTCATCAGTCGCCTGTGCTGGCTAAAGAATTAACGGAACAGTAACCTGTGACTTTTGCTATGTCTCTTGTTCCCATCCTGCTTATCTGGTAGGTGCGTACGAACTTGTGTGTCCTCCAGTAAGACGCATAATGCATCATCAAGTATATTTACAATAATACCCATGATGGAGCCAGATGCCCACGTTCACCTGAGATTAAACAGAGGGTATATCTCCAGTCTAAGGTGAAAGAGGAAGGAGAGTAAGGGGAGAATGAAGGAAGACTACACAAAAGTATGGGAGAAGGTTGGCAACTTTGGGGGTCATACAAACCCTTTGATGGACAGAGAAGCATGTTAGTATATATCTCTGTGTATTGACTGGAGGGAAAGTGACTGTGAAAAAAAATGACTACATTGACTTTTAAGCGACCTTGCTCTTGAATGACAGGTCGTCACACTCGCTGCATGACGGCACCACGTCAGAAAATGTGAACAAGTAAAAAGGCAGAGATGGGAAATAAATCACTGTCGCGTTATCACATAACTGCTAATAAGACACAAATAAAAGAAGTCATTTGGCGGAGCATTCATCTGTGCTGAAAGAAATTATTGAAACCACTTGAGGACTTGACGTTACAGAAAAGAAGATTTTCTGAGAGCTGCTGAAGTATTTGTGTATTGATCTGAGGCTGAGCCTTTTAGCAGTTTTAATACTCAGTCGATACCTGTCAGGGCTGCTGTATGTGAACGGGCACATTAAGTGTCAGATGGAGGTAATGAAAGGAAACGCTGTGCTGTCAGATATGACCTTATTAACAGGCCCGGTTTGGATAGGTTAAATTGTCTGCAGGTTATGAGTTAAGGTGTTGTCATTAATTGCAAATTAGCCTGCAGCAGACTAATGCACCTTTACTCCAAGATACTTTTAATGCCCTCATGATGTAAAATCTTATCACATTAATCTGCAGGTTTTGGCCTGAAAGGGTGATAAAAACTTCTCTAACATTGCTTGTGCTTATGTTTTAACAACAGAAGAATACAACATTCTTCATGTGATGCATTCCTTACCTCACTCCTGTCCTTATTTGCCTCCAATCCCCTGATATCTAGGTGGCTATATTGCACAGCTGAGCCTATCTTTGAGGGAATCAAGGCAATAAAAGACTTTATTTACTCTTATCTGAAGCGGACCACCCCTCAAAAAACTGCACAGTATAAACCAGAGCGAGACACTTTCACAAAAGGTTCCTGGTCCCGTCTCCTGGTGGGATTGTGTTCTTATATTCCTTTATTAAAAAGTCTCATTCCCTGTCTCTGTGCATTGTGTGTTATTGCGGCAGATTTCTTGGAGGGAATCGTCTCCCATGAGCTGCCGGAGCTAATGGAGGGAAGGCATTGAGGAAAGTGGGCATGAAACTCCAGGTTTCTAAATCAGGTCTGTCTTTGACTGTTTAATAATGAAAAGCAATTACAGGCCGGCTTAGCAAGGGGCTCTGTTTCTTTCAGTCCCTTTCACAGAAACGCAGTTGTTCTGGATGTGCGGTGCATGTTTTCAAAGAGAGGATGCCTTGAAAGAATTCTTTAGAGTTTCTTTGTACAATGGCTGTGTCTCTTCTTTTGAAAGCCAGGTGTCTGCCAGATTGATTTGTCATTGTGCAGAGTATGTTCATACTGTCGTTTATTTTGCATGTGATCATACATATATTTTTTATAAGGCTAAACAGGAACCCAGATTAGGTGGTACGAAGCTTGGCTATCACTCATTAGTTAGCAACTGCTTTGATAGTCTCATATTGATTCACACATGGACAAATCAGTGTTTATAGTTATAAATTGGGGAAAGGTAGTTTTCCATGTCCTTACCATTGACTGTACATTAAATGGATGGCACTTTTCTGTCTCGTATTGAGAGATGTGAAGCTAGAATGCTGCCTTGATGGGCGCTGACATGTTGCGCCAGTGGAGCCAAGCCATTTGCAGAAGCCAATGGGACTGATGTCACGACAATACACACATTTCGCTTAGTGATTAAATACTACACACTGTACCTTTAAATCTAAAACTCTGTAACTTTAAATACTACACACTCAACCTTTAAATAGTACACACTGCACCTTTAGATACTACACACTGCACCTTTAGATACTACACACTCTACCTTTGAATACTACACACTATACCTTTAAATACTACACACTGCACCTTTAGATACTACACACTGTAGTTTAAGGTTCGAGTCCCAGTATGGACAAAGTTTGGCAAGTGGACTGGTGGCTGGAGAGGTGCTGGTTCACTTGCCTGGGCACTGCCGAGGTGCCCTTGAGCAAGGCACCGAACCCCCAACTGCTCGGGGTGCACTGGTTAATGGCAGCATCCTCACTCTGACATCTCTCCCTAAGTGCATGTCCACTGCATGTGTGTGTGTGCATTGTATGTATATACCAAAAACATGTAGCATGACTGAAAAAAACACGAGTGAAAAAATTGAATTTCCCCCTGGGGATTAATAAAGTATCTTCTTCTTCTTCTTCTTCTTCTTCTTCTTCTTCTTCTTCTTCTTCTTCTTCTTCTTCTTCTTCTTCTTCTTCTTCTTCTTCTTCTTCTTCTTCTTCTTCTTCTTCTTCTTCTTCTTCTTCTTCTTCTTCTTCTTCTTCTTCTTCTTCTTCCGTCTACAGCTTAGAGTATGATGTCGATAGTCATTAACAATAGGGTGATAACTCCAGCTGGCAGTGTGTTAAACTGTTCTACTATAAATGTAAACCCCAGCTGGGTTGCATTAATATTTGATTCAGCTGTGAGAGGAGCCCAGGTTCAGATTCTGGGACAGTGACTTGTGGCAGAGGAGCTTTTGTAATGATGTGAAGTGACCTTGTTGCGTTTCTGCACAGAGATAAATACATTAAAAGTGAAATAAGCCTCTAGAACTGTGTGACAGCCACCTCTGTGTTTCCTGGGAGGTGTGATGGATGGTGGGAGCCCCTCACAGCGCGTCTTTTCACACATATTCCATGGCGATGACTGGCGAAGGGATACGGAAAGCCATCATGTTGGGATGAAGGTCATTTTAAACTGAAGTGTCCAATTTTGTATGTGAAACTGAAGTCTACATAAAAAAAGGGGATTGAAGATGTCTTCGAAGTGCTGGGACCTGCAGTATAAACCACTTATCAAAGATTGAGGCTACAGGAACACCCCGGGCTGGTCCAGCACGTCTTCCACGTGGCACCACCATGTTTCACTTACTAGGTTACGCCTCTTGAACTCAAACACACACTTTACCTTGACTACTATTCTCTATGAAGCAATAAAGCTACAATATAAATAGAGACAATCGTAGTATTCAGTCCCTCCAGAGGTCTCAGTCCAAATATAACCTGCAATTTGGTCCCTTGGAAATATCTGTTATCGTAGCCTTTTATTGTCCTTGGACTGTTTCGGTGAATAAAGCCTTCTCTTCCCCTCTTTCAAGTCGGGATGACTGGGATCTGCGCCCTTCATGTAAATATCCCCCCGTGACGTGGTTTCAGAACAAAGAGGAGCCGTATCTGGTGAGCCGCCCTTGCTCCTGGCCTCGGGTTGAGACATTCCCAGTGGGGCCAATCTATCACCACGTGATTTATAGGCTTTACAGAGAGTGGGTGTAACAAAGATGGAGAGGGAGAGGAAGTGAAGGTGCGTAAAGAGGAACTAAGGTTTATTAAAAGAGAAAAAGGAGTGGGCAAACAATGTAAGGAAAAAGAGACAGAAGTAAAGTAAAAAAAAGAGGGAGAGAGAAAAAAGAAATATTCAGTTGAAACATATCAGAGGAGGCTGGAGTAGCCTTCTGCTTCATTTTGCTCTGTTTTCAATGAGCCGAGTTACTAATGGATTATCATTTTACACCAAAACAAAAGGCAGAACTTTTGCTGATGATATGCTACTTAGACATCATTTTCATCAAAGTTTAATTGCTTATGGGGAGTTGACTAGTTGTATTGTTCCATTAAAATCAATAGTGTTAATTGCAAAATTAGCTAAAAAGCAGAAATAGGGTGATAATGGATCATATAATACACCCATTTTTTTTTTTTTTATCAAACATCAGTGATTTCAATGCTGTGGCAAACTTTGCACTCTCAAATTACTCTAAGGTCAGCCCAAACCTTTAATCACACATATTCCATCAATATTGTTTGACTAAATATCATTTTAAATGGGGCAATGCAGTGCAAGTGAATAAATCATCCAACCAACAGTTTTTTATATTACAAAATAAGTAGCCTACAAATAGTAAACTGTGACACTTAAAAAAACACTCTTTTTTAAAATTATTAATGTGAATGTCCTCACACTGCCCCCCTGCAATGCCATTATGGGCACAGCAGGGGGCCACACTCCAAAGTATAGTACTATGAAGTGATGATTATGATTTAGAAAAAATGCTTTGTATAGTTGAGTAAAATGCTTTACACTTAACATGGAAACAGAGGTCAATTGATCAATCAATCTTTATTTGTATAGCACCAAATCACAACAAATGTTATCTAAAGACTTATTACAAACAGAGCATGTCTAGACCATACTCTATGTTAAATTATTAACAAAGACCCAACATCAAGACAGGACAAGATCTAGTCCCCTCTTACAGACAGGACTCAGTATGATCTGATCTCCTCTTAATCCAACGCAGTTGAAGTAACACTTTTCAGGGGCTTAGGACAGTGGATAGAGTAGAAAGCTGGGAAGAGGTGAATGACATGTGGCAAAAAGCTGCGGGTTGGAATTCAACCCCAGCTGCCTGCTCTGAGGACTGTAGCCTCTGTGCATGGGCTGCAGTATGATATGTGTTTCCTACTTTACATCAACCTCTGTGATGATTGTATTCTGAGCATTCTGAAACAGCACCCAAGGACAGTTTAGGATTCATCAAGCCCCTTCATACATCTGCTGCGGGTCACCACAAGATCAGCACTGCAATCCAAAGTAAAGTTCTCTCATCAATCCACCCACTCTCCACTGCATCCTGAACATGTGGATTCAAGACTGCCAGAGATAATTCTTTAGATTTGAGATTCGGTAAAAACTTCCACTTGGAGTCGAGGAAGAGCTGACATAGATCTTGCTGGTCAAAAGTCAAAGGTCAAAGGTCAAGTTGGCTGTAACCTCACCTTCTACCCATTCTTGTGACTTCTACATCCCTGTGAGGCCTGGAGGACATTTCCCCATGACTTCCAGAAGCATCCACTTGGACTCAGGGTTGCACTGATAGGTCAAAGGTCACACAAAAAAAGAAAGCATGGTCAATAATCCAAGAAAATATTCACACTCGAAGTCTGAGTAGTTTGAGTATCTTTCATTATTTTTCCCCTCTTACTAATCAAATAATGTCATCAAGAATTTGAATCAGGAAACAGTTTTTCTGGCGTTGTCCAATGGAAATAAGTCCATCTCAAATGAATGATCAATGGTGCATTTAGTGAAACTGGAAGAAGATATGTTTTTCCCTCGTTGAAATGAAGTGAACTGAACCACATACAGACTCCAGACCGCCCCTGCTGTGGCTGACCTGAATGATGATGGAGGATATAAGTCCCTGTCAGGCCACGCAGTCCAGCCCATCTCCACTAAATCCCAGTCAATCACTCGTCCCTGTATCACACTCTCCCAGATGGCAGTCACCACCTCGGTGCTGTCCCAATCCATCATATGTCTGATTCCGTGAGGCAGGAGGTGTTAAAGGTGTGTCGAGGTTGGCTTTTAACTGATCTACAAACCCACAAATCTGCCAGAGAACAGGTCAGAGGTTACACTGCTTGGAACCACTGACTTTTGACCCAACCCAGTTCACTGTCCATTACTCATAACTACCGCTCGCTAGGCTATATAACCTCTCCTAACCCCTGATGCTACAACCCCTCTCAGCAATGTATGTCTGTCCTTCTAAATGCCTGTACGCTGAACCATTCACACACATACACATACAGACGCACACACACACACACACACTGATAATTCAACCCACATAGTGTGGTACTGGCAGTCTTTTTGTAACTTATTACATATAGACTATTAAAACTCATCAGTCTAGAAGTAATAGTAATATAAACACTTTAACAATTTTAGCCTAAATACATGTTGGTGCATCTTGTCTATTGTTTTCATCTTTCAACACAGTATGAAACAGTCTGATTTTACAGATATTGGTGCCATTTTCTACATCAGTTTTAAATTGTCCACAAATGTACATAATATTGAGAACATACATTTGAAAAAAAATAATTCATCAAGGTTTTCTCTCATGTGAAGTTGCAAAATGTAAGTTGGTCCTGTTACACTTCAGACAACACTGAAAGCACTTTTTTCCCAAAGGATATTTTTTGTATGTGTGTCTGTTTGTGAATGTGTAGGTGTGTTTGGCAAGTTGCAGTTGTTTTTTTGAGATTAAGCCTTTTTGTTTTTTTTGTTAAGTTTCAGAACATTTTGTGTATTTGCTTTTGTATGGCAACTTTTCTTGGATAGTGTGCAATGATAATAATTCTATTCTATTCTATTCTATTCTATTCTATTCTATTTTGTTCCATGTTGTTCTGTTTTATTCTATTCTATTTTATTTTACTTTATTTTATTCTATTCTATTCTATTCTATTCTATTCTATTCTATTCTATAGTGTTCTATTCTATTCTGTTTTGTGCTTTTCTGTTCTATTCTATTTTATAGTGTTCTATTATATTCTATTATGTCCTGTTCTACTATATTCTATTATATTCTATTGTATTGTATTCAGTTCTGTTCCATTGTAATGTATTGTATTGTATTGTATTTTATTGTATTATATTATATTATATTATATAGTGTTCTGTTCTGTTCCATTCCAAAACTGATACCCTGTCTCACCATGAAGATCATTGTAACAACTTTCCATTGAAAACAAACCTTCAAAGAGAATATATTTAACAGGTACAGAATTGAAGAACAGAGGGATAAACTGTAGTATTATGTGTACCGAGCAATGACCTCATGTTATTTATTTATCTATTTATTTGTACCATTATGGCAATTAAGAAAATATGCATACTTTGGCGTTACCTACATGTTTCACCCTGTGTTTGAATTGAATCAATTAATCTAGATTAAATGGAAAAAGGGATCGGACTAGATAAGTGATGTACTTCACCCTATTCCCTTTTTGAACAACCTTTTGTTATATCAGTCTTTACAGTGAGTATGTTATGATGACTAATTGCTTTGCTTGACTATGTATGTTTTATATTTATTTATTTGTCTTCCAAGATGTTCAGGAAAAAAAGAAAAGGGTTGTTGGTGGTTTTAGGAAAAAGGGCAAATAAAAGTGACTGATGATATTACGCCATCGGACGACAATTTTAGACTTATGATTTATAATCTTAAAACTTTCCTCCTTTTTTCTTATTTCTCGAGCCATGTAAACTAATAAACCTATCATTGTGACCTTTGTATTAACACCAATCTCGATAGAAGGTAAAACAAAAATGCCTTTCCAAGTTTTTTTTGTTTTTTTTTGCAACTTTTAAGGAAGATTTCACCATTTACCAAAATAACATTGTTTGTTTTCATGACAAGATTAGTAAATGTATACCAAAAGGACACATCAAGGGTATATACATCTCAAGCAGTAAAAGGGTTATGTGCCACAGTGGCCAGGAGCTGCACTTCCTGCAGCGTCTGCTGCAAAGAGAGAGAAATGCTGAAAGTTTGATCTACCTACAATGAGTCTTACAAACAAAATTGAACCAAGAGAAGCCTCACAAAGGAATCATAAGAGTCTTTTAAAGGGATAGATTCAGACTTTCAAGATGAACACTTTAACTAATGACAGAATAAAACATACCTTTTCAATATTGAGTGGGCTCATCATAAAAATGAAAGAGTAGAACTACATAACCAAGCTGAAGTATTCATCTGGAGACATAAGTGTGAAAGTAATGTATTTCAGGTAGATGAATCATGAATTATATGAAAATGTGAGTCATATTTTACAGATTATAGATTATGCAAAGTTAAGATATCAATTAATGGGCTGCAGTTTGCTGTATATCCACTGAGCAGACATGAGAGAAGGAATGATCTTCTCAACTAAACCTTTGCAAAAGAGAAAATCATTATGTTTTCTAATTGGTTCCATCATATAGCTTGTCATACATTGGGACCAAAGGGAGGTATAACAAACTGGCAACCCAAAAGTCATTGTTATCAATAGTAACCATATTAAAATGCAGAAGAATATTATGTCCTCACCATCAATACAGCCATTAGTAACAATCTATAAAGCCTGTGCATGTACAGAGAAAGTGGTATAGATTTGTAATGTTGACATACATAAATAAAGACAGATGGAAGTTATTCTAGATTTGTTGCACACTGCAGACTTCTTTGTATGCTTTTAATTCTTAGATAATGTGTAAAGGCTGCTTACACTAGCAGTAACCTGACAAATGAGTGACCTACTGTGCCCTAGAAAAATCCGAAATTTCATCCAACTTCCAAAATGAAAAGGTAGAAATATGCAATTGTTCAGACGCACCTACGTGCTTAAAATCATGCATAACTGTGAAGATTTTCCATCAGTGCCTCATATCATTAACCCCAATATGAGGTTGCCTTTCTGCGACCCTAGACCATTTATTATTATAATAAACAACCAACCGACCTTGTTGTCACGGTCCTTCCCCCTGTCCCAGTTCAACTCACAAATATCCTTGGACCCGTGCCTGCATACAAACACAGGAAGTAAATCATCTGTGAGGGAATAAGGTTGGGGACGGATGGCCTTTCAACTTTCTTCGACCTTTATTTTTGAGAAGGGTTGTTGTAAGAGCGTCCTCCAGGGAACTCAACGCCCTCTGAGCATGAATTAAATCGAGTTTAATAATAAGAGGGGGTATGGAGGGAGGAGGTGAGGGTTGGGTATTTTATTATTAATTAGATTAGAAAGTTTTACATGCATCAGCAAAATGTTTGTGTTCCTGTCGTCTCATTACTGTCAGCTATTTCAGCAACTTCCTCAGGCAGCGAGTTTGTATCCCCCTTGTTTTACTCTGCAAAGTTTAAGAAGTTTAAAATGATGTTTCACCTACACATATAAATAGGCTAAAATATAAAATAGAATTTCAAAGTGTATACATTTAGATTAGGTGAAGCTGGTTGTCTCCAGAGTAAAACCTTATATGCCTTCACTCTATACTTTATTAAATCAGGAAGTCTGTTTAAGGTAACCAGAGCTGTGTGAGGACAGGCTGAATCCATTATTTATACAGGCGATATGTCGGTGCATCAGTCTCAAAAATCTTGGGGGATGAGATGGATGTGAACCTGTCATAAAAGTTTATAAGGTATAAGGTAGTATAAGGTGGTATTTTGCTTTTTCCCACTGGCGCTGTGAAATTATGATGAAATTCACCCTGAAGATTCCTTCGAAAGAAGTCGTCCCTGTCTAACCTGAAAAAAAAGTTCTTATAAGTGAACTACATGTCAAGTCAACTTAAAGATACATGTTTTGATGTGCAAATTGCACAGTGCGAAAGGAGCTTGAATCTCTATCAATCACTCAATAAATCAATCAAACAGACCTTATTTGTAAAGCACTTTTCACACAATGATATTTTATCTCAAAGTGCTGTACCTAAAAATAATAAAAATAGCACAAATTAGAAATATTAAAAAAATAAGAAGACTTCCCTTTTCCCCCATCCCAATCCCAACGCCAGCCCTGACCCTAAACCCACACCACAATCCATATGTAAAGTTAAGAACATAATATATGCAACAATGATAATAAAATAACAACAACAAAATAAATAAAAAAGAAGTTGCTGAACGAACTGAGGAAACGCTGTCATGATATCTTAACGAGGAAACACCGGAGGAGAAATAAGATATTAAAACTCAACACAGGAAATTAAACTCACCAAAATAAAATAAATCAATAAGATGCTAAAATACTAAAATATTAAACCAGGAAAAGAAACCAAGATGCTACACTAAATGTAAATACAGCAAAGTGAAACAGAACAAAATGTTAAAATGCTGAGGGTCTGTAAAAATCTTAAGATAATAAGATCAAATTAAGAACAAAAAAAAATGTGTCAAAAGTAATTTAAAAATAGGACAGTGTATACTTAAAAAATGTGACTAAAATTGCAACAAGATAATTAATAAATGAAGTCAGATGGAATAAGACTATCATGAGAATAAGTCTCAGTTAAAAGGGAGACTAAAATTGACTTTATGCAGTATAAACAAAAAGAAAACATGTTACACTGAAATACAAAGAGAGCTGCTTGTAGCTTGTTGCAAAAGAGCACAAATACCAAATCATTGTTTAAGAACTTTGGGTGGCCAAATTTTAAGATGAGCCGAAGCCACCCCTGGACGCCCCTTGGATACGTCCCTGCAGGTGAGTGAGCGCGATAATAAGTGCGTCACTCACTCACCTCCAGTCTCCCCCGTTCAAAAAAGGACGCCATTTGAACGTGCATATTACTGCACAAAAATATGCAAAAGCTTTATGTGGGCCTCAACGTTCATTGAGGGTATTTTTCTAAAGCACGAATAAGTTATCTGATGATATTTATGCTTCAAAGACGTGAAAAACGAGCTGAGTTCGTTTAAAATTGTTGGCTGACGTCCTGCTGCGAGTGAAGTAAGCAAGCAGAGACAGGAGAGAAGAGGCCTGAAGCTAAATGACTACAAGTGCAAAGGGACATTTTACCACTTGGATATTATACAGTTTCCATCCATGGAGGAAGGAGGAGTAGACCCCATTCAACTAATAAAGTAAGTCAACATTTTTTTCTTACTGTATTGATATAATTTAATTTCCTTGGGTTATCCTGTGTGCTTGGTTTGGCTTGGCACTGAAGGGATTTTGTTATCAGACAGACTGTGTGAGGTTATTTAAAATATATGTTTCTTGAATTGAGCTTAAATTGGTTGTTGAGTGTGTTTTGAGTGTGTGGAGAATCATTTGTTGCAAGTTTCCTCTGAAAGTAGATATCCATTGTCTTGTTTTCAGACTGAGCATTGTTACTAAATTTGATGGAGGTATTTCTTCTTTATTTTTGTAATTGCACAGAACTTTGTTATACAAAGTATTGGCATGTACAAGAGAGACTTGTGTCCATTTCCCCTGCAGTCCTCAGTTTTTAAAGATTATTAGAGCTAAATACAACCTGAGAGAGACAATATTAATTAGAGTGAGCCAAAATTGCAATTTGCTAAGACAGGACAGCTTCACAGGGCCCTTAAATGGTATAATCCACAAATTCTATCCGTAGGGGTTATACATAGTAAGTCCATTTGGTCCAGAGTTTAATGAATACATCTTTCTGAAGTAATTGTTCAGGAGGCAACCAGGAAATCGCTAAATCTACACCTCCCAAGAACAATGCAGTAAATTGTAGGGGTAGGTCAATATTAAATATGCTTTTTGACATTATATATGAAGCTTTATCCAGAAAGGTCTGAACACTGGGCACTCCCAGGAGATATGCCAGTGATAAAGGTATTTTTGAACACATCAAGCATATAACCAAGGAATGTGTAAGATATGTATTGATGCTTGGATAAATACTTTTGGATGAGGGAAGTATACATTTCTTTGAATTTATTCTAAATGACATTTTGAGAATACTTTGTGGTGGTACAAGACACTTTTTCAAATCTGTATTTTTCAACTTTTGCTCACAATCTTCCTCATTAAGAGGAGTTTCTATTTCCTGCACTGTACCGCACCCATCAGCAAACATCATGGTTGCTGACAGGTGTAGCCAATAACACTGATTATCTCTTAACGATGACACCTGGCAGAAGGTGGGATATCTTAGGCAGGAGGTGAACAGTCCTTAGCATTGATGTGTTTGAAGCAGCAAAAATTAGCAAGTAGATGTGATTGAGTGTAGGAGGCTAGGAGGCTTTAAGGACTCGAAACTGTAGAACTGGGAATGGGACAGCACTTTGTGACTTCTCATGTGACCTGCATGACGTCATGTAGCTCACCTTAGCCGCATTAGGAATTTTTATTGCACAATTTTTTACTTTCCTCAAATTTAAGGCTCTTAAGGGATGGACTGACTGCCATGTGGTCCCGGCTGCTACTGTACATACTGCTAAACCACACAATTTAAAACATATAGGCTTATAAATATTATACTATATGTGAAGATGAATAGATTTAGGCTGATTAAGGCTGTTTTTGACGTTCATACTTACAGGCAAACTTTTTAGTAATGCCAACATTGGTTGTTCCAATCATGCTTCTTGTTAACTATCTCTCTATTTTAAATTTCATGTTACGGCGTTCATTTACCCTTACATGCCCCCTGGAAATCCCATGTTTCACATCAAAATGCTATGAACTATGGGTTATTCCCTTAGCTAAGTCTGCAAAAATGCCCCTTTACGGAAAGGTGAGTGTGTGAGTGTGGACATTGAGATTGGGCCTAAATCTCCCAAACTGCAGCTCTTGAGGTGTTTTCCTGGTCTGCAGGGGTCAGTACTTACCTGAAGTTATCCAAGGAAGGGAAACCAGTGAACCTGCAACACTTCCATGATGGCTTATTGCTGAGACCAACTGTTCGTGGTGGTCTCTTGGCTTTAAATAGGACAGACTCACCTTTATGTGCCCCTGCAACTTTGCACAGAAGTCTAAAACTTCGACTTCATATACCACCTCACCCCAGAGTTCACCTGACAGTTTCAGTCACTGGCATGAAACGACTTGATCAATATAGACCCTGAAGACTGTGTGAACTGGTCTAGCTTAAAAATCTTGTTTAAAAGAAGAACATCATAAGTTCAAGATATGAGTCAGAAACAAAGTATGATTTCAGCAGGGACGAAAAGTTATAGTGTCAGGAGGATGAGTTGCTAAAGTTTTTACAGCAGACATTATAGATTGAAGGAAAGTCTGAAAATGAGCAGGAAGAGAGTTAAGATTCTTGGCTATAGTTATATATTTTACACTCAAACTTTTGCTTCATTATACTAATGCAGCTGTGCAAACAACAGATGTGATTTGTTGGATATAGTTCTCTCATGGGGTTTCCACAACACACAAAGATGGCAGCGCAAACATTCGCATCTTGCTTTTTTATGACCATATCAGGAAAAAACAATAGGCAGGGAATGTTTGAACATTCATTAAGTGGCCTAAACACAAAAGCAAGACATTATATCCTTGAAGGAGAACAAGAACAACAAACTGCCTGAGAGAACAAAAAGACCTCAGAGGGGAGAAAGAGAGAGTAGATAAAGTTCTGTGTCCAATTGATTTTATTTAGAAGACAACTTCTTATCTTCCTTTCTGTCTGTAGTCTTACATCATCCCTTCCAGTGGTGTACTCAAGGGGGGCGGCACCCCTGGACCGCCCCTCCCTGGGGCCATCACGTCCGAAAGAAAATGTTCTAAAGTGCCCTCTTGGATTCCACTGTAGTAGATAAAACATTAAAAATTGCCTTCTCTGATGCCCTTTCAGAGTAAAATGCATTAAACATGCCCTCTAGATGCCTCACCTATGTACAAAATGCAAAAAAGTGACCTCTGGATGCCCCACCTATTTATGATATGCATAAAAGTGACCTCTGGATGCCCCACCTATTTATGATATGCATAAAAGTGCGCTCTAGATGCACCACCTATGTGCAATACTCCAAAAAAGTGCCCACTGGATGCCCCTAAAATTAGTAAAACATCAAAAAGTGCCCTCCGGATGCCCCATCTATGTACAATATGCCAAAAAAGTGCCCTCTGGATGCCCCACCAATGTACAAAATGCAATAAAGTGCCCTCTTGATTCCCCACCTATGTACAAAACGCAAAAAAAAGCACTCCAGATGCACCACCTATATACAATACGCCAAAAAAGTGCCCACTGGATGCCCCTAAAATGAATAAAACATCAAAAATTTCCCTCTAGATGCCCCACCTATGTATGGAACGCAAAAAAGTGCCTTCTGGATACTCCTTAAATAAATCAAAAGTTTAAAAAAATGCCCTCACCAGAATGCAGGAATTAAGTGTTAGCCACTTGAAATTTTCCGGGGGAGAACCCTCAGAGACCCTCCTGTTAATGCTGCCTCAGTACATTTAAATTAATCCTAAACTGTGACTACCAGGGGTTTGAAAGGAGGTGGCCTTTCTGGGGTTTTCACCCCTGCCCTCAAACAGCCTGAGTACTCCACTGATCCCTTCCACTTAGCTGCCTGTCTGTTTTCTGAATCAGTCACAGTGTAGCCACCTTGTCCAACATCCCCCTTCTTTCCTTCAAACACTGTATTTCCTGTGAAATAAACTCTGACAGCCTTCTGTCGTGAAAAGAAGACTACCTTGAAAAAAAATTCTAATAGCTATCCCACTTCCTTCCACCTGAGTCCTGTCTGCCTGTCTAACCTCAGCCTTTTGATCTGCATTGTTTCCAGAGTTCTCTCCTGCCTGAGCAGGTCTCGTCTCTGTCTGAGCTACTGTATGAGCCCTGTCTGGCTACATCTGCTGCTATTTTACCCAGAAATCCTTATTAGCTGCTATATATCTCAGCACCTGAGTAACTCTTACCTGTGTGACCCTGCCCTCACCGAGCTACCACACAGTCACTCTTTACTTCTCCAGCCTGTCACTAGTGAAGGTGACAGCTCTCACCCTTCCATGACTTTAAGGAGGTTAGAGGGTAGTTGCATAGAAATATTCACTCTTGATTAAAAAAAAAGTGTGCAACTTCTCTGCATGTGTGTCTGCCTGTCTTCCTCTGAGTCTATCTTGCAGCCCACCTGAGGACTCCTAAATGTGTCTCAAATTATCTGGCTGTCATTTCATGCTTGTCTAGACTGTATCAGTCCACATCAGGGGATGAAATTAGCACCTGCCATCTGCTCGATGCAGGGGAAATGTTCAACCTGTCACCACGGCACTTGTGCAATCTTATATAAATATTTAGCAACATATTTAAACGTTTTCAAATCCTTTTTTTAAAAAAAATAAAAACAATTTCTAACTAGAAAAGTCCGAGATATATTCTTTGACATAGGCACTCCTTTTTTGTGTCTTACTCATTTTTTTTTTTTGTTTCTTACCAAATAGCTGATATAACATGGTTGGACTTTTGGTTGAGGTATTTGTAGGTGTTGACGAGCATGATAGTTGTTTAAGCTCAGGTAAAGATAATCATCATGGTGGAAAACACCTGACTTATATTTAAAATACTAATTTCCTTATTACAACTGTCATAAAAAGAAACAATCTTTATAAATGAACCTCATCTTAGTGCTAGATAAATCTTATTCCAGCTTTCACCATGGTGCAGGCTTCCTTGGAGTGTTAGTGCTTATTGTTGTGTGTTTGTGTGTTTGTGTGTTTGTGTGTGTGTGTGTGTGTGAGTGAGATAAAAGTTGGATAAGATTTACACACATCATTTTTAAAGTGCAGTTTGTGAAAAGAAAAAAATCGGAGCACAACTCAGATTTTTATTGGACCTACTAAAACGGCCATCTGTGGCTGCCTGTGTGGCTCACTGCTTTTCAAACCTACTTGCATCTGTGTTTGGAACTCAATATGTTGATCTTGTTGGACGAAAGGTCTGTCAACTCACTCTTCTTTTTAATTTAGTCACTCTCTAAGCCTCGATTAACTCCTGAGGATCTGAAATGTACTGAAATGTATTCAGGAACTTGTCACCAACCTTAAACGGTGTGAAGAGCTGAAGAGCTAAATTTACAAAGAGCATGAATGTTGGACTGAAATACATTTGCAAATGTTTGCCACCAAGTAAGCCATGCCAACACCAAATATTGTCAGTGCTGTGTTCCAGATCGTTTTCACCGATCATGTGTTGAAAAAAGTTTTAAAGGTTTGGAATAAATTTGGACTTGTTGTTGTTAACAGGCGGCCAACTCTAAAAATATCCACTATTGATGTCTTCTAGTTCTTGAATCTGATCTTATGATTTTTAACACTTAAACAAAATGTTGCTCTAACTTCTGCTTAATAGCTTTCTCCCAGTCGTTCACTCCAAACTAACCTTTCTCTTATCCGTCCCCCCCATTCTCCTCCCTCTCTCCTTCCATCCTCCGTCTCTCCACGCTCTTGTCGCACCTCCAGACGACTTATTTACTAATGATGTGCAGCAAACGCTTACTCTTGTGTTTTCACGCTGCTCTCTTCACCTCACTCCTCCTCCATTTCCTCGTCCCCCCAGCTCTCCCTCCATCCTCTCCCCGACCCCTGAATCCACCTCCCCTGACCTCCCTGAAGGTGAAACCTGAGTATCTTTAATTGGCCGGTATCAATTAAATTCTGAAAGCACATGATCTCAGGGGGATGAGTAAGCGGACCCCGCTCCAGCTAGTTATCTCTGCTTCCTCCTCCTTCTTCGCTCTGTGGACTCCCGGACCTCAGTTCATCCTCTCACATGATACTACTGAAGTCTCTCGCTCCCTCTCTGCTCCCAGATCTTCCCTTTCATTACATGGCCATCTCTTTTCCCTCCATTTCCTCCCCATCTCTCTCTTCCTTATCCATTCCTGCCGCCACTTTTAAATAGATCCCCGCGGCAGTGACTGAGCCAGACACGGCCTCCATCATGGGACCAAGAGGAGGCTAATGCCTTTTTAATGAGGCCTCGGCCACAATGTGACACAGTAAAGTGGCAGGAATCGGTGGCTGGTGAGCCCTTGGTCCAGGGTATTTATCACCTAAAACCCTCTGATCCACTGTGCCTGTGGGAGGTAGATGGGGGGGAGGTAGAGAGTAGGTGGAAGGCAGAGGTTGAGGAGGAAAGAGAAAGTTACAGAAAAGCAGGGTATGCAGTGAACAAGTCAAAGAGATGAAGGAGAGGAGATGGAAAGTAAGTGGAGCAAACAGGTGAGAGGAGAAAACAGAGTTTATGGGAGCATTTTTTAAATGTGTCGCCAAAATAACCCAAAATAGAAAAGGGAAGAAATAAATGAGTAACGGCTAAATTCCACTAGATCCACATCCGGTCTGTCTCTGTTCCGTCACAGCACTGGATCTGACGGGTTTCTATTCTAGTCAATGGGTTAACTTCCACTGGATCCACTCAATTGTGTTCCGCCTGCGTCTCAGATCGGCACGCTGGAGCCCTCCAGATCAGATACGTAAGACTTCAATTTTTGCCGTAGGCCGGAGAACGATGCATCAATCTCAACAGAGAAGGTTGAGCAGGACAGGAAGTCAGGCACCAAAACAAAATAAAACATGCGGTTCATTTTCAGAATAAAAGATTCCATGTTATGGTATTTCACTTAACTACAACAACGAACCATCATGTTGAGGGGAGCCAGGCTTGGAGGATAATCGTTGATTCAGTGATTACCTTGGGAAAACCTCTTTCACATGACTCCAGCTGTCTGGAAGTCCTGCGCCATGCTGCGTTCCGAAAACGCAACCGATGGGCGTCGACAGATAAGAGAGCCAAAGCCGGACCGCAGATCTGGTGAAAGTCCCATATAAGACAGACGAAGAGCTAGAAGATCACTGCTCTGAGAAAGCTCCATTTCTTCTTTAACCCTCTTCCTCCTTCCTCGTCATCTTAAGTGGATCTCACATGTTTAGCATCCCACCGCCAGTAGCCCCTGGAAGCGGCATAATGTGAAATCATAATAAGAACCATAAAGCTTCGACAGTAATTAATATTCCTCCATACATATTGCCGCAGAGCCCGAGAGAAAGGCACTGAGAGTGGTTTCGCCTCCAGTGAGGAGAACTCACATTATTATATTCCCACTTCATCCAATATTAATGCCCATTGGGCCCAGTATTCTAATATGAGCTCTAGTGAAATGGCCTTAAGTGGCTGAATGGCAAATAAGATAGATTAGCAACAAAAGAAAACCACCTATTTCATTATTAACGCACATGATTGAAAGTAATGGGCAGAGTGAAGGCGTGAAATCTAAGAGTGTCTGAAATATGAACTGATGGAATCTCCTTTAAACTCCATTTTCGGCATCGGCGTGCTCGCTTAGGACTTCAGTGGCGGTCTATTATGGCTCTGTGCCACATAAAAAGAGTGAGGTCCAATAAAATGGCCGTTGTAAAAATCGCCCATTACAGTTATTTGCTTCAATCTCTCCGTGCTGCTGCATTGAGCTTCGAGGCGACACCACCGTATCTGTCACACGACCTGATGCTCAGGGAGTGATTTATTTTTGTAGTATTTATTACTTATTGTTTTCATCAGAGGTACTGTAGCATGCTTTGGCTTTAGATTACCATTCTATCAAAGGTTTGATACTCTCTCTTTCGAGGTTGCCGTTGTTACTGAGTCTGAGTCTACTTTCATGTAGCTGCACAGAACTTACAATTGTATCCATGCTCAAGGGCTGATCAGACAATAATACACGTGTGTTCTGGGAGTGTTGTGAACAGCAGAGGCTGATTCAGATTCAAACATTAGCGTCTCCTATAGTAGAGGAATTTGTGCCATTTTGTATATCAAGCAACATCCAAAACAATACAGTAACAGCTGACATTATAACATCAAGTCATCTGTTCCCAGGCAAAGAATGCATGGATGCGTGGATGGTGACTTTGTGTGCTTTTGGCAATGCTTTGCAAGTTGCAGCAAATTGGACTGATCAATCAATCAATCAATCAATCAATCAATCAATCAATCTTTATTTAATATTGTGCCAAAACACAACAAATGTTATCTGAAGACTCTTTACAAACAGCAGGTCTAGACCGTCCTCTGATATACTAATAACAAACACCCAACATCAAGCCAGGATAAGATCCAGTCCCATCTTACAGACAGGACTCAGTCTGATCTCATCTTAATCCGACATGAGTAGAGCACTTTGTAGCATTTAGCAAGTTACAGCGACGACGACAAACTTCACTTTAACATGCAGAAACCTCGAGCAGAACCAGACTCATGTTAGACAACCATCTGCAGAGACTGAGTTGGGGTTGATTGTAAGAGACCTGTGTTGATTCGACCCATCCAACCACCCCGACTATACTCATCCTTAAACTCTTTTTTTTTTACCTCCGTGGCAAGGACAAACTTCCTTTAACAGGTAGAAACCTCGACTAGAACCAGACTCATGTTAGACAGACATCCGATGAGACCAAGTTTGGGTTGGAAAGAGGGATAGAGGAAGATGCAGAGAGAGAGAGGGATGATAGTGGTGAGACCGATAGTAGTAGTTGTAGCAGCTGGAGTCTTGAACATCCACACCAGCGACTGAATGAGGTCTCTGTCTGTCTTTTATTGAAACATCGTGATGCGATGTCTTCTTCCAGCCTTTGGCTTGTTTGGATGCGTGAACCTATAGTTGCTTTTCTTTGTTGCTTTCCTGACAGAGTTTTCACAAAATCAGTCATGACTTCAGATTAAGACTTTTTAGGTTACACTGTTTTTGGCCTGAAGGCTCTCCTTTGATCTTCCAAAATCTACATACCCTCAGCTTGTGTACAAAGTTTAAAAGTAGTCCTACTTCCCCTTCCAGCACTATAACTCCTGCATAAAATGTATCCTCCTCCTACCTGTCTTACAAGTTTACTTTATATAATTTTATCCGCACACCACAGGGATCCAAACTCCTCTCCCTCTGATTGCAATTTGTATCAATTTGACACAGGGTACTTTTTGATTAGCTTTAAATGAACGTCAATGATAAACTTTAGAGAATTGACCTTTCCAGTGAGGACAGTTGTTGTTGCAATAAAGCAAAGCACCATGCTGCTACAGAGAGAGCTACAAGCAGAGCAGAGGGAGCCATGGGGGCGGAGAAATGGCTTGTAACAGCAAAGTTGCTGGTGCAAATCTAGTTCTGAAATGACTCAGCAATTACCACCAGGGTGTCCTTGAGCAAAGCAGTGAAGCCTCTCTCTTCTGCAGGGTCCTTAGGTGTCGAAGTTTGTTGGAAACATTACGCAGCTCAGTCAGCTCTCTGTTTGGAAACAGTGGAGGGGAACAAATAAAAAGTCTGGTGTATGTATCCGCACAGATGCCTCCGTCCCAAGAGTACCACTTTTTATAAGATTATACCGCTACTGCTGCTTCTGCCCTGTTGCTTCACCCGACACGCTGCGCTCTGTACTGCATTTGTGATACACAGCAGACAAGGAATATGCTGATTTCCCATCCCACGGGAGCTAAGCTGGACTAGATTAGGCTGATGTCCCTGTGGGGAAACTTGTCTCCAACTCAGACTCCGGCAAAGGTCTTAAGCAGGGCGAAGCTACATGATTACCGGTGTAATGCTGTCCTTCCGGTGAAAGAGAAACATACCTGGGAGTCTCCCGGTCAGGTTCCTACAAGCTGTAAGACAGCATGAGTATTAGTTTTTAAGAAGATAAGAAGATATGCCCTTCATTTTCCCGCTGCAAGCGTATGTTCCAGACAGTCATAAATGTTGTATGAGTCTGAGGAGGGCCTTGGGAGAGGAGAGACGAGGAAGTAGAGGAAAAGAGGACAGCATTAAACGAGGAAGAGGAAGAAAGAGGGACATAAGTGACAAGTTGGTGGATGCATTAGAAGGAAAGACACTCAGCTGAGCAGATTCAAGGCCAGGGTATGAAGCAGTGTGTATATATTATCTGTAATAAGTCTGTTTTATGTGCATACAAGAGTTTGCATATGTTGTCACTACAGTGTGTTTTACTGTGGGATGAAAAGAGTGATCGTGGCCTCGGTTCAGGAATCAAAAACATATCTGAGAGAGTCTCTGCTGTAATGAGCATCTGACTGTAAATACTCTTGCCCCCTGTGTGTGTGTGTGTTTGTGTGTTTGTGGGTGTGTGTGTGTGTGTGTGTTTGGTTGTGAAGGGGGACATCAAAGTAATGATCTGCCTTGCGTGACCATGTATACGCTGCATGCTGTAGGTTTAATCAGGCACTCAGAGGCTCAATAAGTTCTGCTTGTAAATTAAAACAAAGCTATTTACATTCATTTACATCTCCTTGCAGCTCGTGCATTTCACAACAAGCTCTCTGAATGAACCATGGAAGCATCAATTTATCACAATTTGTTCAGGTGCTCATTGCCTCATACTGAGTGGCAGGTTTTTTCTTCTCTTTCTGAAAGTGTAACACATTAAATGAATCCTCGAAACTTCTTTAGACAAATATTAGATTCCTTGTTTTTTTCAGCATTTAACAGATACAGAAAAAAACATGTAATTGCTTTTCCTCATCTTCTGGGCTTGTAAAGATTATCCCTGCATGTGTCAGTGTTTTCCCTATTGTCATAGTTAATCTACTATTAAATACAATGGAGGATTAGGGCCACATCAGGGAATCAAAATAAGAAGAAGTCAAGAGTAAAGTCCTAAATGTACTAGTATAAAAATCATAATTTTACGAGAATGAAGTAAGAAAAAGTTGAAAATTTACAAAAATGAAGTCTTAAATTTATGAGAAAATTTGTAGATTTACACATATGTTAAAAATATAGAAAGATGTAGTAAATACAGGCCATGATTAATCTTTATGTAGGTCCAAATAACATGAAGAAGGTCAGCCACCTGCCTGCACTAAAAGGAGGAACGTGGATCAATTAGCTTGCCTTCGTTACAGTCAATTCAGAATCCTGATACTTAAGACGATGTGGTGCTGATGTGCTAAACTATTTAGTTTTTTTTATGAACCTTATATTACAGTAGAATTTCACAAGATGATCCACGGTCCTCTTTGTAGTGCAGGTGGCTAGCTGCCTTTCTAAACTTCCCCTACAAAATAAAATAGGCCAACCATAGCCTAAAATTATTGCTTTTTTCTCATGTATTTGTGATTCAAAAAAAATTGTACTTCCAAAAACTTATAAATGCATGACTTTATTCAGATTATTTGTGAAAATTTAGAACTTTATTCTCAGACTTTATTTTTGTAAATGTATTTTATCTATCTATCTATCTATCTATCTATCTATCTATCTATCTATCTATCTATCTATCTATCTATCTATCTATCTATCTATCTATCTATCTATCTATCTATCTATCTATCTATCTATCTATCTATCTATCTATCTATCCATTCCACCTTTATTCAGATAAGAGAGGACAGTGGATAGAGCAGGAAAGTGGGAGAGAGTGGGGTAGTGACTTGCAGGATGAGGGCTGCAGGCTGGAATCGAACCCGGTACGCTTGCTATATAGGCGTGCAATTCAACCATTAGTCTAAATCGGCACCTATATATATATATATATATATATATATATATATATATATATTTTTTTTTTTAAAGATTAAGTGTCGCTATTTTTTTCAAGGTTACATTTTTGGCCTTTTAATGGATAGGACAGCTGAAGAGGGACAGGAACTATGGGGAGTAGAGAGAAGGGGAAGACATAGTTGGGAGTTGAACTTGCGACCATCTCTTAAACAGCGAGGCCAATACAAACCCATACGATTTTCTTCCCGATACGATCTCTCTTTTTTTCTACAAGCTGGACAAAATACTTCATAGTTAATATTCTGGAATAAATAGTTATTATTTAACGCACTAAATGTCGGAAAATAGTGACGAATGTGCGACACTGCAAAGCACAACAAATCAGTTTTCTATCATGTGAGACAAAGAGAAGCAGCCCATCGGATCCCTCCTGGATCTAATATATTCTCATTTTTAATTGATCCCATATTTACCTTTAATGTATTCTGAGCGTGTTGCTTCATCAGTCATTATTCTAAATTAATTGCCAGAAAATAAGGAGGAAAAAAAACACAACCAGAGGCAGAAAAGCCAGCGGTCTCTGCAACAAACAGAGTTTCTCTCCGGGCTGATGTGGGGCAGTGATGAATACGACTGCTACCCCATCATCAATCAGACCACAGCCTGTCTCTCTCTGGGATGGCCTCCCGCCTGTAACACCGCGGCCCCCCCTGAAGGGGCCTCAGAGGGGGCTCGGTAGAGACCACAGAGGCTCCCTCTCTTCCCTCTTTCTGCCTCCGCTGACAGTGATCACCCCCATCCTGCAGTCCCCCCCTGGTGAGGAAACAATCCCTCAGCGGAGATGCTAAAAAGAGCCTGAAGTGACGCTGGGAGTAGAAGAAAAGGTGAAGGGAATATGGAAGAGTAAGTTAAGGGAGAGTTTAAGGAGATATGAAGGTAAAGGGGGAGAAAAGGAAGATAGGAATGAATCTAGGGGATATGAGGGTGCTCCTCTCTGTGACTCACCCTCCCCCCATTCCTCCTTTGCTCACACAGACAGAACACACTGGCCTGTCTTTAACAAGGCGCCTGTCCTTGGGAGATTTCTCTCATCATCAATCAACTGCAGCCAGGGAGCGACAGTGGGCAGAGAGCGGGCGAGAGAGATTGAGAGTGTAAGAGAGAGGCAGGGAGAGAGAGAGGGAAAGAGAGAGATGGATAGAATGAGAGAAATAAAAGTAGAAAGTGAGGGAAGGAAAGTGAAATTGATTTAATTAAGAGATGGAGGAAGGAGTGAATGAATTGAAGGAATACATTTCTGAAATGTCTCCCCGGTCTGCCTCCATGTGATGCTCGGCCTACAACAGGCTCATTGAATATGAAACAGCTGCTACATGCCGAGCTGTGGTGCAGCAACATGTTGTGGCAAAGCTCAGTGCACTAACAAGACAAATAGTGTTGTTTTCAGAAGACTTTTCCTCCTCAGATAAGCCAGGTGAAAAAGTTTCCTCATGATTTATTGCCCTGATATCAGTTTTGATCTATAATCTTTTGTCATTGTTGTGCCTGCACATGTTGGATGGCTCCGACCAAAAGAGAATCCAGGTTTAACATCCTTCTATTATCGAGCAGACAGTCCAGCAGAAATCCTTTCAGCACCTCTGAAAAATCACCACAACATTTACAACACCAAACGGCCAATGTTCAGAGCTCAGAGATTGGATGTCTGCCAGCCTGAGAGAGATTGTTCTGGTTTTTGGAGATTTTTATTTCCCCCAGTGTCAGGAGGAAGCTCACTTGTGGAGGCCTGCAGAGTGAAACAGTGCTGTGATTTGCATACACATCTTTCCAAAGGCAGTGTTTTATTTTACATTTAGTGAACACCACAGTATCACTACAAGTTCATATTAAATGCAATGCCCTATCAACCTTCTGTTTACATGTGCTTAGCCAAAGCAGGGGGCAGACTACTTTCAGATTGTAATAGAGAGGGTTTTATGCAGTACTTATGAAGACAGACTCTCACTGGTGGGCTGCAGGCCATGATACTCTCCAGAACAGACACAGATGTGGAAAACAGGACAGAGAGAAAATGCAAGAGATATTTTATTTGTACAACTTTGTGCATCTGTGTACATTCCTGTCTTCAACCAAGCTAAGTGGGCATGTTCATATCAACAAGTGAGCCCCTACAGACATAGACACTTTAAGGTAGTAGAACTGTCATTGGAAAATGGAAGTGCAAGTATTGGTGGACAGTTTCAGATTCATCCCTAAAGTGAATCGTTGAACAGATCAGTTTTGTACAGTCGTCTCCTTTATAGTCAGCTGCCATCCTTTAGTTCATTGACAGACTTGCATCTGCCTTCCACCAGATCCGTCTCCGATCCTCTGCAGTCCGGCTCTGTGCTCTCTCGTCCGTTAACACCCACTGGCTGCGTTTTCAGAACGGAGCACGGAGCAGGAACTTCGGACACCTGGAGTCACGTGACCAAGTTTTTCCTGCGGTAATCACTGAATCAAAGATTATCCTCCTCCTCTCCTCATCCATGTTGTCTTTATTGGTCTCAGAAAACCTCTGACCTGGCTCTGCTTATCATGACGGTTTGTTGTTGTAGTGAAGTGAAAAATGATTCAGCAATAACACAGATTGGTTGATGCATTGTGCTCTGGCATCCGGCAAAAATACAAGTATCTGATCCGGAGGGCTCCAACCTGCCAGAGTGGATCCAGTGGAAGTTGACACATTGACTAGAAAAGAAACCTATCAACTCCAGTGCTGTGACGTGACATATCGGGGACAGACCGGACTCAGATCTGGTGGAATTTGGCTGTTAAGCCAAGGTCAGACTACATAATTATAGCCTTATCTGACAGACTGAGGTTTCAGGGACCATTGTAACAGACTACTGAGTGAGTGTGTGGAAGTATGTTTGAGACATGCCTGAAAACTTGTGCTTATGATTACTGTCATGAGAATCACTTAATTTGCAGACTAAAACAGATGTCAAAGAACTTGTGCAAATTAGAGAAGTGATGGCTTTCTCTCTTGAGTGCATGTGTCTCACCGTGTGTGGTGTTCTGTCATTGTATTGCGTTTGATCCATAAACATATAACACAAACCAGTGTTTTTCTATAGGAGTGCAATGTGCAATTCACTGGCCTCCTGAATATGATCAACCCAACAAACCTGTGTGTGTGTGTGTTTGAGTGTGTGTGTGTGTGTGTGTGTGTGTGTGTGTGTGTGTGTGTGTGTGTGTGTGTGTGTGCGTGTGCGTGTGCGTGTGCATGTGTAAATGCATGCTCTACATCCACTAGTGTATGCTAATCAGCAGCCATAATGTCCTGTCGAGGGAAACACATAAATCAGGTTTGGTTTGACTTTGTAGTGAGACAAAGTGTTCTGGGAGACTGGGCTGTAAAGAGATGAGCTTCACACACACACACACACACACACACACACACACACACACACACACACACACACACACACACACACACACACACACACACACACACACACACACACCGACACACACACACACACACACACACACACACACACACACACACAGAGAAATATGTAAAGTGTATTATTTCCTCTCCTCTGCCTGTCCACATATCACCAACTCTCTGTCTTTACGTTCCGCCCTCTCTGTCTCTCTCCCTCTCTGTCCATTGTTCTGTCTCCTCATCCTCTCTCTTTTCTTTTCAATGCTTGTCTGTACTTAGACCGAATTATATGCTTCCTCTCATCTCTCCGTCTGTATGTGACTTTACCCTTTGCCAACAAGCTCAGGCTGGAGTCCAAACACGTGACTCACAGTGCCACGGTGGTATGGACATGTTCCTGAAGGCAGCATCAGACGTCTCTAGGTCTCCTGATGACGATGGGACTACATGTGAAGCGGAGCTGTAGCTGTCAGTAAAAAAGGTATCTCAGTGAGACATAGAGGACTCACAGAGCTGTATATGTAGCTGTAATGTCTTTATTCAACAAACACATACTGGCACAAACACTCATCAGGCTAAACACTCGCCACGGGCAGAATAACTGATGAAATTTTCTGCCAACTCTCAGAAGCACTTTCTCCGTCTTCCGGCTGGCCAAGGCAAACAGAGCATGTCACCACTCCCGCATCGCCTTCTGCGGGTTCATTTTCATGACAGCACAGTCTAATTGCCGAGGTAATTAGATTAGGGAAGGCTGTGTTAAAAATAAAAGTCTCTCATGTTTCTCAGCACTTTTGCCTCAATGGGTAGAAGACGTTTGAAGGCAACATCCATGGAGGCCAACAAAGTGCTGCTCCGTCCTCTCCTTATGCTCGCCCCTCTCTTCTCTTCTTTGGCTGCAGGGAGAATGGCACTAAAGAGAAACTTCCTTTCACAGAAAATGTTCCGGTGGGGTTCCCGTGAGAGACAGGAGGTCAGAGGTCACAGAGTCCGCTCTTTTTAGAGCGAAGTTTTGAAGCGAGGATGTGTTGTTTTAAGGAGAGGGATTTTGATCATATCCATCAGCAACCGGTCTCCAAGGGGAGAGACATTTTACTTTGCCTGTGATCGTGTTTGTGTGTGAAGACACGGTGAGTGTGTGTGTGTGTTGTTGCTGTCAGAGTGTACATCTAAGCTGAGATACAAAGTGTTGTCAAAACTCTTGTTACTTCCTAGAGTCTGAGTTGTCAAGTTAATATGGTTTGATGCTCAATAAGAGCTCCACAACTGATCTGTACGTCCCTTCTCTTCCACTAAATTTCTTTTAGCTCCTCCTGGAGAATCCTGACACGTTTCAATGTCAGATGAGATAATCCCTTCACCGTATTCTGGGTCTTTCTTTGGGTCTCGTACATTTTGTACATGGCCGGATAATTTAAAAAAGAAGCTTCAGGAGGAAAGGAAAGGAACAGGGTTACAACAGATATTAGATTAACACCACAACTTCTGCAGCTTTGTTAGCAAAATTGTACTCCTGCACACTTTCATGCTAAACAGGAAATTCAGATGGATGTCCATTTCTTGGTCCTTGATAAATATTGGTCATAATCATATCTTCCAACCACCTCTTTTATTCAACACATTCACTGGCTCCCAATACAGCATCACATTCACTCCAAGATCTTGCATGTCACCTACAAAGCCCTCAAAAACTTTGCACCCTATACCTTGCAGATCACCTTCGATCTGCCCGCCTCAATTTCTAGATCTTCAGATTCTGACCCCCATCACCAGGACCAAGTTCTGCACTTTGGGGGTGCACCAATCATCCACAACTCAGACTCACTCCAGTCATTTAAACCCAAACTCGAAACCCACCTTTCCAAAAAGCATCAAATATCAGACTCCTGAGGCATATCCTGTCAAAGTTTTAAATACTGTATTTGTATTTCTGAATTTTGTATTTGTGTAAAGCATCTTTAAGTATTGAAAAAGCGCTATATCAGTCCTATTAATTATCATATTATTATTATTATCATTAGTCATCCTTCTCAAAAACCTTTTCCTTATTTCTTTCTTTCTTTCTTTATTCATTTATTTACTTATTACTTATTTATTTATTCAATATTTTTAGGCTTTTACACATTTATTATAGAGGAGAGGAGAGGACAGTGGATAGAGCAGGAAACTGGGAGAGAGAGTCGGGGTATGACATCCAGGAAAGAGGCCACAGGCTGGACTCGAACCCACGCCGCCCGTCATAGTGGTACGCAATTTAACCATTTCCGACAGTCAACTTTCCGACCGTCTTTCTGATTTTTTTTTAAGTAATGAAAGTAAACAGTATGTTGGTTTGTTTAGCATTTTTATTTATTTATTTATTTTTCAAATATCTGTTTATTTGAATTTTTACATATTGCAAACAGAAGATCAGTGTAAACAATTAATACAAGTGATGCTTTTTTTTGTATAAGAAACAAAGTAAGTGAATGAATGAAAAAACGGCAAATAATAATACATGATGATCATTTAAAATAAAAGATGAATTAATAAATAAGACAATAAAAAATTGTGAAAGTAGAATAAAATGACTAGATTAATATTTTAAAAATAAATAAGTGAAAAACAATACAATAAAAAACAACAATAATAATAATAATACCAAAAATAAACTGAAAAAACTCATTTTTAGAGGTAATTTTTAGAGGTAATATTTAGAGTTCATTTTTAGAGGTAATATTTAGAGGTCATTTTTTGAGAACTTATTTGGCATTTTGTCTTCATCTAGACTCCAGAAGTAGGCACCACTTGTGGGTAGTGACAGTGTTTACAACATCCAACAGGCTTCATGTCTAAATCAAGTTTGTGACATTAGAGCTGTATGGTATGAGTAATATCTGTGCTGCTAGTTCTTTAACTCTTGAAACAAATACTTAAATGTACCAACCTTATCGAAATGTTAACCTAAAATCTCTATATGTAACATCATCTAATCTCACATGAAGGAAAACCCTTGTCTTCTGATCCTGGATGAATAATGGTAGTACCATTTGTGTGTATTTGTAGTATGTGTTTCTGCTGGGTTTTCCTCTTCTGTGAGTGCTCCCCTGCATACATGACGAAGCCCGCGGTCTCTCTATCTACTCTGTTTTTCTTTAGGTGCGAAGGCGTCTGGATCGATCGTGCGAGCCGTACACTTGATGCCTGTTGATTGATGGCGTAAAGGTGATTTATTAGTCATGTCCAAGTTGCAGGCAGCAAGGGGAAGGCTCTTTTGTCCCTGTCTTTTGAGGGCCTTGCTGTAGTTTTTCATTGTGTTCGCTGTCTTCCCCACTCTCCGCTCTCTCTCTCTCTCTTTCTCCTGCTCTGTTGTACTGTCACCCTGCAGTGCCCTTTTGGATCTGGCTGCGAAGCTGCCTTGTAGCAAGCGGCGCAACATCTCAGATGTCGTGACCTCAAACAGCTCTGAGTGTCTTTCTATAGAAAAGGACTTCAAGAGAACCATAGGCAGGGATGACGCAGATTTCTCTGGAGTGCTTTTATTGAAGCCTAATAGTGCACAAATCACAAGCTTCAATATGTAACCTTTGTCAGAGTGGTCTTGCTTGAATCAGGCTGGGTCGTGAAGAAAACAGGAGGAAGAGAGGGACAGGTTGACTCGACTGCTCCTATAGCTCTTGAATCACACTGACAGCTAGCAGAAGAGGGTCAAGTCTAAAATGATTGTGACTGCTCATGAGTGAAGGAGTGTGAAGAAGAGGATAGTTGACATCTGGTGCTTTGGAATTCAAACTTTAATACCAAGTAGTTTGTGATACCACGGTGAGTTCAAGAGACCCTTTAACATGAAAGTGTGATGGTCTCTTCCTCAGTCTGTTAGTTTACACAAATCTTTACATCAACTCAGGTCTTCTGACTTTTGTTATCTGACCCCATTTACAATGAGTATGTTGAGGTTCAATCCAATGTCACAGTAGATGTTATGATCGTGAGATGTTAGATGAAGCAGGAAGATTTTACACCGAAAAGAATGATCAGTTTTTGTAGATGTAAGGCACAATTGGATTCTGATCTGTTGGGACCACCTCCCACCGTTCAGGCTGTGTCCTTCATTTTTGACAGTGCAAACAGGAAGCAAGTCTTTTGTGTAAAATAAGATTTTTGTGAAGTTTGAGTTTGTAGATTCTCAGGTTGAGGTTATTTGCATTATTTTATTTAAATGTACAACAAAGAAATATCAAATTGAATACTGTGTATCAGTTTAGAGTATTGTTTTGAGTAGTGCTCCAGCCTTTAAGGTTACAAAGGGTTACAGGCGGAGCGATGTTGTTTCCCCACAGTGCAGTGAATGCATCACGGTTATGCAGTGTTCAGTTGAACTACAGTCGCAGTGGACATTGAACGTGTCTGAAATGCACAGCAGAAGTTGTCTCCATGCTCTTCCTTTACCCACATCCTGAAAGTTTATTTAATGAAGTGTATTAAGTAAATAGTTAAAGCAGAGTCAGCACGGTAGACTAACAAATCTGCTTTGAGGTGGTAGGTTTTGAGCTGTCACTTGTTTCAGCTGTGTTTATAACCCGCTCCAAAGGTCTTTAAGCCCCGCCTACCTTTTATCCTGCGACATGATTGGCTGTTCAATGCTGTCTTCTTCTTCTGTTTAATGTTGGGTGGCAACTAGCGTATAAGGCAAATTAGCGCACCCTCCCTTTCCAGTCGTTGGGGGGTGTAATAACAGGTTTAAATATATCAATTTTTTATCGAACATTTTTTTATTTACATTAAGAAAAATTATATCACGATAATTATCATATTAAAATTATCGCCCAGCCCTCCTGCACTTGCCAACAATTGTAGTCTATGATAGAGCAATGATAGAGCAGGTGAAATATTACTCCATCCTCTATACGTTTGTGCCTGTTTTACTGTCTTTAGAAGGACCAATAAAGATAAGACACTTCTTTTCAGCGCAGCATGTACTCGTGCCATATTAAGTAAATATATGATGCTGAGAGTTTGAGTGTTTGGAGCTGGAGGGAGGAAGCTGTCTGCTCATGAGTACATGCCATTTCTTATCACAGATGAGTATCCTTCCCTCCAGAGTGATATGAAACACATCTGAACACATGATCAACGATCCAGTTCAACAGTGATAGATTTCAGGCTGCTAGGTTTTGATATTGCCTCGTTTCAATGTGTGAAATGCGACGTAATGTGGAATGATGTGATGCGATTCAACAGAGCACAAACAGATCCATTTTAATTCTGCAGTGTTTTACATCGGTTGCAAGAAAATCCCTCTGTAAACAATAAATCAACACAATGCAGTTCAGAGGGAGAAATATTATAATGCGTTGTATTCACACTGTCATTTATTATTATGTAGACTACTGGAAATTTATAGCAGATAGAAAAAAATGTATTTTATGTTAATACTCTTCAGCAGACCTTGTACAACATAGAACACATTTGTTGCTGGAGATGCAATTATACTTATAGGATATGTTGGCTGCCTTTGTGGGTCCAACTATTCTTATTTACCTTTTAAAACCTGACAACTTAGACAATAATGCAAAGAAAAAAGAGGATACTTATACTTGTGTTGAGCTAAGAGCTTGTTTCTAGAGCAAATGATGAATCTTTTGACTATTCTGTTCTTCTTCAGACCTTTCCTTGAACCCTGATCATCACCTCTATGTCAAAATCATCATCAAGCAGAAGCTGTTCCCTGATTTCAGGGAACAAAGTAAAGTAGAATATCGAGAGGATCTGTGTCCTGGTCGTCACAGTCTTGACTTTCATGTCAGAAATCACTGGCCGGTCAGTATTAAGTAGCCGGGAGTGATCCGGTAGTTCGGCCTGGATTGGGGTAAATTGCAAAAATGGTTGCAGTGTGGTCGCCACTTTATTTGATGAAAATGACAGCTGACAGGGCCATGGGTATCTCAGCCCTTCTTTGCTGTCAGTAGTTCAGTGTTCATGACATGATGCTGAATTTACCCCAAAGAAGTTGGACACAGGCTGAGCTTTGAAACTTTTCCCAGGGGGGACTCAGGCACTCAGACTTTTTGCTGCTGTGACTGTCTTTTTAAGTTTGCCTGTTGAGCTTTTTGAGATGTCAAGTGTATTTTAAATGAGTATACCTAAGTATTCTCATGATCTGGAATAAGTTTTTTCATATCTAGTCACGAGAAAAGGATGACATTGCAAAGTTGTTGCAGGTTTTAGTTTTTTCTTTAGGATTGTGACTTTACTATAGAGCTGGGCGATATAGAGAAAGATGTTATCATGATAAAATATTTCATATTAGTCTATTGATAATTATCAGGATAAATATGAAACCTTCATTTAAATTTAAAGGCAGATGTTTGGTACTGAGTGTAAGATGAAGAAAATAGACAGTTTGTTAGTTTGTATCTGGATTTAGTTTTCTGATGAACTTCTTGAATCCATCATTTCTGACGGTGTTAACAGGAAGCAGGTCTTTTATTTATTATTACATTTTTGTGAAGTTTTAGTTTGTAGATTCTTATTGCTCTCAGGTTGAAGTTATTTGCATAATCTGATGTATTTACCCACATCCAGAGAGTGTATTTAATTAAGTGTATGAAGTTAATAGTTAATGCAGAGTCAGCACAGTGTCAGACTAACCACTCTGAGCTGCTAGGTTTTGAGTTTTCTTAAATGTGGCTGTTGCTTGTTTCAGCTGTGTTTACATTCTTCTCCTCTCACCCTGCAACATGATTGGCTGTTCAATGCTGTCTTCTTCTTCTGTCTAATGTTGGATGGCAACTAGCGTTTAAGGCTCATTAGCGCCACCCCCCTTAAATAAATCGAATATGTATTGAACATTTGTCATATTTATATTGAGAAATTATATATAATTTATGATATAATTATATCACGTTAATTATGGTTATCGAATTATCGCCCAGACCTACTTTACTACATGGAAAAATACGTCTAAATAAGGCGTATAGGTTGTTTTCTTGTTACTTCTTCCAACATACAGGTGTAATCTGACCTGTTTGTAATGTGCTGGTGTATCAGACATCCTTATTGACAGTCTAACTCTAATAAAGAGAGAGAACATGATATGACAGGAGAATTTTGGCCAAGCTGTCGTCTCTGTTGGACATTTTTTTCTATGTATATTCTTGTTGAAATTCTTGTACTGTACACCTTCTTGTTTGCTGCTGTAACTCCATGAATTTCCCCGTTGTGGGATGAATAAAGGAGTATCTTATCTTATTTTATCTTATCTTATTTCAATGTGAAAAACAACAACAGATGTAGATTAACTAAATCCCTCATTGGAGTGGGGAAATAGGGGGAGGTAGAGCGCTCAGAGCTCCGGCCGTAACAGGCTTCTCGTACTGGCTCTGCCTTCCAACATCTCACTACAGACTCTGCTCTGTGCTGTGTTTTGGGTCATGGGGACCATAAGGAACAATGTGGTAGGGTAAGTTGTATCCGTGTTGTAACTACCTGGAACTTGCATGAACAGAGCTTGGGTTGATTGAACGTGGCAATGATGTATGTGTTGTATGATAGACAGTGAGAGCTGACATGGAGAAGAGTGGCCAGAGCTAACTGCTTAGCAAGATAGGTCCCCACTTCATAACCCTTGGCTCTGTTACCATCCATCTCATGTTGTGGGAGACATAAAGTACCATGTGCTATAGGCTACGTAGCTTATCAATAAAGAATATTGGTATGAGCACATGCATGGTGGGGGCTTATTCTCTCTATAAAAGCACGAGTACCATGTCTTTATTTCAAACAGAGCTGTGTCTCATCAACTATCGATGTCATAATACTACAGACATGATGTATAGTTATTTCAAAGCTGGGTAAACCCTACTTAACAAAAAGGAGGGAAAAGAAAAGAACCGGAGAAGGATGGACGAGGATCACACGCTCTTTGGCATTTTCGTTTCTTTGCAGCAGAACTGGAGTTCCTCTGCGGAGGACTCAGCGGGAAGTCGGCTCCACAGCTATGAGAAAGCGTGTATTTGTGTATGTGTGTGTTTGTGTGTCAGAGAGACTGTGAGAAAAATGGTGGATTGTTTATTCAGTGTGCATTTGAAGTGAAACCGGAGAGGCGCAGTGAAACCTGCAGGGAGCCTCGACAGGAACTAAAAGGTAGTGTTCTTTCACTCAGGCGTTATATACACACATTCACACTGACAAACATGCTCTCTTTGTCTAGAAGACATGAAGTTAGAGCATATGGTTCCGTACGAAGACATCCCATGAAGGACTGCAGTAAGTTCTCCCTTTTTTGAACTCAGTGCATCCTTTCTTGCGTAATGCTTTGATGAAAATACAATGCAAGCTGCAAAAGCATGCACAAAGGCTGCAAAAATACACACTATAAATACATTAAAACGAGCAAAAAAATACAAAATAAGAGTTCTCTTTAGGCCAAGCTTTTAGATTATCTTCAGGCAGCTAATGTTGGCATTATCAGCTTGTCGCTCTGTCTATTGGTATTGGTCCTAAAGAAGTAAAGAGTGGACGCTTGATGAACTGCAGTTTACAACACTTCCACATGGGCTTCCTATTTTGAGACCGGAGGTGGCCGCTCGGTAGGCCTCTGCGTCGGTACTGGGGCTACGCAGATGATTTCAACGTAGAAGTATAAATCAGACTTAAGTAGGATGTACGTAAGAACCACCCATGTTTACATTAAAGCAGCAACACGTAGGTAGGCTAATTATGTAATGCACAACAGGAAGCCAGGTGATAAAGTACTCTATTGGCTGAGAGTCTTTGTCCACTGTCCCCTTTGTGATTGTAACGCTGTGATCACACTGAAAGCATGGTCTATTATTATTATCAAATGATGTTGCCCCACCTCTGTGATTAGTATTCCGTCACTACTCTGTTTTCGTCCTGTATTTTAGCCCAAACCATAAACTATTATCTTAACCTAACCCAGTGATTTTATGCTATCCTAACCACACAAATGTGACTGTCTGACATTCACCATGTTCTCACTATGATGACGAAAGACAGGCAACACTGTGTCCCAGCAGGTCTTTTATCTACATACGTGCATGAGACATTTCAAGAATAGCAACTGATGAGGAGCCATCAGCGGGTGGCTATGGCCCAAAGGGTACAGACGCTTTGCTTCTAATTGGAGCAAATCACGGTTCAATTCCCAGCTCCTCCACTCTGCATGATTAAGCTTCTGAACCCTAAATTGCTTCTGTGCAAGATGTGTGAAAAGTCAGATTAAATCTTCAGTGTATGTGAATGAGGTAAATGTGGCATGTAGTGCGAAGCACTTTGAGTAGTCTGAAGACCAGGAAGGTGCTTTAGAAGTGGAGTCCATTTACAACCCAAACTCCTGAAAAGTTGGGACGCTGTTTAAAATGCTCGGAGAAGTTGAGGGTGTTCCTCAATCAAGATTTCCTCTTTGTGTGGAACAGTTTGACACCTAGGTTTGACACCGTATATTATAATAAGACAGTTCTTGTTACTAGACAAGTGTGTTTTCTTTCTTACCTTGACATGTTTCAACAAACTTCGTACAGTCTTCTTCAGAAGAGTAACATGCTGGTGGCGCTGGTGGCCTAGCGATCTAAGCGCCCCATGTATCAAGGCTATAGTCCTCGTCGCAGAGGCCACCGGTTC
The DNA here is from genome assembly GCF_009762535.1 of Notolabrus celidotus. Classification (NCBI taxonomy): domain Eukaryota; kingdom Metazoa; phylum Chordata; class Actinopteri; order Labriformes; family Labridae; genus Notolabrus; species Notolabrus celidotus. The sequence goes on along the minus strand of NC_048287.1, from coordinate 24,945,692 downwards.
GACTCCTGGATAGACTATAAATAATGGACGTAGTGACAGTGACGTTATACGTTTCTGTAGCGCTGTTTTGAAGCTATACTCAACCTAATACCTGTCGAGCTAGTGATGTAAAGAGGCGGCTTTGAGCCTCCTCGCCAACAGCTACAGTGCCCCCACCTGTCAATCCAGTCAGCTGTGTCTCTCATAATGGAAAACTTGTAATCTTAATATCTTCGAAATGACCATGTTATGAAAAAATTCAACCCTGTGTGCCGATCAAGGAATGAGCTATCCAAACTACACTTGTTTTTTGTACCAGGATGGAAACATGTTTATTTCTGCTGTAAAGATCTTCTTTTTTGAATTGGTGTGATTGTGGTTTCCAGTACTTCCGGAGCCAGCCTCAAGCGGACACTCAAGAAACTGCAGTTTTCAACATATCTGCACTGGCTTCAATTCTCGCATCCAAACCTGCTGCGTCAGGAGCAGCTGCCTAAAATGATTAGGCAAGAAGAAATTGCGAACAGGAGGTGTGCTAGCTGATTTCTCATTTGCATCAATGAAGCTGATGACAACACAGGCCAGAATCAACCCACCAGATTTAAAACCTCAACATGCACCCCTCTTCATTTTGAATAATAGAGTCATACATAAACAGCATTCTCCTTCAGCAGATGTAACCCTTTTAAAAACCTCTGAAAGAAGAGAGGCTGTTTTAGGGATTCTGGGAGTATCAGTTGGTGTTAATATGTATTCATGCTCACATACCGACAGGTGAGGTCTGTGACATCATCCAGCTAATTGATGCAACTTAGCAGCACACCTGCTGTTTATAGAGCTGTTTTCTTCTCACCACCTGTACCTCCTCCTGGTAATGGACATTATTTTGGGGGTAAATTTGGGGAGATTTTCATTTCTAATTTATTCATGTTTGGCCACCCTGTAACTAAATCAACCCTGGTCTCCATTCTTTAGCCTCTCTTTTCTGACTAACCACTGTTGGCAACCACTCTCCATGGAAAGAGGAATAGAAATTTAATTAAAATTTGTCAGGGTTTTATATTTTGAATAAATTTGGGGCAAGCGACTGATAAAAAGTTTTGGACTGGATTTGTTTTTCCAGAGATGTAATTAAGTTTTTTAATTTGTAGAAATCTCAGTGTTTCAATAATTCTTGCGATATAGAGCCACCTCTCTTATTTGATGTCAAATATACCGTATAGTCACATTTCATCAGTCTTTGGTCCTTTACACTCTCATCTCTTTGTGCTGCTGTCTTTTGTTCCTTATCACTTTCTCTTATTGAAATGTGCTTCCTTACTCTGCTGCATTTCTGTCTGTTGGTATTAATGAGAACTGGTGGTGTAATTAAACAGCAGACATTACTTCAACTTACTGCAAAACAATTCACTGTTATATCTTCCCCACCCATGCAAACCTTTACCATAACGCTCTGCCCCTTCTTTACTTTACCTCCTCTTCCTCCTCCTTTGTCTTGGAGAGTCACTCTTACTTTCACATCTCCTTTGCCCTCCTCCATTCCCCTTCCTGTTTCATTTTCAGCTGTCAGTCAGGAAGAAGATCATCTCAAAGTAAATGAGTCAGAGCTGGCAGGAAACCCAGAAAATCTCTCCTGTAAGAGCGGTTTGTGGTTTTATGAGACTGACACTGTGGAATGGCATAGAGCAATATAAGCATTTGGCAAGTTTATTGCCTCGCTGAGACAGCTGCTTAAAGACTGCAGTGGAAATCTGGTCCTATTTCCACCAAATGTATGTATACTTGCATATTATATACTTTTATTTGGATGGAACAAACCGGAAATACAATCAATCAATCAATCAATCAATCAATCAATCAATCAATCAATCAATCAATCAATCAATCAATCAATCAATCAATCAATCAATCTTTCTTTGTAAAATGCCAAATCACATCAAACAGTATTTAGCTATAGACAGTGGCAAGGGAAAACTTCCTCTAACAAGCAGAACCAGACTCATGTTAGACAGACATCTGCCTCGACCGAGTTGGGGTTGGAAAGAGGGAAAGAGGAGAATAAGAACGAGAGAGAGCGATGATAGTGATGAGATGAGTAGTAGTAGTAGCTGTTGTCGCTGGAGTCCAGCACGTCCGTATCAGCTGGAGTCTGGCACGTCCACAGCAGGAGAATGCCCACGGCAGCTAAGAGGAACCTACGAGACAAGGAAGCTCAGTGACTCCAGAAAGGTCTATGGTTAGTAACTTTCAATGGGACAGGGAGAGTTAAAGTAAGTGATGAGATGGGGGTGAGATAGGATCCCAGTGTGTCAGTGCGGCAGTTCCCCCGGCAGTCTAGGCCTATAGCAGCATAACTAAGAGCTGGTCCAAGCCTGATCCAGCTCTAACTATAAGCTTTATCAAAAAGGAAAGTTCAAAGCCTACTCTTAAAGTAGAGAGGGTGTCTGCCTCCCAGACCCTGACTTGTAAATGATTCCAAAGGAGAGGTGCCTGATAACTGAATGTTCTACCTCTCATACTACTTTTAGAGACTTTAGGTACGATGAGAAGGCCTGCATATTGGGAGTGTAGCGTTCTAGAGGGGTAATAGGGCACTGTGAGCTCTATAAGATACAAAGGTGCCTGACCATTAAGAGCTTTGGAGAAGGATTTTAAATTCTATTTTAGATGTGCATGACTCTCATAATCTCTTAGCATTTGCAAAAGAATACTTTGAAAGCATTATTTTTTAATTTTATAGGTTTTTATGACGTCCACATTGACTTCTGACCCTACATATCAAGGTGTAGTTGCCTGAAAGACCTATAGAGGGTGCCCTTCGACTGCACAGTGTCAAACAAGCATGACCAGGCAGAATCAGAGCATACTGTACTCTAAAGCCTCTTTCTATGTAGCTCTTTCACACACACTCACATATACACACACCCTCCAACCTGTCATGCCTTGGCTGTAGACGGCCTCCTGCTCTCTGTAAAGGAGCGATGAGCAGGAGGAGAAAAAGTGATGAGAGTTGAGGAGGAGAGTGATGAGCACGGGGAGAGATTGGCTCGCTGGCAGATGATTTCAAAGATCATTTTGTCCCCTGAAATAGCTCTCCAGTTACGAAGGTTGTCTGAAAGCTTTAATAAGTAATGAAGAACCAGTGGCCTCGGCTTTCTGCATGCAAACATGTGCATCAGTGTGTTTTGAGGATTTTAAACATGGTTGTTTTGTGTGTGTGATCGCATCAGTTATGATTTAATGCTCTTTATTTTGTACCTGCAGTGTGTTCATCAGCTGACATCAAGGGGAATGAACCTGTCTCTTGTAATGGCAATTTCTTGTTCAGGCTATGATGTCAGCGTGATGGATGAAATAAACTCATGGAGAGACAAACAATTGTCTTTTGTCAAGTTTTATTATCAGCGCTCTTTGCAAAGAGGGAGAAAACAAGTGAACTTCACTCAGTGGAAGTCAGATGTCTTCTGCCCCCACAAATGTGAGTCAAACAGTATATAGAAAATAATCAAATAGGTGTGGTACGTTGACAGGAAGCTTCTTCCAAAAAAGGTAACATCCTTTGGTCTAACAAAGGTCATTGATGGGTAGAGTGCAGAATCTGTGAAAACAAAAGCCTTCTGTACATGACCTTGGACAAATGCACCTGCAACAGTTCCTATCAGTTTCTTACAGAAACACAGAGAAACAGAAAGCAACAGTTTATTAATTTACCACCAGAATATGTCATCAACGAAAGAGGGAGTTTACGGGAATACAGGAGATCTTACTTCTTATCAAGCAATACAATAATTCTCCACCACACTCTCTATCTGAATGGATTTTACACATGTCCCGTGTGTGTGTGAGAGACTTGACTGAGTAAATGTCATGTCCTTGGTGCGAGTAATTCTCAGAGCTGTCCTTGACTTTCCTCATAAAAAATAAGTGCATCATCCTCAGGAAGAGGTTATATGAAAGTACATTAAAGCCAGACATAATCTAAATGTAAACAAGCATCTCCACCACCCAAATATACATCATAAAGTCACAACCTGCCATCACCTTCAACATGACTGACTGGTGCTTTTCATGTTTCCCCACGGAGCTGCTGTTGAGGCAGCTCTTCATACGATCAATTTACCATGAAAGACAGCGACATTTATTGAATATATAACATTTGCTGTGTGAAATATCACCTCTACAATGTCTCATTTAAAATGTTCTAAAAGGTATCTTGCTACATTAGAGAGCTTTACAGAAACAAAGCAGTGTACACTCTGGTTTTTAACACTAGCTCTTTTTATACATGCACTCCTGAACATTTCTTGAAATTTCAGCAAAAATTAGCAAAGTGGCCTATTTGTGCATGTCATTCACAGAAGGACATTTTCCTTTTTCCTATTGACTGACAGGGCCAGGGGGTGGGGGTTGTAGTTGAGTCACCAAACCAAGTCAAAGGCTGTTTTCGAAACGGCCTGCTACATACTACCTAGAACTGTAGTATGCAGTATGTATACCATAGACTGTATACAATATGGGCATAGTATCTGTGACATCATCCATCTGTTTCTGAAGTGCTGTTTTGAGGCCAATCATCGGCCGGAGCCATATTGCTGCTGTCGAGCGATTGTGACGTAAAGAGGCGTGCTTTGAGCCTCCCATTCAACAGCTACAGTGTTCCTGCCTGTCAATCAAGTCAGCTGTGCCTCTCATTGGAAGACTCGTAATCTCAATATCTTCAAAATTGCCGCGTTAGAAAAAAATTCACCCCTGTACAGCGTGTGCCGATAGAGAAATGAGCTATCCAGACTACACTTGTTTTCTGTACCAGGCTGTTTGTTTCTGCTGTAAAGATCGTCTTTTTTGAATTTGAATTTCACACACTGCAAATGAAATACTGAATTTTGACCAATTCAGCCTAGTATAGTAGGCAGTTTTGAAAACAGCCACAAAGAACAGTCTGAGTTGAGGTCATTACCTGAGTCTGAATCCAAGTTGAGTTCTTTTTAATAATATTACCATTATTTATCATTAATGTTATCAAATATTATCATATTTAATCTCCTGCATGTCTGGAGATTAATGGAGAGATGTACTTGTCAGTTCTGCTGCAGCTGGATCACCACAGGTGTCTAATACACACAAAATACTTACATCCACTTTTACTCAGAATTTTATCCAACCAAACATATTGGACTCAGCGGTTAAGTCGCTTTAGAGGCTAATGTTACCGTAACAGTAACATAATCAACAGTCAAGGTAATTTCAGCATCTTACTTACATCTCAGAGAAATATCTGTTAAGTTTGCACTTATTCCCCTCGGACATGTTGTCCTGCTCTTATTTGCTGTAAAACTTTGGAAAGCAAAACCCACAATTCATAGCATCTCTTTTGGCATCCTGGAACTGTAACTGAACAAGACAGCATGTGAAAGCACATGCAGGTAAACACATGTGCCAGCTAAACTAAATAAATGATCAGGGTCTCATATAAGACAAAAACAATAAAACAATCTTCATCAATAAATAACTCAGAGTCCCAAAGCAGCCATAGTGTGAGTTTGTGTCCAAAACTGAGTCATCAGTGCTTGAGTCCAAGTCAAGGCACGAGTCCTTAAAATCAGGACTCATTCAAGTCAAATTTGAGTTGAAGTCCTGGACTTGGGTAGTACTGCTCTGCTGGACACGTGTTAAAAGATGCTGTGTAAGAAATTGTGTGTATAGTGTATCCAAGACTGGAGATGAAGCAACACTGTAATAACATTTGGTCCCCTTTATCAATCAATTTAATTGGATGCACTTACAGTATCTCTGATTGGAGTGAACAAAAACATATAATACTTGAAAAAAACTTTATCACCCCCCCAACATTCTTGGAGGGAAATTAGTACACTAATATATTTAGAACTGTCTAGTATCTCTGTATTAGCTGCATATCAGTATAAGTCATCATGACATTTTTAAAGTTGGTAGTGTTGCTCTGGGGAACAATAATTGCTTTTATATATTATTATTACTAGAATGTAGCTCAAACTCTTAGCAAACACTGTGCAGACAAATATCATGATATAGCACCTATAGCGTACGATGACACAGCAATTATTGTAACTGTCATAGCAAGGTCGTCGTGCAGCAAACTGTCACTACAGTCCCTGCTACACCGCTCACGTGCAGAGGAGACAAGACAGCCTCTCAGAGACAACACACCGGCTCCAGACAGAGAGTATGTGAACAAGAAGTTAAAATGAATGTTTATCTGCAAATAATGTGAGGCACAGTCAAAGCAGCTCTGCCTGATGCCCATGTACAGAGACACAGCGGTGAACAAACACCAGTTTTTCAACACACACGCACATTTTTGGTCCTGAGTGAAAGTTGATGAAACCAGATGATTTGTTAGCTTGTATCTGGATTTAGTTTTCTGATAAGCTTCTTGAGTCCATCATTTCTGATGGTGCTAACAGGAAGCAGGTCTTTTGTTTAAGATAAGCTATTTGTGAAGTTTTAGTTTGTAGAATCTTATTATTTTCAGGTTAAGATAATTTGCAGAATTTGATTTACATTTACAACAAAGATATATACAATTGTATAGTGTGTATCAGTTTAGTAGAGTATTGTTTTGAGTTGTGCAGTCATGGTGGACATTAAACGTGTAAGCTGTGCTCTTCCTTTACCCACATTCTGAAAGTATATTTAACAAAATGTATTAAGTTAATAGTTAAAGCGGAGTCAGCACAGTGTTAGACTAACGACTCTGCTTTGATCTGCTAGGTTTTGCGTTTTCTTCTGTTGCTGTCGCTTGTTTCAGCTGTGTTTACATTCTGCTTCAAACATCTTTAAGCCCCGCCCACCCCTCACCTTGCGGCATGATTGGTTGTTCAATTTTTAAGGCTCATTAGTGGTTGTAGGGTGTACTACAGGTTTATTTATACCAAGTTTTTATCAAACATTTGTTATATTTATATTGAGAAAAATTATAACATTATCCAATTATCGCCCAGCCCTACCTAATGTTTTTTTTGGTGATCAAATTTTTGTCATTTATGCAGTTACATACAGACATAGATTAACAAGGGTCATAGAGAATAAAGCAAACAAACAAAAACAACAAGAAAACAATACAAACAAAAATGGATTTAGTGGTGTGTGTATGTGGGTATGTAAGAGAGAGAGGGTAAGCCCTACCTAGTTATGGTTTTGAGAAACTGTGATGAGTTATGGGAGTAGTAGTCTTTTTTTTTTTCAAACCAACAACATTGCAGATGACAATTTGTTTGTTTATGTTGAGCCTCTTTGATTTATGATGTGAAATATTCGGGATGATTTTATTACAAAACTTAATGAAATTAATAAAGCCCAATTGTTTTTGTCATTCAAGGACAATTACCAACTCTGCATTTGGGTGTTTTTGTTTAGCAGACTTTTATAGATGAGACGAACAATCAGCCCATTAGATATTGTTAAAAAATCCCCCTGAGTCTGCATTGCAGCCCTCCTACATATTCTAGAGGTGACATCATATCTAATAGCTTTCTTTATCAGAAAGAGGAAAAGTAATTGTGTCGTCTGTCCTAACAAATCCCCAGCTGAGTGAGTGTGGAGTTCACACTGTCCCTCTTTACATTCAATCGCTGCCAGAGCTCCCACTGTTGTGTATGTCTTTTGTGCAGAGGCTGTTCTGCATTTATCCCCAGTAAACACTCAGTTTAATTTGACTGGGGACTCGGTATGGCACAAATTAAATCAACTCCCTGTGTACAATCATTTATTTTAGAAGGACAGAGAGAGCAGCCAGTTAGAAGAATATGAACAGATCGTAAATCTGCTGTTCAACCTGAGAGCAAAGGAGATAGCTGGTGCGAAACCAAAATGATGTAATCTCCAAGAACTGTCATGTTCCTTTGTCCTCTGCTGTTTAAAGAGACTTCATCTACATCTAAGGGGTCTGGCAGGAGTGTGTGTTCTGCAGACCTTTTTAGTTCTGATCGCTCAATAGGCCAGAGCACCTGGACGGCACTAATAGATACAAGGCTGTAATTTGTCCTCCGAGCTAATCAGCCCTGTACGGAGAGATGAAGAAGAAGGAGGTTGAGGCTGTGATGGAGGTTAGAGTCTTGAAAAAGTATCTTGAATTAGTAAGTGAGGAAGAGAGAGGAGAGAGTCACTGTTGTTTTACGAGTAGAGGACACCTGCAAAATACAAACCTGAGGAGAGAACTTATAAATCCTCAGTCCTCATCATGTCTGGACAGTAATAAGCCATTTTTCTTTAAATGAACGACCTCCCTGTGCTACATTAATATCATCGTACCCACACGGTGTCACCTCCTCTTTATCTGCTGCCAGCAAGAGGTGTGTAGGGAAGAGGAGGAGCGAGACGAAGTGGAGGCGTTCATACTATCTGTTGTAAAAAGGATGGAGAGAAGAAGGATGAATGTGTCTGTATAAAGTAATAAAGTTCTGGGGAAAGACGACATTATAAAGGGTAACGGGCAGGAAATGAGTGACTGGTGTGAAAATGCATCATAGTTATTCATGGGGACTTGAACATGAGGGGGCACATCAGATTTATTTTGCATGTTGGTTGGTTTTGGATGTTCCTGTTTTTGGAGATCTACCTTGAACCCTCTGCTCAATCCCATTCAAGTAATGCAGGTTTTAAAAGACTGTCAGAGACCAAAATCACTTAGAAGACCATTTATGATCACTTCAAATAAAATATATTTTAATACAATCTGTAAATTAAATTTCAAAGATTTTTTTAAATTTCAAAAGAATCAGAAAAATGTAGCTTTTTCGTCTGTATGATTAAGTTTCATTCTGAGTATTGCCTTATTATTTCATGTTTTTAAGATCCAGGTGCTAACTGCTCCAAATTCAAGTTATTTTCTTAACTGGAGCACGTAAGAGGGAGCACATAACGCCCATTTTAGCCTCCCTCTACTGGTTGCCTGTGCATTTTAGAGTCCATTTTAAGATTCTTTTATTTGTTTTTAAATCTTTAAATGGTCTCGCCCCGCCCTACGTCTCTGAGATGATCCATCTCGACGCCCCTGCTCGGTGCCTCAGGTCAGCTGATCAGCTGCTCCTGGAGGTACCAAGGTCCAAGTGGAAGCTCAGGGGGATAGGGCTTTTTTTGTGGAACTGTGGAACGATCTTCCTTTAGCCGTCAGACAAACCCCCTCACCGTCCACTTTTAAAACTCGTCTTAAAACCCATTTTTATTCCCTGGCTTTCGACTCAGCATGAGGCCCTGCTCTTGTTTTAGTGCCTTTTTATTTTTTTATTTTTTTATTTTTTATTTTTTATAGTTTAACTTTATTTTATCTTATTGTTCTTATTGATTTTATGATTTTATTGTTTGTTTTTATCCAGTATGTTTCTGTACAGCACTTTGTGTCCAGCTGCTGTTGTTCTTAAAGTGCTTTATAAATAAAGTTGAGTTGAGTTGAGTATTTTATGTTCAGCAGGTTAAATAGTTTGATCGGAAAAGGAAGGAAAATATTCTCAGAACTTAATTAGGATAATCTTTAATTTTCTGGCAGTATTATCAGACAATATGATCATCTGCTTATAATTCAAATGAAATCTCAAGTTTTACTTTGAAAATGCCTTTATATGCAAAAATATGTGAATGTGTGTTTTAAATACAACCCTAATCCCCCCAAAATTCGGACACTAGCGTCTACCATCAGTAAGTGGTGTGAATGGGTGAATGTGACAAGAAGTCCATTTACAATTTACCATTTCAAATGTTGAAACTGAAAAATTGTGAATGTTTTATGAAAATAAGTGCTCATTTTAAATATGATGCCTGCAACATGCAATACGTATTACTATTATATAAAGCCATAAGTTAAAAAAAATATATACTGCATATCATTTTTATTTTATTTATTTTGTTATTTACCATTATTCATTAATTAATAATGGAGAAGGAGTGGGATTTAAAAAGTTTTACTTCTTCCCACTCCTTTTTGGATGTGAATACAATTCATATTAGTGAGCATACAATTTATTAGTATTATCATGATTATTATTATCTATTTTTTGTATTATAGCGTTTGTTTTTTTGTGTCTTTTACATGTTGGAAATAAACACTATCAAATCAAATCAAATCAAATCAAATCAAATCAAATCAAATCAAATGGTTGGGACAGGGACAACAAGACGCTGAAAAATGTGTGATATATCAAATAACCATAAACAAATTGAGGAGCTTCCCCAAATTGTGTAGGTTAATTTGTAACAGGTAGGAAAAAAATGGTGTTCCCAAAAGTCTCTTGGAAGTAGCGATGGGACAAGGTTCACTACTCTGAGAGACTGTGTGAGCAAATGGTTCAACAGTCTTTGAATAATGTTCCTCAGCATACAATTGCAATAATTTGGGTTTTCATCATCAATCTAATCATCTAATTAAAACAGAATTTGGAGAAATCTCTGCATTAAAAACAGACATGACTGTAGTGGAAGTCACTGCATGAGCTCAAAATCACTCCCAAAAACCACTCCCTGAACACTGTTTGTTGCTGCATTAATGAATACAATTGAATTTGCAGTACTTTCAAGTGAATGTAGACTTTGAATGATCCTCAAACCAACATTTCACTTATCGTCCCAACTTTTTGGGAATCAGGTTTGTAAGGAATGTGCTTTCTAGCAAACTCACTCGGAGACACTTCAGCTTTGATGTATGAACATATTTTTTGTTTGTGTGTCCATGACAGGATATGACAGCCAATCAAATGGTTTCTACTTGTAAGGCAAGCGTGTGTGTGTGTTTGTGCTGTCGTACAAAAATGTCCACACGAGCATACAGACGTGTTCCTGTTCTTCCACCCCCTCAAGGGACGTTCTAAGCATCAGTCCTGCAGTTTCTCAGAGTACCTCAGCACATCCTCAGTGGGGGAAATGCTTCATTGTTCACAGTGATAGAATAAAAACACACAATGATGCCTCCCTGTCACAGCTTCCATTGTGTGTATGATGTTGTCTTAATGCTACTACAATGCTTTGAGTGTTCCCATCCTGAGGCAGGTAGAAGGCCTTCACGGCTCCACAAACAACAGACCTTAAACTTTGGATTACATGTGATACATACATGAAACACAGGTACTGTGACTGTAATGGACATCTCATTCAAAACAACAAAAACCAAACTTAGTGTAACTGTTGTCCCATAATTCTTGCAGTGTTTAATACAGCATAAGTAGGTTGAGCTACAGCAGAAGGGGAGTGTAAATCTCAAAATGTGGAAAACTTCACAGCTACACCAAAGTTTTCCAGCTCTACTTTATGACTCAGCCTGTTAAAGAAGCTGTGTTCTTGCCTTTTTCAAATCGTGCTCAGTGAAGCTTTGAAGACAGAACAGCCTGAGTTTGGTTGCATTTAACAGGATTACACTGTTTTGATATGAATGTATCAGCACTATTGGATCTAACTGTGATTCACACAATGGAAGCAAAAATCTTCAACTTAGACAAGAACCACAAAACCACAGACAAAGAAACCACAATTGCATAATCCATAGTATAAGTTGCACTTTATAAGTTGCATTCAGTTTTTGCTGGTGTCCCAGAGATAAAAAGGTTTATACTGTCGTCTTCCTGCCTGAAGGTTTCCATTGCTTTCAACAAAGTCCACAAACTGCAGGTTTTGTGCAACTGTTAAGATCTTTCTAGACGATCTGTTTTCCCTATCCTTCTAGCTACAGTGGTTGAGCTCAGTAGAGGCAGCATTTGTAGTTGTGTGGTATATATAGACCCACTGACGTGAGTAATACACAGAGACTTGAGCCACCCCCTGCTGCCGGCCACTTGTTGTCTTAAATTGAGAGTCTTTTCTATCAATTTTGCACTCCACAAGTTTTACAATAACATACTCCTCTCCGCATTTCATACTGGTATATTGGTCGCAATTTTCTATAGGACGTAGCATACTTTTTAGATAAACAAAAAAAAAAACTGTATTAAATGAGCATCTTATACACCAAATTTAATATTGATTTATCAAAAGATAAAGTTGACATGTCCAGTACCCTTTTTTGTTTGACCAACAGTTTATAGCCCAAAGCTATTCTGTTTGATTTGTTGCAAAAATCAACATTTTGTGAAGTTGCCTGTGACTGTTTGGCTTAAAAAAAAAAAAGAACGTTTCTGGGTCATTGACTGTATAATAAATGGACGTGGTATCCGTGAAGTCCCCCCTTTCTGAAGCTCTGTTTTGAAGCCAGTTGTCATCGGGAGCCATATTGGAAATGCTGAACTCAACCTAACTTCGTCAGAGCTAGTGTGAGGTTAAGCCTTTTCGCTAACTGCTAAAAGGTTTCTCTGCAGTTTTCCACATGGTCTTCATATTTTGAGACCAGAGATTGCTGCTTCTTTTGGATCCCTTACATTTTTTCCCTTTTTCCAGGGGGCAATAGCAGTGGCCGCAATTGTCATATGTGGAAATGCCTTTGGAAGTGAATGGACAGACATATACCGATCAGAGCAACACAGTGTGTGAGCGGCAGACCAGCATACCAGCAGGGACCTGTCTTCGAATTAGCCACACCTACAATTATGTCTATTGATATATGCATACGTCTTGATGGGTTATAAATGACATGAGACAACTGCAGAGAAACCTTTTAGCAGTGACAACTTGAGGCTGGCTCCTAAGGGCCAAGGACTTCCTATTAGAGCCTGGTAAAAGACAAAGGTGCTGGTTTCTATACCTAATGTCATTATCCTAGAAACTGTACATCAGGGTTCATCTTTTTATAACCCATCAAGACGTATGCATATATCAATAGACATAATTGTAGGTGTGGCTAATTCGAAGACAGGTGGGCACCTTCAACCAAGATTCATTCATTCATTCATTCATTTAGATTCAGGATATGGTTTAATTTACCAAATAGCCCTGCTGGTATGCTGGTCTGCCGCTCACACACTGTGTTGCTCTGATCGGTATATGTCTGTCCATTCACTTCCAAAGGCATTTCCACATATGACAATTGCGGCCACTGCTATTGCCCCCTGGAAAAAGGGAAAAAATGTAAGGGATCCAAAAGAAGCAGCATGTCTTTTACCAGGCTCTAGTAGGAAGTCCTTGGCCCTTAGGAGCCAGTCTCAAGTTGTCACTTGAGGAACGGCAGAGTTTTGCACTTCTGGGGTGACTTTATTTTTTAAACACCAGAGGTACCCGCTTGGTCAGACTTCAAACCACAGGACACTTCTAATGGACATATTTAGGCCACAACAGGATGCCCAGAAGTGTGGTCTCATACTGTTAGATCCCCGGACATCAGAAACGGCAATGACGTGACAACTCAGGCTGAAACAGACACACAATGGCAGAGTGATACAAAAAGTAGAGATGGGAACAATCAGAGTTGAAGCCATCATGTCTAACTTGTGTCTTAAGAGAGTGACAGTAAGTCAGACTCAACTTTAAATGACTCCGTACTCTCTTTACTAAGTCCCCGTCCCAGATCGAGACATTAGTGCATTGAGGCTCAGTCAAAGCAGAAAAAGAGGAGTGAGAGTCAAAGGCTCAAATCTGAGAGCCATTCAAATAAGCGGCACTCTATTTCACCCTTTTTCACTGCTCGTCCCTGCCTCTCTTTTCATTTTGGATGTCTGTTTCATTTTTTCCTCTTCATACGAATCTCTACCACTCTCTTTTACCTCTTCAGGTGCCTGACGCTGTCTTTTACCCCCTTCTTACCCTCTCATATTTTCCTCTTTCAATTTCCCTACCCCACATCTTCCACTTTCCTATTTTTTTTTAACTCTCCACATATTCCCTTACCACCCATGGGAGATTGGGCATTTTCCCTCACAACTGCTCCTCATAAGTGGCACTCCAGGTGTGTGTGTGTTTCTGTCCAGTGATGCGTGTCCAGAAGCCATCTCCTAGATGGCTCCATTCAAAACAATATTCAGCAGCAGGGTAATTTCATCAGTAGCTCTGGTCCAGGGGTCAACACTGATTCATACCTATTTCCATCCCCCAGCCTCCTGAGATGGCTGATACCTATCTCATATGCTGTCACACACCTTCATGTATGCTCTAATGTATGCATAGACACATGAGGACATATGCAGTGTTAATGCAAGAGCATACCTTTCATTTACACCTCAAGAAGACATCTACTGGGATCCACTCAAAACATTACAGCATTAGTCATCACCAGAGAGACAGCAGTGTTTAAATGAATATACTATTTGTTGGTATAATGTATTGAATACACTATGCAATACTTTACATTATTTGACACTACACTTCTTATTAGGATGCAGCAGTTATTCTGACTTACTGTGGAAGCATTACAACAAACTAAAGTCCCATGTATTTAAGAAACAATGTAAAGCTCCAGTGAGTAAATTTAGTCTGTGTTGACTTTGACACCCCCTGAAGACAAAGAGGTGCATCTTATATCTTAACTGATTCAGTCCTGTGCATTCATAAGTATTGTTTTCTGGAACACAAAAATGTAATCCTGCTGTTTTGAAATGATCTAGTGAATATTTGCTGTGGTCATGTAGCAAAAGCTGTTTCATCATGTTCTTAAAGTCATCCTGTGTCAGTGGTTACAGCATAAAAAAGATACTGAAGAGAAATAATTGATCTTGTTGCTGATGTTCTCATTTGCCTCATCAGATCAGAAGAAGGCATAACTATTAAATTCAGCCTGTTTCACAACCAGTTCAATAAAGCTTTAGTTAAAATATTCAAATGAAAGCGTTCTGACAAGGTCAAAACAAAGTTTAAAGAGACACATCAGAAGTTCACTTGGTGGAGCCAATACAATGAATGAATATGATCGACTTTCTCACAACTTTTCAGACAGTCTTCTGTTGTGGAGAAAGCACTTAATAGCATCAAACCTCTAAAACTGAGATAACATCTTACACTTTTTTGTAGTGATCAGTGTTTGCACATGGAGAAATATAAAGTGTATAGTACAGAAACGAATACGCTTTCTGACAGTGAAGAAATGTGCTGAAAAATTTCTAAATACAGCAAACACTTACACCCACATCAATGTTTGGGTCTCAATTTCTTAAAATTAGCTGAGTAGCTACATTACATTGTTAGGCTGACCCTGTCTGATAGCCTAGCTTCTATTACTGTTCTCCAGATGGTTTCCAAACAAAGGGGCCGAGCTGACCTGTGGCCCTTGTGGCTAATACAATTACTATTGTGAAGTACCTCATACAAACCCCAACCCCATAATAGCATACTATCGCTTTAAGGGGGATGCTCACAGGCTTATACAGGAGTAATCCAAGTGATAAAGGTAGCTGGCAAAACTCTAACAAAAAAAGGATAACCTCTCAAATTATAAGCAATATAAGAATACTCATTGATAAATATATTGTGAACACTAAATTGTAGACAGTTAAATACTGGATAGTCCTTCAATTTCAAGCCTTTAAGATAACTTAAGCAGAACTGTTCAAAACACTTACAGGTCTTAAGAGGAGTAAGAGCAGGTCAATGTTACTTCTGTAGCTAATGTATCACTGGTAAGGCAGGAAAAAGGCATCTTCTGTCCCCAGAAAACTCACCTGGGGCATCAGTAAAACACTCCCAGGCTGTACTTGTTTACACCCTTTTACCACCATGTTAAGCAAAGTGCAGTGCTCATTTAAAGGGACAGTCCTTCCCCGCTTTAAGACGATTAATTTGCTGCTCTTTTACTTGAAGAAATCTTTATCACTGTCAGGATGGCCTTTCAGCAGAGGAATCTCAGCATCAGCTCTCTGTTCTCTGGCTGCTGCAAAATGTCTCTCTCCAAAACATTCTAGTTTAAATCAATGCAGGCAATCTGGCCAGCTGATATTTTCTATTGACCTTTTAACAAGAGATTCATCACAGATCACTTTTCTCGCCCGGAATCACCCGAGGGAGCGCTCTGCTCTGCGGCCTGCTTCTGTCCTAACAGCTGCTGTGATCATGCTTCATACTATGATTAAAGCATGTCAGGCCTTTATCAAATGAAATACGACTCTGTCAATCTAAATGTTCCATGGCCCCTTTCCCAGTCTTTGGACTTTGCGCTGTAAAAAAGGTAGTCTCATGTTAGAGGCAGCACCTACAGGATGTGTCAGTGTCTCCTGTTTAACAACATTAAGTCTAATGTGATTGCCTTTTATACACGCACTCTTCAACCCCACAGTAGGTGTGAAATATTTTGAATAACAACATATTAAGACTTTCACATAGACACGTATTGACACATTTTTTCTTTTCCCTACATCGGTTCTGATACCAGAGGGTTTAAAAGATAAACTCCATACTCCATGGAAAACCAGCATCTCCATTACTGCTATCAGAACAGCTTGTCTCTCACAACAGAAGCCAAAAATGAAAATATGACTCACATATAGCAGCGATGCAACAATCTGCAGATGATTTTCTTCCATGAAATCCCCACAAAATCTGAATTTCTGATATTTCCCCTTGTAAATTTCCCTGAGATGGTCTGAGATGGCATCTCTAAGTGCCTTGTAGCACACCAGCTGTCCAAATACCAGCTACACTCCAAAGTAAATGATGTCCTGCAGACAAAAGCAGCTAAATTTGACACTGGAGCAGCTGCATAATGTGCAGAATCTGGGCATTTTTGCTGAACATTGACTTTTTTGATGACTAAAAATGATCTTTAAGTTGCTAAATGAATGTATAACGATCATACTACTACTAACCAACCACAGCTTTGGTTTCATACAGAATAATTGGATTAAATAAACTTAAGCATGAGCAGTTGCTTGAATCAGGTGATAGTTCTTTACAAATACAAACTCAGTGCAGATGTTTTTATGCCTCTTTCTCTGGCTGATATCCCATCACACTATGAGCTGGTCCTCCCTCACAGGTTGTGCTAAAGATCTGATAAGAAGTTTGTCACTGTGTACCTCGTGTGGGAATACATTTTACCATGAGTTGATAAAATGTGAAGAAGACATCTGTGTTGTTTATTTTTCTAAAAAGTAGAAGATGCATCTTATATCAGTGCATAACAACCTCATACGATGTTGGATTTTGTCCAAATGGAAACATTGGATCATACCTTGAGGTTGTGATAAAACTGACATTAAAACTTCAAAAATAGAGCAACCCACATACACTGGTTTGTAGATATTAAAGGCAAATAAAAAGTTATCACAGAAATTGGCATTGAAAGGTTTTCCAGTATACACTGACATGAAAATCATTTTTTAAGGAACAAATCCTGAAGATAAAAAGAGTTGGGTTGATTTAGAAATGGTGTTGGCTGCTGGGTCCACATACCCTCAGCACCACCTGCAGCACGTAGCAGAGTATCAAAGCTATGCTGAAGGTAGTTCACACTTGGTTGACATCGGAAAATAAGGCCACATACCTTATTAAATGTTGCGGCCAAATTCTACCAGATGTGTCCAGTCCGTCATGGCACTGGAGCTGTTAGGTTTCAATTCTAGTCAATGAGTTAACTTCCACTGGATCTGCTCCGTTGTGTTCAGGCTGTGTTTCTGATCTAGCATGCTGGAGCCTTCTGAAGCAGATACACAAGACTTTTATTTTTGCCTCTATTAAGATTACTAGTTTTGCCCATTTAAGGACAAGACTGACATGACTGACAGGCAGGAACACATAGCTGTTGGCTAGGAGGCTCAAACCATACCTCACATTAAGTTTGGTTGAGTTCAGCATTTCCAATATGGCTCCCCCCGACGATTGGCTCAAAACTGTGCTCAGGAACAGATGGGTGACGTCACGTATACTACGCCCATTATTTATACAGTCTTTGATTACCACATAGAAGAGATTGTTGTTCCAGCTTGAAAAAAAGTCACTTATTGACTTGTAATATGGTAAACTATGAATTTTAAAACCCTCTAAAGTCAGTATGTTGCTAAATTTACAATTATGAAATTGTAACATGGACCAGGAGACATGTGAAGGATTTTTTTTATTTCAACACACAGACACTAAGCGACCTGTTATACCTTGGGCAGGACGACTTTATGACCCTGAAAAGTTGTCAGTGTCACAGGTGACTTTCCCAATGATTGCAGAAAAGTATAAATGAAACTGTACGTTTTATAGATTCTACCCGGGCTTGATTTGCACAGATTTAATTTGCCAGTAAATTCTCATTATATATTTGACTGCTATAATCACAAACGTCACATTAGTGAACCTTACAACAATTTTACTGAGCCCTCATGATGCACCATCACTGCACTCTCATTAATGCGAAAAGTCGTCTGGTTTTATGTAATGCTGTTTTCTGTTTACATGGATCTTGTCTTATTTGAGTACAGATGGTCTCATACATGCTCATGATGGATCTAATACAGCCTGTAAACTCTGAAACAGTCCCACACACACTAAATATATTATACCAGTACATACTGCCTATATGTTTTCCTGACATATACATATGTTTTCTGTCATACACACTCTGGGTCAACAAACAGTGTGTAAATGTTTCACATACATGAGACGTCTGATGTTATCAGCGTCTCTGTGTTCAGCCTGGGCCTGTAGATACTCTCTGTCAAAAGGGTTTATTGCAGAATCCATGAATCCTGCAGGCTGGTCATGTTATCTCCTTGTCTGTAGGTACATGATGTAATCAGATAAGTGGCAGTCAGGTCAAAGCTGCGTGAGTGCAGGAAGAAAAGAGGAGAGAAAGGCAACAAACAAGGAAATACTCGGGCTGGGTTTCAGCTTTTGGACTCTCCTGTTATGAGCAGGAGATGAAGGAGCAAGAAGTGGAAATGGGATTTAAGTCTGGAGCTGAGGGATAAAAAGCAACTGACATCCAGACCTCAGAGAGATAAAGGAGGGAAAAAAGGGACAATTACAGTAAATGGAGAAGAGACTGGATGACAAGGAGACGCTAGAAAAGGGGAGTGATGAAAATCAATATCCATTTCAAGATGATTTTTACACATTTCATCGTCCTTCAGACACATGAGGAAGAACGGGATACTGCAGCCACCCTGGAATTTAGTATCGGTTTTAAACAAGTCTGATTTGGTTATTAAGACATCATTTTTGTATTCATCATATTGATATAGCCTCTGATGTACTTTAGGATAATTAACTTACCATGAGCTTCATCAGCTTAACAATAGTTCACTGAAAAACCCAGTTAGAGGACCAGGCACCAGGACATTTACAGATTGCCTGAGGGTCCATTGACCTGCCGTGAGCCGCCATTGTAAAGAGCTGGAATGCGTGAATAGATTGCATGCATCATCATGTGATGAGAGTGCGACTCTTGCCGTGGGTTTATTCATCTGCTCTGCCACTGATGTCCCAGCTGTCGCCTGCATTATATCAGCGCCATAGCGCCTGACACGAAGCATATAGCATCTCTCTACTTCCTGCCTCAGCATCATCACCAGGTGAAATGGAAAGAGAGTGAAAGAAAGGGGGTGCAGAGAGAGAGAGAATAAGATAGAGGAATGCCCTAACTGCAGACTCAGCGAAACACAACAAAATAAGTGATGTTCACCACTAAAGAACCAGGTTAGTCTGCACATACGCTAGCTAATTAGCCATGTTAATATCAGTGTGACAGAGTGGCCTGTAGTCTACTAATTCGCAAGTTCAACCAAGCGGCAACATCCAGTCTCAAAATATGAAGCTAATTCGGAGGCGATATAGACTGCAGTTCTTCAAGCGTCCACTTGAGGCTGGCCGCCGGAAACCAAATACATACCCATTCAAAAAAGACGATCTTTACAGCAATAATAAACATATTTACAGTCTGGTTCAAAACACGGTTAAGGTCTGAAGAGCTAATTTCTCTGTTCCAAGGATTTATTTTTTCTATAACTCGTATTTTTGAAGATATTACACTTACAAGTTTTGCCTAAATAAGGGCATGGCTGAGTTGATTGACAGGTGGGCACCCTTAAGCTGTTAGCATTTCAATGTGGCATACGCCGACGATCGGTTTCAAACCAGCGCTTCAGAAGCAGATGGGAGACATCACTGATACCACGTCCATTTTTTATACAGTCTATGGACTCAACCAGTCAAAAGTAGCGAAATCTAATGAAAGAGAATTCATACTGTAGAACTAGAGCCACAGTTAGCATGCACAATAAGTTGTTCATGTGGACAGGCATTGTTACACCATGCACAGGCCTTACCATTGGGAGCATTCCAGGTTCAGTACAGTACAGTTCAGTTTGTACCTCAAACTTCTGCTTAAGCAACTACAGCACTTTCTATAAAGCACGAAAAGCTATGCATTTAGTAGAACTGAACATTTGATGGAAAAAAAATATCACTATTGTATTTAATGGCCCACGAAAGAACCTCCTTTTGTCATAAGAATAACAGAAAGAACGGAGTTGGAGGTAGATGTAAAAATAAAGTTAGAAATAAAGTTAAAATGTAGAGCACAAGAGGAGAAATAATGGGGATAATGGAAGAAGCATGAAGGTGAAGCAGTAAAGGTGGACTGAAAAGCATATGAAAGATTTGAGGGACATCGTGAACAAAAGAAAAAGAAAGATACAGAATGTTACACTTGTCTTTGTCTCCCCGTCTTCACAAGGAGGTCAAAGACGGCATCATATGTGGACGAGAGCAGGGTTACAGATATGAGGAATTGCTATAGAACCATAACCACACCACTCCTTCTACACCTTTCTCCCCTCCCCTCCCATCATTTCCCCCTCCCTCCCTACCTCCATCCCCCTCCATCTCATCTCTCCATCTCCCAGACAGTCGTTCATCTTCCGCCGTGTGCCGCCGCTCCCATTTGTTCTCCCCTGACATGGCCTTTTACCTCAGATCCAATTCCCACCATTTTAATCGAGACAAAATCACATTATGGTGGGCTGCTGTTCCTGCCGGCCCGCCTGCACAAGTGTGTGTGTTTGTGTGTACTGCAGGTGTGTGTTTGTGGTAGATGTGCATACATACACAAAGCACATTCTGCTGTATGAATGTGTCTTATATCTTTCTTTATCTAACTGGACATCTGTAAGAGTGTGTGTTTGTGTAAACTATAATAACACAAGGTAGGGTGAACAACACTCGATATATCACGATGATCATAATTTTCTTTCTGGAATGACCTGTTTGTGGAGTAATTCCCTTTACTTTTTTATGCACGCCACCATGACATACAGCTCCCTCTCTCTCTGCCTGTCAGTCCCGTTCTTAAATATAATATCTGTGGAGGGCTTTGATGGAATTTATTCAAATTTTGTGCAAACGTCCACATCCTGGACCAGAGAAAGAAGGTTTTTGGCGGCTAACCAAGATTTTTGATGTAATTTTGTTGCTATTTCTAACAGAAGAATACAAAAGCAATGATAGGCAATATCTCTGTGACATCATTATGCCTTGGAAAACAGCTTATATCCATGTCCTATTCCTGTAAGCACTACAACTCGGAAACGCCTGGAGGGGATGAGCTTGATTTTGGCTCAAACGCCCCTTTGGCCTCAGGCGTGAACTGATTAAATTTTGGTGCTCAAAGGTCAAGTTCAATGTGACCTGCAGGAAATGTCATTTATCATGTTTGATTTAATATCACGTGCCTGAAAGAATAACAGCATCTCTGATAATTGAAAAGGCAGTGCCCCCTTCTTCTACTTGGTGTTACCTGTTTGTTCCTTTGCAAGAAGGATTCAGAGACAATCACATCATCTGCGTAGAAATCAACCCGTGACCTTTAGTGTTGACAAAGCCAGTGCCAAAAACAGCAGTTTCCTGATTGTCCACTTGAAGCTGGCTGAAAAAGCCAAGGAAACCCTGTGCTGTTAGAGCTCACATTAAAGCGGCCATTTTTATAGCAGAATGAAACATATTCACAATCTGGTACAAAAAAAGGACTTTGATCCTCATACTTCATTTCATTATTTGTAACAAGTATGGGATACACCTTTTTGGGAGGGATTTTTTTGCCTTTAATGGACAGGACAGCTGAAGAGAGACAGGAAATGTAGGTAGCAGAGAGAGGGGGAGCATATGCAGCAAATGGTCAAGCCTGGAATCGAACCTACGACCTCTGCGACAAGGGCTATTGTTTCTGTATATGGGGAGTTGTGACACTGAGTAAAATAAGCAGAGATGTTGGTTCTCAAATCATTAAATGCTATATTTCATTGAAAATAGAGCAAAGACAGCATTTCAGATATTGAAACCGAAAACTTGTGTTTTTTTATGATCGACATTTTAAATTTGATGCCAGCAACATTTGTCAAAAATGTTGGGAGATGGACAACAAAATACTGAAAGAGTTGTGACCATGTAAAAAATACAATGTACTACTGATGTAACCCCCAAATTCTTAGCAATTTTACACTGAGGAGCATTACTCCAAAATTGTTGAACTATTTGCTCACACAGTCTCTCACAGAGTGGTGAACATCTTCCCATCTTTACTTCTGAGAGACTTCTGTTTTGATGACATATGGCAAAAAAAATCAATGCAAATAAAATGTTAAAAATAGAGCTGAAAGTGTGATGGAATCGATTTTCTTTTTATGTCCCTTGCAGAGAGATTTAGCTCCATGTATGATGACATTTTATCGTTTCAATGTTATCTGATTGGCTTTAATACCTCTTGTGTGAGTATTTGTGTGTTTCTATTACAAACACTGTAAGTATGTGTGCATGTAAGTTTATCTCGTCTGGTCCCATACCCCCTACTATTCTTTTGGAAACGGATCAGCAGAGGGAGGAAGAGAAAGGGCAGGTGGAGGGAGAGAGGAAGGGAAAGCGGAAGAGATAGAAAGACTCTTTTATGCTTGTCACACGGGACATGAATATCACTGAGTCAATTTGAGGAAGAAACAACCTTTTTCTCTGTTTTTGTGAAACTGTCTTCACCAGAAAACTCATTTGAGCAGATTTTAGGTTAGGCTTCACATGCTATATGACTCCTGAATTTACGGTGACTGGATATGTATGACAAAGAGGATCGTGTCCACACTTGAAAAGCAGTGAACTGCGATGTCTAGTGTCAAGATACATCAAATGTTTATTTCAGAGATGGTTTTGTGGATGTTAAATGTGTTTTACCTTTGCAGCTAAAGTTCTAACTAGGGGAAAACCTTTATTAAGCCTAATTAGAGAAACCAAATGTTAAAAACAAAGATATATTTCATAAAATCAGTCCAAGCATTGAGAAAAATGTAAACTTAAACAAAGCTGGGTATGCATCCTTTAAAGACACTCAATTCTTATTTCTATTGTTTTATTTTCTTATATTTTCCTTCTAGTTAATGAGATTAAATAACAAATTAACATTTTGGACCGTTTCACTAATCAAATAAAAGATAAGAGCCACAGGGTTACAATAGTAAGAGCTGACACTGGCTTTGTTCTGACCTCAGATAGCATGTAGCCTCTGTGTGTTACTCCCCTTTCTGTTCTTTGTTGGTGTGTGTTCAGAGTACTCATATTAATATTTAAAAAGGAGGCAGAGGGGGGGGTTTGGTTGCTCTTTGAACATGCTGAAGTTGCAGTCTACCTGGGGCCATGGTCAGGGAGGCTTTTGACACACACTTCTGCTCAAGCACAAAGAACACAGCTGTTGTCTTCATTAACCAAATGAGCAAAACCTCAAAGGACACGGGGAGTGTTGTGCAATGTTGGTTGAAAGGCAATGACTGACTAACAACAACTTGTGATCTTTCTAATTAGCCTAATTCCACCAGCCTGACTTAGGACGTGGATACAGATATTTAATTTGCAAACAGGAACCCAATGTGGTAAAAAAAAACATCCTTTGTGTGAGTTTGGTAATCTCATATTCAGGCTTTAAGGTCCCATTTAATGAAGAACACATTTCTCTTTGCCTGTACTGTAGTCATCCCCAAGAATATGGAAGCATAAAAACCTGTGCAGTCTTTCTTTACCACACCTGCTGAGCAAACATAGCTTCCAAAAGGTGATTTAAATTGGCTCCTACGGTGACATAATGACAGTGATTTGCATAGGCTTGCATGCAAAACCACTCCCACTCTCACTCCTACTCCTCGAGCAATGCTGCTTCCTCTGATGCTGCTCTGGCTGTAATTTGGTGTTGAAGAGTCAAGATGTGAAAGGTTGGAGCCAGACATGCTAACTGCTGTGTTGTTGGTTGACCACCACTAAAGTCTGTATTCTGTCGAAGCAGCAACATACAACCGCGAGAATTGAAACCAAAGCAGAAGTGTTAAAAAGCTGCAGTTCATTGAGTGTCTGCTTAAGGTTGGTACCAGAAACCACATACACACCAATTCAAAAAAGACAATCTTTACAGCAGAAATAAACATGTTTACAGCCTGGTACAAAAGACAAGTGTAATCTGAATAGCTCATTTCTCGATCGGCACACACTGTACAGGGGGGGGATTTTTTCATAACTAGGCAATTTCGAAGATATTAAGATTACAAGTCTTCTAATGAGAGGCACAGCTGACTTGATTGACAGGCGGGAACGCTGTAGCTGTTGGCTAGGAGGCTCAAAGCACACCTCTTTACTGCGACAGAAGTTAGGTTGGCTTCAGCATTTCCAATATGGCTCCTGCCGACGATCAGCTTCAACACAGCACTTCAGAAACAGATGGCTGACGTCACGGCTACTAAATCCATTATTTATACAGGCTATGATTCTGTCCCAGCACTGGAGAACCAAAGAGGTTGCTTTTTGTTTTTAACAAGAACATGAACAGAATCTTAACCAACAGTTCATGACCCAGCACCAGCAGATGTGCCATCAAGTGTTACCATTTGGCTTAGTGGCACAGGTTCTTCTGGAGCGCTCACCATATTTGTTTCGGTGCTTTTCCACCTCTGCATCCATCCGCACCAGTCTGCACACTCCCCCTTTGACAACATTCAGACAGCCAATCAGTGCAGCATCTTATTATCACAACATCCTGTGCCCACTCAGATCACTGCATCGATGATAAGCTTAGAAACTGAGAGGCCGCAGATCCTCCACACAGAATTTTTAATGTAATTTGTAACTGAATCCAAAACCTTGCCAAAGAGACTACTAGGATATTTAGAAAACAGCTAAAGATACCATTATATAGGCATTTTTCCTTCATATTTAAAGGACCATGAACACAACTTTGACTGTTAGTGGTGCTATTGGGCTTTTTTATTTGAAATAATTTGCACTTATGGAGTTATCAGCAGCCAAAAGTAGTTGTTGCTTAAATTTCATGACTAGCAGAATAGATCAAAACCACCTATTTAATGTTCCAGAAACTCAACTAAAGTATTCATGTTTTCTTAAACCTAACCAAACCTTATTCATATAGAAAGAAGTTTTACACTTAAGGGTCAGAAATTGCTCAAATGTCATAATTTGGAAGGCAGACTCAAATAAGAAACCATTTAGATTTGTCAAACTGAGAATATTAGAAATGATAGTTGTTATCTTTCTGCTCAATTGTTCACATTATTACACCACATGCACACAGTTGCTCTTTTTGACACGAGTGTTCTACTCTTCTTTGGATAACTCAGATGTTGTCTGTCTGAAACATGAACACTCTGCAGGATGTAATGCACAGATTCATCTTTCTGCTGGAAGAGGGTGTAGATAATGACAATAAGAATAAGTGTCCTCCCTCCGTGTGGAGTTGGGAGAAGATGTAGTGTTATCTTAAGTGCTCATTTCACTCCTTTTATGCACAAAGCATTCCTCTCTTTCTCCTCTAAAATCCATGTAAGAGGCAGAGGCGAAATGAGTTCAGACAGAACAGACACCGTATTGTTGTGATTAGTCTCATCCTCAATTACTGAGACTATCTCACTACACTTCCCTCGCCTCTTTGCTGCTCTTAACAAAAGATACCATCTTTTTTCACTAAATGAAGGGGACACAGAGCGAAGCATTGACAGAGAGAATGAGTGTCACCCCATCGTGTTTACTCAGTGGACGTCTGTTAAACTCCCTCTGCTCTCCCTGTGAGTTCAAGCATTGATAGCATCACTATATTAAGAAAGTAAAAAGGAAGCATGATACAGACAGAGAATACGAGTGTCCTCAAGCTGAGGTGGTCTGTCAGTGTGGGCCGGGTAAGTTTGTAATTGGAGAAGAGCTTTAAGCTTTGAGTTCAGATAAGAGGCGGTTATGTAAGATTAATTTAGTGATACAGCTCTTCAAGAAAATTGGTAAGATAGACGTAAAAAAAAAAGGGAAAGTGTCCCAGATATGACCATGTTTAATACCGTCTCCTTAAAATAGCAACCTGTCTCCTGGATTCTGCCGGCCGCCTTTATTAAAATGTCTCGTGGAATTTAGAGTGATATTGCACCAAAAAAGTGAGCCCCTAATGTAGAAAGTTCATGCTCTTTCAAAAGGATCTTTAAAAAACGAATGAATATCACACTCAAAGTTGAAGAGGGATTCTTGTATTTAAAACTTGGGCTCTATTTTGACTTGATTTTTGTTCTAAATGACAGGAAGGTACAAAAAAGCTATGGGATTGCTGCTGCAGAAGTTAGCTTCAGCTGAGAGTTACTGAATGGGCTGCAATGTCTGCAGTGTAAGCCTGATTTATACTTCTGCGTTGAAACAATGCCATAGCCCACGCCATAGCCTAGGTTATTTTAGGTTAGGTTAGGTTACTTTATTTATACCCATAGGTAGATTTGTTTTGCAGCAAGATGATGATGACGATGTCCAGTTTGACATCCAGTTACAAACACCATTAACATGAAACCACACAAACCATTCGGAATTGGCAAACTATCAAAACACAAAAACATGAAAAAGAAGTACTCCGGCTTTACCTCCCATAATTTAAAGGAGAGAGTAAAAAATCATAGGCTTCCATAGGCTATACCGTAGCCTATGTTGTAGGGATGACCCCAAATAGTCGAATATTCGACGATTCGTTCTTACGAGCCTTAGTCGACTGCCAATCTCATAGTCGAATATGTGCATATGAAACGTGGATCATTCCATTCAAACCATGGGGGTGCTCAATGTCTAATTTTACATTATTTTCCTGTTTCCCGTAAAAAATAGTGTCTCATTCAGCCTATTTTTATATAAATATAGACTTATTTAATGTAATTCTGAGAACAGCTCTTGAAGTGTTAAATCTCCTTAAAGTGGTAATTAAATCTCCCCTGGTAATTAAAGGTGGACTCTCCCATTTAGCGGGGACCTGTGGAGCAGACGTACCTCAGCTGACCTTTAAATCTTTCTACGTTCATGGTAGCTCAAAATGTCAGGAAATACTTCAGTTGATCCTAAAAAATAGTGATGAAGATGAGGAGCAGCTTCATGAAGAGGGCTGTGAGATCAAGGATTACCGGACCACACAAAAATTGTACGGGGCCTAACGAACAGCAGGAATACCCAAAGCTGTCCGAAGCCTCAAAAACAATCCACAGCATCCCATCCACCTCCACGCCATAAGAGAGGATATTCTCAAAGACAGGATTTACAGTCAACAAAGCAAGGAGCGCACTTCTGCCCGTACACACGATGGTTTTCCTCACGTACAGTTTGAAAAGACTCAAGCGGACAAAGACGCGATGAAAGACTGTTTTAAAAGGTTCTGTTAAGAGATTTAAAAACCCTTTAGCTGGTTCAGGTTTGATTTTGAACATTATACAAATGTTTAGCCTTAAGTTGGACAAACTACCCTCTGCAGCACTGCTCTCCGCCGTGTGAACACTGTTTAAATATCTCCTGATTCCTTTCTCTATAGTGGCGCGTTGTTCCATGTTTAACGGATGGTGGCCTTATTTGAGTTTTCTCTCCATCACCTTGTTGTTTTTGCAATATAGATTAAAAAATTTAAGTTTTATGCTCATGATATTCTGTTGTCCCTTTTACTTTAAGCGAGTCTCTTAATTGTAAAGGGTTATGCGTAATATTGTCATGCGGTCACCATCATGCAGACTTTGGGTCAGTAAGGAAAAACAACAAACATTCGACTATTCTTCGACTATGGGCAAAATCTGATGAATTAGATTCGACTAAGCAAATCCTTAGTTGGGCTCATCCCTACTATGTTGTAGCCCATGCTGTAGCCAGTGTTGCCCTGTTTCAACTAAGAAGCCTACAGACATAGCCTGAAGTGCACCCCCTCCAAAATGGAACTAGGTGTTGAAACGATGCAGACTGCAAGCCCTGTGATTAGTCCACTGGAAAGCATGGTATTTCCTTCCTTTGGAACATTTCCAGAATCGCCTTACATCTGCCGTATGTAGACCATACTTCCCATCTCCTTCGACCTTTCCTCTCTATTCCTCTTTATAATAATTGCTGTAAGATCAATGTCAACATTTATCAGCTCCAATTTAACACAATACGTTCAGAGTCGCCATAGCTCACTGAGGACAAGCAAGCAGAAAACATAGTGGGACCTGAAACAGGTGATTTGGCTTGCATAGAAATCACACTGTGGAGTATTGCAGAGTGAAGCTGATACTCTGATGCACGAGTATGTAGTGCTCATGACCGTGTCGGTCATTACTGCGTAGAGTCAACACAGAAGTCTAAACCAGACCTTAAGCCTTTAGGGCAATTGTACCTTATCAAAGTCCATCCACTACAAGTCCCACAGATATTGTTTTAAGTGTTTCAAACCAATGGGGATGGGATCCCTGCAGAGATGGACTTTTTGTCAGGGTTTGACCCTCTTTTAGAACAGGTTACACTGTTACATTGCTCCATCAAAGCCACCAGATTCAGCTGACAAAAACCTTTACTGCAAAGAAGATGAGAGTTGCTGACTCAGCAGTTTATTTGTATTGTTGTGTTTTGTCCATTTTTGCTCCAATGTATCAAATTATTTGTGTAATAATCTCTGTTTCTAGTTTTCAAATGGAAAGCTAAGGCTTTAACAAAGCATCACAACCTTTCACTGATCATCAGCTTACCTTTTCCTTGTATTCCCCTGTCCTTAAGGTGACTCATGTCACCGTAGTGTACTTGTTGGCGAGCTCTTTGGCGCCACAATACTGCATGTGTTTCTGAATGTGAGTACGCTAAAGTGGGTTTGCAAGCAACAAGAGTGTGAGTATGAGTGTGTGTGAGAGAGGGAGAGCGAGGCAACAGAGAGGACGAGAGAGAAAGAAAAGTACACTTGTCAGAGTTACTGTGTGTGATAATGGGTTTTTCTACAAGTGAGCATGTAGCTCATCTGTGCGCAGTGTGTGTGGAGCAGCAGGTGAACGTGAGCTCCTCTGTGGCCTGCAGTTTGTGCAGTTTGTATCAGAACAAACTAGAATATGATTTTCATTAGTGGGACACAATTTGGGATTCTTGTCGAGAGATTGATAGAAATATTAAAAGTATTTTTTCTGCTCAAAATAAAGCTGTAGTTGTGAGCTTAGCTTAGCATTGAAATAAGAGAATAAGCTCAACCTCTCAGAATGAGGTATAAAAGATTTTTATCTTGTCAGTTTCATCAGTGACAAAGCTTAAGTCTTGAAATAACTTGTTTCATTTGCTTTGTGGAGTGTGTTGTTAGATCGTCTGCAAGCAACCATTGGTGACTTCATTAAGTGAGCTTAGAAAGTGCTGCTTGGACGTTTTTTGTTCCTTTTTGACCAAGCCAGCCTTCAATTTTTCACCTTGTCCCCTGTTAATGATATGCTCAAGGTAGCTGTCTTACTAACAAAGGACTGAGTGGGAAGAGTGGTGTTGTTTTGATTTTTAAACACTCAAAAATAATCTTAGGGACGTTCCAAAGCAAGATATTCGTGAGTTGACAAATTTAACTTGACCAGGTGACTAGTCTGAAGGTTAGAAAACCGTCAGAGAGCAGAGCACTTTCCAACATTTAGCTAGTTACAGTGGCAAGGACAAACTTATTTTAACAGGCAGAAACCTCCAGCAGAACCAGACTCATGTTAGACACACATCTGCCTCGACCAAGTTGGGGTTGGAAAGAGGGATCGAAGGAGATGAAGAGAGAGAGATGATTGAAATAGTGGAAGCAGCTGGAGTCTGGCACATCTGTAGCAGCAGGTCGTCTATGGTTGCGAGTCAGAGAATTCTACGGGACAAGGGAGCTCAGGGACTCCAGAAAAGGTCTACACCCTTGGCTATTTTTCGGAACAAAGGCTTCCCCTTTATCAGAACTTATTTCTGGTGGAATTCCAAACCATGGATTAACTTCTCTTACCAGGAACTTCACAACGGTGTCTACTCCCATTGGTTTGTAGGGTGTTGCTTCAGTCCAGCGACTGAAACGATGGATCCAGGTGGCCTACAGTAGTAAGCCTTTCCTCACAACGTCTGTTCAATAGTTGCATTGTGTCGTGGATGAGTTGTAGTTTTGGTTACAGGGTTATTCGTTACAGAGTTGTTACTGGACATTTTCATGTTTGTAGGATTACCTCTAACATTTCCTCTTCCACTCCACTGCAACAGACTGTTTGTGATGCTTAAAGTATTAGACAATATCTCTGGATTAATGGGGGACACATTTCTTTTAGAAACAGTGTCTGCCTAATTTGAGATAATCCTCAGGACAGACTGTCAACACTTTCATGGATGCAATTTCGTCAGTCTGCTGCCGGCCCTCCAAATTGACACTGCCTGTTAATTGTTGTAATTTCTCTTTATAATCTTTTAATCTGCGTTCTTTTCTTGTGGCAGGACAAATCTCAGAGACAGATGCAGCAAACCAGAACACACAAACTGCAATCATCACCATGTGCAAAACATGATGCTTGAGGTCAGGGAGAAAACAAGTGTGTGTGAACACCTGTAGTAAGATCACAGCACTGTGTTTGTGGTGAAAAGTGTGCAGCGAAAACACTGCATTGTTGGCAAATACAAGTGTGTGTATATGTTCATGTAGCCTCTCCTTGCCCTCCCATGACTGTATGCAGTGGAAGCTATAACTGTCTGTGTGTGTGTATGTGTCGCTGTTCTCCGGGCCCTCCCACAAGGTGGCAATGAGAGTGAATGAGCACTTCCTCCCCCACGGTGTCCGAGGGGACCAGCATCTGTCAGTGTGATGCACTCTGCACTGGTACAAACTCCATTACCCAGTGTCCTGCTTCTCTGTCACTGTCAGGGACGCCTGCTAGCACACACACCTGGCGCATGCATCACACACACACACGCACACACACGCACACACACAGACACAGGGTCAGTTGCAAACATGAACATGTTGGCTACACATCCACAGTAAAGGACGCTGGGGGAAAGTACTCTGACGAATATTACCCTCTCTATCTGTCTTTGTGAAATTCTTTCTCTCATTCAGTCACTCGTTCTCTCGCTGCCCAGCACGCACACACACATTCACACACACTCACACACTGTACTCCCACACATTACCTTGACAAGAGCTCATTCAAGCCCCTCTCTCCCTCTCCATATTTCCAGGAGGGCTCCCCATAATGGCTGCACAAGCTGTGAGAGCTTTTCTGCAGCTACTTCTGTGCCTCTTTCATTAATGAACACCTATCTCCCTCCATTTTCAAACCTGAAATTCACTTCTTTTTACATTCAACGAGCCGTAAGTCCTTCATGTTTGCAGGCTACAAGGTTAAAAACTATGAAACGTGTAATTTTTCAAATGTAGTCCTTGTGTTCAGCGAGACTGTAAATACTTCTTTCAGATGTTGTGGAGGGATCGATGTCGGAGAGATTTGCTTAAAAGCCTGGATCAAATGTTGGACCTTGTTTTTCTTGGTGAAAGTCGTGTTTCTCGCCTGAATATTACCCTTAGGTATTCTTTGACCCTTCATACAAGTCACCTGACTTCCTGTGTTGCTCACCCTATAATAACCACACCCCCTGGAGAATGCCCCCTACAAAAGTACAACTATTGTCTGCTCACAGTTGACCTACATAGCTGTATTTTTGGTCTATGGTGCTTGCATCTGTTTGTGCTTTCTAAGAGACAGTCCCTCACCTGAGGTCAAACTAAAATGGTAACACAAAAAACATTCAACCATCAAGCTTTACAACGGGAGAATGGAAATGAAAAGTTACTTGTCTAATAAGTGGACCATGGCTTTTCTTGAACTTCTCATTTCTGTCCTTTTTGTCTCCTTTCTCTCATTTTTTTTTTTTGTCAGTGAAGTGAGATTTTATATCAGCTATATTCTTCTCTAGCTCTTCAGATAAGTGTGTGTGTGGTGAATTGAGCTGAATTAACTGCCTGAAATGTTAGACTGTCGGCGTGTTAATAAAACATGCAACAAAGATTACATGGCGATAAACTGGACACTAAAGCATCTACGTATGTACCAAAGGTTTCTGTCGAGTTCCTTTTGAAACAGCTGACGATAGGGGAAGGGAGCACCTCTATAGTTATATTAAACATTGAGGGATTTAGCAACAATATCTTGAAAGGGTGTATTGAAAAATTGATGCCAGACTCAACCCTTGAAAATGGACACTCAGTATTTAAGTAAATATTCACTGAATTTACATACAGTATACTGTTTTTATTCTAAACTCATTTATAGAGCTGTTGGTTCACTTTTTGATCATTTAAGGGGCTGCAGTTACATTATGTCATATTACACTAGCAGGTGTTGTTAAGAATAACCTTATCATTATTGATATTAATGGGTACACTATGATGTTTTAAGTGGTGTACCTTTATCAAGAGACAACTGAGAATTATATTTACTAGATCTCAAAAATAATCACATTCTTTCTAATGAGTTATTGTGTACATTGATCTTAAGTTATTACAGAAAAAAAGTGCTGACTCAAATCCCCATCTGTATCAGTCTGTTTGTATACATCAAAATAAAATATGCTGTCAAAGAGTTAAGGTAACTACACCTCAAATTTAATATTTTGCAAAGCAGTTTTCCGTCAGATTAGGGCTGTTACAGTATCAGATGTTTACCTCATGATTATCGTGGCATTATCCTAATGTTTATGGAAAACTTGCAACACTTAAAGTCAATAAGTACGGTCAAATCCAACATTATGACAAATCGGCTTTAATGTTTCAACAAACAACTTATCTTTACTTTTCCCGACCCAAATGTATCAAATTAACAATAACTTACGCTTTCTATTGTGATGAAATCTGGAGGATGATGGAGGCGGAGATGGATGAACAGGTTGGTGGTGTTACTTCCCTCTGAGGTCACTGTTGTCCTGCATTTCTTGCGGACTGGAGTGTCCAAAAACAACTCGTCTTTTTTATGAAATCTCAAAAACTATTATACTGGTGAGGAAACTTTATTGAGTGCGAGTAGAGTAGTTTGGTTTCATCTGTCATCTCCTCCGACATGTTTCGCTGCAGTAGTAGCCACACACTGCAGTAAAGGTCGGCTAGCTAGCTGGTTATTGGGTCTTCTTCTGCTGCTGTATCTTGGACTGGATGGACTGGACTTGTACTTATATAGCACTTTTCTCGTCTCTCTGGCCACTCAAAGCGCTTTTACACTACTCGTCACATTCACCCATTCATACCCATTCACTCAGTGATGAGGCTGCTATGTAGTGATAGACCATCAGTATTAGTTGATCTCATTCATT
Organism: Notolabrus celidotus; assembly: GCF_009762535.1. NCBI lineage: Eukaryota > Metazoa > Chordata > Actinopteri > Labriformes > Labridae > Notolabrus > Notolabrus celidotus. The sequence goes on along the minus strand of NC_048287.1, from coordinate 24,912,287 downwards.
CACATTCACACACCTCTGAACAACAGAGGGAGCAATTTGGGGTTCAGTGTCTTGCTCAAGGACACTTTGGCATGTGACTGGGATCAAACCGCCAACCTTCCAACTGATAGACGACCGACTCTACCCACTGAGCCACAGCCACGCTATTTTATTGGCAGATGGCAACCAGAGTAAACTACTTCAGCCCCATACTATGAAGCAGTTAGTTACACTGTATTATCATAGGCTTATTTTTAGTACAAAATCCCTATGCTAATGTTTAAAGAGACAGTCACTGTGAACTCTGGTAAATGTTGACAGCCCTAGTTGCATGACTTTTATGCAAATTAAGTGAAAATTCTTGTATGTGTTATAAAATTGTATGATTTCATGAGTTTTAGAATTGGTACCAATCATATGCTTGGATTAAAACGCTTATTTCCATTGAATATTAGTAACCTGCATTCAGCTATCTAATCATTTAACTTCATATCAAAATATTTAAATATTTAAAAATCACTTATTCCCTCACTTATAGTAGCTCATTATTGATGTTAAGTTCTCCAAAATCTAACATTTTCATGTCAGATATTTTGTCCCTTCATCTCTTGGTAGTTTTGTAAACTGAGCAGAATATAACTTTCCAGCGAGAATAGCAAAGTCCGGGAGGAATATTTCCCTCAGAGGAGGACTTTGGCTGACATTGAAACTGAGTGGTCTGAAAGTCCAGTTGTAAAGCTTGACCGTCAAGCTAATCTGCGTGTCGTGCTCATTTCACCAAAAAGAATTTTGACTTTGATGGAGGATCTTATTTAGAGCAATTTACAAAACAGGCAGCCAGTGTTTGGGCTCAAGGACATTTTAACGGAACACAAGTGGTCGTGTTTATTCAGACACTGTTGTGAATATAAGATGAGAAGTGTTCACATAAGCCAAAACCCCCTAATCACAAATTAACATGATTTAGCGTGACTTAGCTAAGTTTCACTGTCTCTCTTGATGAAAAATTAAAAGCACACATGGGAATGAGCGGCTTCTTAGTTCCTCCTGCTGAGATCAGACTTTTAAATGTTGAGCTGTGGGATGATCTCCGCTGCTTGCTCCCTCCCTCTTTAGCCTGTTTATGTCATGACCTATTTGTAGTGATGATCAGTGACTCAGTGTGAGCCATTCATCTGCTTCAGCTCTGAAACTACAAAGCAGGATTTTGTGACACCTGCTGGGCTTGTTGTCCACAACTTCACACACGCTCGCACATGTACACATGACACACCCTCTTCTTATTATACAAAAACATTAATGCATTCATAAAGGTGACACATGATAAATACAAGCACACACACACACACACACACACACACACAAACGCATGCATGCACACACACACAGTTATTGTTGTCCAATGAGCAGAGGTGTGACATAAACAGATCGGTCCTGCCTCACACTTTAAGAAGGAGTGGCCATTCATCAGCCTGACCTCGTTGTGGGACAGACACTTAATACAATATGTCCTGCACTGAACAGGGAACAGAGCGCCAGCACACACACTCACACACTTAGACACACACACACATACATGCCTGTGGTCTGTGTTGGGTTTCAGATTTGTGGTGACACAGTGAAGTCAGAGTTTCATCCACAAGCATTTACACTTTTATAATTTAAAGAAAACATGTTATGAAATACAGCTATCCTTAATACTTATGCCCGACTTTAAAGCCCCATTGGTAGAGCTGTGATACTTTTTTATTAAGATTTTGCGTGTCTATATTTAGTTAAATACTTCTAAAGTATCCTTTTTGAGGCTCAACTCCCGAGAAGTTGATGTTCAGACGATGTTCAGCCTAGACATCCTCTCACAAACAGGCCACTCCAGGTTACACTGAGAGGCGAAACTCAGGGCAAAATGAGTCTGCAAAACACTCTTTCAAGCACTTAAAGCTTGAGGAGGAACTTCACTGATTTTAGACATCAAAGTGTTTACAGGACTTGGGGTTACATCAAGCTTTTTGTGGCTCCACAGGGAGCTGCACAAAGTCTGATAAACTGCTTAAAGTGATCTCTTTGAGTCAAGAAATCTAGGAGGTGAGGAAACCTCTGGAACACGCTCCTCAACTCTGCTCAGGGTGGCTACATAAGCTGCTGCAAGTATAACGCACCCTGAACCCAAACTAAGCTTTTACTGATGCAAAGCATTGTTGGTAAGCTGGCCAACAGGGTAGGCAAAAGCTTTGAATAAAAAAGACCAAGGGCCTGTGTCCACTAGCAGAGTTGTTTGCACCTGTTCTGCTTTTTTTGCAGTTCAGTGAATTCAGCTCTCAGTGTCGCAAGCTAAAAAATGCACCACTGTATTGAGTTGAAAATAATCTACCTTGGCACTCTCACATGTCCACCACTGAGCACTCAATATCAAAAAGGGGCGGGACTTCCCCTCCATGGCAACCCAGTGATTTTTGACCTCAACTTGAAAGGCAACTTTAATCCAGATAAAGGGGTTGAAGCGTACAGACATATGGAGCGATGAGTGACTCTGTTAACAGAATTGAAACTAATGCAGGTCCTTTCAGCCAGACTGATGGTCATCTTAAATTGGTCTGCATTTGTGCAATGGATGGGCCGACCTTTTCCAAAAAAAAATCTTAATTTGGACCCTGCTGACTGAGTTTTAAACAAGCTTTAAATTGAGTCTGCCAGTCTATGACTCAGCCTTTTCTTTGCACAGTTTATTTAATTCGTAATAATTTTTTCAAGGGTATAATTTCCATTCTTAGAGCTGCAGCTAATGCTGGGACACAATTTCTTTCTGTTGTTTTTACAGCAAAATATTAAGCACACAGAAAGTTTAAACGGACATTACAGTCACTACCGAAGAAAGAGGAAGTGCAGCGGGACATTAAGGCTGCAGCTAACGACTATTTTGATAGTTGACAAGTCATGATTATACGACTAATAGGATATCAATATTCACACTAACTTCATTGTTCTTTTTTAGCGATCAGCTTCTAAATTCAACAGTACTCTTGAGATCTAAACATGCCTTTAGAAATCTTTATTCATGTAAGACAATTTTTTACTGTGTAGCGGGGATAAGTTTGCTTCACTGTTTCATGGAAGAGGAGGTCACATGCCACTTCCAGCAAAGATAGTAAAGATGCAAGATGTCTCACTCCTCTGCAATATAACTTCGGTAAATAGTTTTATGTGTCACAATGGGAACATTGTTGGAGGACTCATCCAGAAAAATTATTAAATCGAAAGAACAAAAAGGTACAAACAAAACTTACCAACACGGCCAAGAAACTAAAGTCCAAAAAGTCCAAAAGAAAACACAGGGAACACAAGGAAACACTGGGAGGAAGCAACACGTGGTGAACCCAGGTGAAGACAAAGGAAGACGTAATGAGCCCACACAGGAGAAGGGAAACAGAGAAACTAAATACACACAGGGTAACGAGCAACAGGTGTGGACACAGGTGAAACTAATGAAGTTAATTGAATGGGAGGGAAACCCAGAAGGGCAGGAAGTAAAACTAAACTGAAAACACAGGGATCAAGAACTACAAAATAAAACAGGAAAGGTAAGAATAAACACACAGGGAATAAAACCCGAAGAAAATTTAAAACTAATACAGAAAACAGACAGAGATGATTTCACCAATGACTCCTCAACTTTTAAATTCATGGGTTAGTCTTGTCTTTGATTTTTTGTCCATTACATCGTTTCACCTCTAAGTGATAACTTCTGATACTTAGTAACAGTAGGTGTAGAATGTTTGTTTCCTCTTGATGCTGGTTTACAGAACAATGTGTTGTGTGTAGTCAAACACACAGGATCCAGGGCAGGTTGTGAAGGTTTATTTGCAAAATAAAGGATCAGCTCAATGCTGACAAAGGTGTGGATGTGGATGTGGATGATTTTTGCTATTACAAACAAAGGGAAATTAAGGAGATATTAAATATCTAAATAAACAATGTCTGATAATGATACTGATAGATAATTCAGAAATAAGGTGTCACTTACATCAGTAATGCATCCACTCCAGGTAAATCTCTGAAACCACATGGCACAAACATTTAGACAAAGGAGTAACTGGTTTGGAGGGAAAAAGGGCGAAACAAAGGCTTGGGTGCAGGCTTTTATAGTGTTGGGGGCGTAGCTTGGTTGATCAGGTGTGGCCTAGTGAGTTATCATGCAGGTGGAGTGGAGACTTTTGATTTAACAGTAGGCGTTGGTGAGAACTGCTCTGAAATTGATGTTGTTGCTGCTGACGGGTCAAAGTTGCTGTCAGTGGACACAGGCCCTACCTAAATGTCTGATTCTGCTGCTTCTGTTTTGATCCTTTCTTTTATACTGTCTTTATTTTGTCCAACAGTGTCGTAGGGGTGGAAAGCGAATTTAGCAGAGTTCAAAATGTTATAGTTGAGAGAATATTATTCCAACTCCTGGATACAAGCAGGACAAAAGTAGGAATTTAAGACTGATTGGGGCATACCTTACCCATCCTTTATCAAAATGAAGGTCTCGAACATGCATCTCAAACTCTCAAAAATGCCCCTCCCCCTAACCACGAACAATATAACCTTTGTTTATAAGTTTCCTCTTAAAACTCATACCATTTTTTACCTGTCCCCACTCTCCACCTGATCCCCTCTTCCTCTCTTGCTCTGAATACAGCAGCTCACATTAATGATGCTGGCATCCCAGGGATGAGACACTTCATTGTTGCCTTGCTAACGTTCACCAGCCTGTTTCCATTTTTATTCATTTATGTCTATTCGCTCTCTTCCCTCAAGATGCATATTAATACAAATGGCGATGAGGTGCAAATTCTTTGAGATACAGTGAGAGAGGAGAGAGGAGAGAGAGACCGTGAACTGGTCCAGCTAATGGGATGGGGAGATGGAGACAGTGATTGACTGGGAGAACACCATAGAGAATCAGAGGGAGAGTACAGGGGGATGAGGGATGGATGGAGGGCGGAGGAGAGGAGGAGGGATCAACATGGCACTAATTGTTTCCTCTGCACCCCCGCCGATCCTCGACCAGCCATTTATCACCCACCCCAATCGGTCCAGCGCAGACACTTTGGCAAATGAGGCCCTCCTCTCTCTCCATCCACGAAGACAGCAGCAGCACATGTAGTCGTGTGTTTGATCCAGAGAGGAAGACAGATCGTGTGTGTATGTGTGTAAATGTGTGTGTGACGTACAAAGAGATGATGGCATGTTTGTCAGGGAATGAGTCTGTCTCTCTTCCCGATGGTCGAATAAAAAACCAAACACATTTTTCATTTTCTCCTCGTTTGGGGCCCCACCATCCATCAGCCGTGCTAAATCAAACGGAAAATCATCTGTGAGCGCTTTCTGCATGATGCTGACGCTGATACGCACTCTTGTATGAAAGGCAAGCAGACATCATGTGGTGCATTAAGCTCCGAGCCACGACACTGTAAAACATGGCCTTGAACCTGATTGCCTTTATCAAACACCAGTAAGAAGGCCTTCTAATAAACAGGTGAATAATTAGCTTAGATCCAGCCGAAAGCTAAGAGCTGTGAGCGTCAGGGAAATGAAAATGTGACAGTGAAAAATCTGATCAGCTTTAAGTGCTGCTGCCATAACTTCACAACCATCGTTACTGCTTTCCAACACTTAGCAAGCTCTACTTTAGAAGCAAATCATCTTAAAAGCATCTGAAAATAAAAAATGTAAATGTGCAATAATACTCTGTAATGCACATATATTTAGCCTTTGATAGCAGCTACAAAATAGTTTTTTATTTTCATATTATTTTACACCATTTACATCCTAAACTGTTTCTTTAAAAAACAATCTAATCACTAGATGTGTGCCAGGTGTGCTCTGGAGAGTGTTTAAATTTGAACAGACTTCCAAAATACGGGTGACCACTAACATGATGACATTTTTTTCATTTATTACATTTATTTTGTGGCTTTTTTACGCCTTCAGTGAGATGAGTAGGAAAAATTGGGAGGGAGAAATAGAAAACATATTTAACAGCCTTATAGTTGTGATCATAGACATTTTAGATCCCACTGAGACTAGTCAGGGTTCCCACGCGTCCTGGAAAATCTGGAAAACCTGGAAAACAGTTGACCAGTTTTCCAGTACTGGAAAACACCTGGAAAATGGGAGAAAAAGTAAAATGTCCTGGAAAATCACATATAGTCCTGGAAAATTATTCCAACATGGCTGCGTGCGACCTGACCCGATTAACAAAACACATCCCCATTCATTAAAAGTTGAGTGCACGCTGTGCTGGAAAAGACAGCAACACTGCGCAACTTTTTTCACATCTTTTCTCCTTGACTTCATAATCATGCGTTCACAGAAAACGGGGGTATATTGTTTATGTTTTATGGTACATTAACCTTGAAGAGTGCTCTTTTGATTCAAATAGTCTTATATTTAAGTTATAGTGTGACCAGTGGAGTCGGCCAGAGAGCTTGGGGGTCTGTGCCTCACAACTTTCTCTGCAGGCTGAGAGCACAATTACCGTACTCTAGCTCAGTTGTTCTCAAAGTGGGGTCCTGGGACCCCTGGGGGTCCGTGAACCTTAGCGTAGGGGTCTGTGAAATAATTTGAATACATTTCTAATAAATTATAAAATTGTGCTGTGTCATTACAAAACAGCATACACCATTGTTATGATACCATTTGGTGGCTCGAAGGGATATGTGAGTCTTGCTACTGTTAATTTTCTGAAAGTGTTTAAGATCAATTACTTGAAAAGTATAAATGCTGTCATGTTGAGTCCACAAGGAATGAAATGACCCTCTGTTTTAAAGTATACAAGTGGTATTTACTTGATTCAAATTGAAGTGTTATCTGTTTATCACTATGGTACAGGTCTGAAGTATTTACATTGATACGTTTTACAATACAAATAGTTCCAAGGGCAACCAAGAGTGCAAATGGTAGTAAGCATGTGCTTTAGTGATGGGAAGTTGGGCTCTTTTCAGAGAGCCGTCTCTTTTAACTCAGCTCCCAAAGAAGAGCCGGCTCTTTCGACTCCCGAACGGCTCTTAATTTTGGATCTTTTGTTGCCGTATATTTTACCTTAACTTTGCAAAAACTAATGGTTTGTGTTGAAAACCCTTTAAGGTACCGTGTTTTTATGAGCAGCCTTATAATTGCCCAATTTTGTGCATTTCTGTTACAAAACCATTCTCACCCTGATCCTAGGGTTAGGGTTAGGGTTGTGATTAGGGTTAGGGATAGGGTTGTGATTAGGGTTAGGATTAGGGTTAGGGTTGTGATTAGGGTTAGGATTAGGGTTAGGGTTCAGATTAGGGTTAGGGTTAGGATTAGGGTTAGGTTTAGGGTTAGGGTTGTGATTAGGGTTAGGGTTGTGATTAGGGTTAGGGTTAAGATTAGGGTTAAGGTTAAGATTAGGGTTAGGTTTAGGGTTAGGGTTCGGATTAGGGTTAGGGTTCGGATTAGGGTTAGGGTTCGGATTAGGGTTAGGGTTAGGTTTAGGGTCAGGGTTCGGATTAGGGTTAGGGTTCGGATTAGGGTTAGGGTTAGGGTTCGGATAAGGTTTAGGGTTAGGGTTGTGATTAGGGTTAGGGTTGTGATTAGGGTTAGGGTTGTGATTAGGGTTAGGGTTCAGATTAGGGTTAGGGTTAGGATTAGGGTTAGGGTTAGGGTTGTGATTAGGGTTAGGGTTGTGATTAGGGATAGGGTTAGGGTTGTGATTAGGGTTAAGGTTAAGATTAGGGTTAGGTTTAGGGTTAGGGTTCGGATTAGGGTTCGGATTAGGGTTAGGGTTCGGATTAGGGTTAGGGTTCGGATTAGGGTTAGGGTTAGGGTTCGGATTAGGGTTAGGTTTAGGGTTCGGGTTCGGATTAGGGTTAGGGTTCAGATCAGGGTTAGGATTAGGGTTAGGTTTAGGGTTAGGGTTTGGATTAGGGTTAGGGTTCGGATTAGGGTTAGGGTTAGGGTTCGGATTAGGGTTAGGGTTAGGTTTAGGGTTAGGGTTCGGATTAGGGTTAGGGTTCGGATTAGGGTTAGGGTTAGGGTTCGGATTAGGGTTAGGGTTAGGTTTAGGGTTAGGGTTCGGATTAGGGTTAGGGTTCGGATTAGGGTTAGGGTTCGGATTAGGGTCAGGTTAAGGGTTAGGGTTTGGATTAGGGTTAGGGTTAGGGTTCGGATTAGGGTTAGGGTTAGGTTTAGGGTTAGGGTTAGGTTAAGGGTTGGGGTTCGGATTAGGGTTAGGGTTACGGTTAGGGTTCAGATTAGGATTAGGGTTAGGGTTAGGGTTAGGTTTAGGGTTAGGGTTCGGATTAGGGTTAGGGTTCGGATTAGGGTTAGGGTTAGGGTTCGGATTAGGGTTAGGGTTAGGTTAAGGGTTAGGGTTTGGATTAGGGTTAGGGTTCGGATTAGGGTTAGGGTTCGGATTAGGGTCAGGTTAAGGGTTAGGGTTTGGATTAGGGTTAGGGTTAGGGTTCGGATTAGGGTTAGGGTTAGGTTTAGGGTTAGGGTTAGGTTAAGGGTTGGGGTTCGGATTAGGGTTAGGGTTACGGTTAGGGTTCAGATTAGGGTTAGGGTTAGGGTTCGGATTAGGGTTAGGATTAGGGTTAGGGTCAGGGTTCGGATTAGGGTTAGGGTTCGGGTTCGGGTTAGGGTTAGGGTTCGGATTAGGGTTCGGATTAGGGTTAGGATTAGGGTTAGGATTAGGGTTAGGGTTAGGGTTAGGGTTCGGATTAGGGTTAGGGTTCGGGTTCGGGTTAGGGTTAGGGTTAGGGTTCGGATTAGGGTTCGGATTAGGGTTAGGGACAGAACCAGAACCAAACTCATGCAAACACAACCAGAACCAAACTCAAGCAAACACAACCAGAACCAAATTCAAGCAAACACAACCAGACCTGGACCAGACCCGAAACAGAACGTACCAGAACTGAACCAGAACCGAAGCGAACCAAACCAGAATCGTGCCAGAACCAAACCAGAACCGAACCAAACTCAACCAGAACCGAACCAGAACGTTCCAGAACTAAACCAGAACTGAACCAGAACCGAACCGAACCAGAACCGTGCCAGAACCGTACAAGAACCGAACCAGAACCGAATCAGAATGGAACCAGAACTTAACCAGAACTGAACCCGAACCAGAACCGAACCGAACCAGAACCGAACCGAACCAGAACCGAACCGAACCAGAACTTAACCAGAACTTAACCAGAACCGCACCGAACCGAACCAGAACTTAACCAGAACTGAACCCGAACCAGAACCGAACCGAACCGCACCGAACCGAACCAGAACTTAACCAGAACTGAACCCGAACCAGAACCGAACCAGAACCGAACCGAACCAGAACCGAACCAGAACTTAACCAGAACCGCACCGAACCGAACCAGAACTTAACCAGAACTGAACCCGAACCAGAACCGAACCGAACCAGAACCATGCCAGAACCGTACAAGAACCGAACCAGAACTGAACCAGAACCAGAACCAAACTCAAGCAAACATTATTAATGTCCTCAGGTTGGCATTGAGAAAAATCCGATGCCTCAGCTCTGATGGGCTGATCTTATTTCTCCTCTCAGTGAGTATTTGCCCGGTCTTCCAGAAGACTCTCTCTGAAGGAAGAGATGAAGCCACGATACTCCATCACCTTATATCCTCACATGTGATTGGCTGCATGGCTGCCAAGCTGACCAATCAACACAAAGTTCTGCTGTGAGCAGAGCTGGGGTTGAGCACTCTGAGAAAAAAACGAAAGGAAAAAACTGGGAGCCGGCTCTCTCTCTCGATGCGAGCCGGCTCTTCTGATTCACTATAAAGCATCGGCTCTCAGAGCCGCAGCTTTTGATCATGACACATCACTACTGTGCTCAATCTGTGTTACAATTATGAGGGGGTCCTTGGACAATTTTCTCACCTGTAAGGGGTCCCTGGATCCAAAAAGTTTGAGAACCCCTGCTCTAGCTAGTAGGAGTCCAAACTCCCGATAGTGAAAACAAACGGAACAAAAAGAGCGACACAACTGCACAGAAACTCCTAGACTACATGTCTTTCAATGTAGACTTCCACTGAGAGGAACATATTAGACTATTTAGGAACTGAATTAGGAACTAAATTTAGACTGTCATACCAGCTTGATCATCAATGAAAATGTCCTGGAAATGTCCTGGAAAATGATCTCTGGAAAAGAGTGGGAACCCTGCTAATGTTATCAAACATAAGTACTTCGGTCAACCTAGACACAAGCAAAGGGATGGAGTCAGTGTTGCCAGATTGTGCGGTTTTTGGTTGGATTGTGTGGGTTAAAATGAGCTTTGGCGGGTGGACATAATTTGGGCTGGTTTTCCATGAGTTGGTCGGGTTTTTAATTGTATTATACATTTTAGTAACCTAAAGATATGTGTGTGAGATACAATATTTAACTAAATAATGTTGCATCTAGTCACTACACTACTAAGCACAAAGTTCTGGTGGGAGGAGATACTAGCTACTGTTATTATACGCACACCCAGTTGCGGCGTACATCAGTGTTGTGAACAAACACAAACTTTTTTGACTGTATTGACATGAAAAACCATAGATCTCTGCTGTTATTTTGTTCAGCTCTGTCACACTTGCCACTTGTTAAGAAATAGTTATGCGCAGCAAATTTTGGAAAAGCTATTTGTTGACTCTTAGATACATATGTGGAGGGTAACATTTAGTCCAGAAGGTCAGTACACCTTTATGGTGTATTTTATGGCAGTTAAAATAGCATTACAGAACTTATTATTGAATTATATATTTGGGGCGTTTTTTTGTGCACTCTGGCGTTTTTTGGACAGCTTTTGGGCTGGAAACTACTAGCTCTATCTGGCAACACTGGATGGAGTTGAAGGGGGCTATTACCGCCCTGACATAGGGCTACAACACGCCCACCAGTCTGTCTAACAAAACTCACCCCCTGTAGAGTGTGTGGGTACATAAATGATGAGCTAAATACCCCAAATCACTGATTAAGGCTGTAAACATGTTTCAGTCCGATGTAAAAGTGAACATTTTGACATGGGACCAGTTGGGTTCCCTCAGCTTTTGCAGCCAGTCCCAAATCAACACTCAAGGAACTGCAGTTCTTTCAAATCCAAACATCGGCTTCATTATCCAAAGTATATTTTTTGACCTTTTACACATGAAAATCCTTTTTCCCGTTTATGATCACAATCTATGATCAATAAACAACTGTACACTTGCTCCAAACCCTTTGCACACATATGCGAGTAGCATTCGTAGGCTATACGATCAAAGAGAGAGAGACATCAGCTGTCTCAGTAAATGCATTAATAAGAATGCAACATCTCATGTTTAACATGAACCTGCAGCTTGTTGCTGTCAACGTTATTTTGCACTTTCTTAGTTCTGCTACATCTTTAGTAACATCCTTCCTGATGTGAGGCTCGCCTTAATTCATCAACATATGCAATTTTAACTACTACCACCTCTATGAATGTAACTACTACAACTTTGAAAGTTACAATTTTCCCCCAAAAAAGATAAAGGAATTGAAGATCATCCTGAAGTGAAAGCTACAAAAAGTAGCAACAATTTATGAGCCATTAAAAGCTTGTAAAGAAAGCTTAACTATAAAGATTTGGAGCAATTGAACTTGGTGACAAAACAGAAAAAAATCATGTTGAATCTTTCCATCTGTATAATTAATGCAGACTCTAACTAACACTCACTCTGCTGTATGTTCCTTAACTGCTAAGCATCAGTAATAATTGCTCAGCCCCTCCAAAGCGAGTGCCGGATCCTCCTTCCCCCAGAGCTGACAAGCAGACCTCGCCCTCTCACACGAATACTTGTATCTACATCACAACATGCCTGCGTACACGAACCCCCACGAAAAAAACCTCCCATTTTTATCCATCAGGTTGACGCTGAGTGCACTCCCTCCTGCGATCCTGCCGTAATTTCATTTTCACTGTCCTAAATTAATCACGGCTCACACTCACAGGAGTTTATTTATTTATTTATTTATTGCCTGAACGTCTGAGAAATTGCATTAGAGGGGGGGAGGTGGGCTCTTTTTCTTCTAATAGAACACTTAATCGTCATTCCTTCGTGTGGCAGAGCGTTCTTTATGTTTGGGAGAGGGGAGCAAATTAGGCAACATGTCATGGAGACGGTAGATTGAGGGGATGCGAATTGGGGGAGATAGTGTGTAAGATAAAGAGCATGTTTGCTGTAAGTGTGTGTTAGTACGTGAGTGAGTGAGTGTGCATATTTAATTACATGCATGTGTTTGATTATGTGCAGTTAGGGAGAGAACATACAGGCAGGAGATACAGTTGCATCATGGGAAAAAGGCAGAGAAAGGTGTTCTCCTGAGACTGTGCGTCCCTCTAAGTATCGTGATGGGGTTGAAAATCACTCTGAGTCTATAGTGGAAGGCTTTTTGCAACGGCGTAATCTCACTGATGCCTGCGAACCCACTGGACTGCATGTAAATGACTCTGTGTGTGTGTGTGTGTGTGTGTGTGTGTGTGTGTGTATGTTTGTGCATGCCTGCTGCATATCCGTGTGAAGCCTCCGTGTGTATGCAGATGAATCAATAATGCCTTGTGATATGATTCCGTGTGTGTGGATGTAGCGCCCCTGGCTTGCCTTTGGCGCAGGGCGTACCGAGCTGAAGGGGAGGACAATGAGCTTACCGGACCAACTGATCTCTCCCGTTCCCATAATCCACTTTGTCTTTCCCTCCTAGGTCTGAGTGGACTCCTCTGCCAAGAGTGGCTAACCTTGGTGCCGTTGTCTTCCTGTCTGTCAAAGAGACACTTATTCTTTTTTTGTGTGCGCATCATTTTGTTTATTTATGTATCTTTACGTGCCAACAATGCCGCCCCCCTTCAGTTTTGACTTTACAGCATTACAGCACTGAAGAACCGACATGTTTCTACTCTGGCTATCTCCTCATGCCTTCTATTCATCACTCTTGATCTTTCGTGTCTTCTGATCTCCCTTCCCTGCTAGTTCTTATCTAGGGCTCTCCGGTCCAAAGCTATCCGTCTGTTACATTTCTTATGAAGTAAACATGTCAACTCAAACAACCTTTGCATTGTTTATCATCGTTTTAATGGTTCAAGTAGCTTTTCAATGACTTAACTTGTTCTTAAGAGGCCAGAATGTACAGTAACATGCAGATTTACACTCCATTACTCAAGGCCATATGTTCAGATTGAAAGCTTTATCATAAAAACAAACACAAACACACACAAACAAACAGAAAAAATAAAAACATTCATTAGAAAATAAAATCTTAATTTTGAAGAAGCTGCTTCTTTTTGTCTAAACTGATTGACTCATCACAAAGATCAAACATCTTCAGCTTTTTTTATACCAAATAATTTCTCCCAAACTGGAACACCTGAAAAACAAATCACTGTATTTTTATTTTTTATTCACAATTGTATTGTATTGTATTTTTTCACCTTTATGTAACATTCAAACATTCACAGAATCGTGCACATGCATAAAACTGAATAGAAGTGTATTTGCTTCAATAAACAAAAAGAACAGAAAGAGAGAAAAATAAATAAAAAGACAAATCCCTCATCAAATCAGATCACTGTTTATTTTTTATTTATTTTATATCATTTGTTTTTATTATTTGAGTGGTTTGAGTTTTCTGATACTGTCCCAACAAAAACAGAACCCATGCTGGGTTTAAGATGAGTTGAGTCGACCTTCTTGCAGAATAATTCACTATTTCCAACAAAATAAGACTCAAATTATTATTTGTATTCTAAATGTTGTGTTCTTATTTGTTGATTGGCATTGTTTCCAGATTTTGACAATTTTCTTTAAAAACAACAGGGAACTATTTTTTTGGCGTGGTGTTTTTCTTCAAACCAGAAAAAGCATTATTTATTTATTTGTTCTGAAGATTTAATATTTGTTTTTCCAGTGATACACATTGATGACAGATACTGACACTTTGGAAAAAACTTCTCTGCTTTATGAAAAGTGAGATAAAAAATGTTCACTTTTCTGCAGGATGTTTTTCTATTTGTGTGATTTGCATCGACAATTCTCACAACATAAAAACAGAGCTCCTGCTGTCGTGAAGATCACAGAACATTTCACGACTAAAATGTCGTGAAAAGTCTTTAACTCGGATAAAACGACTTGTTGAGGCGGACATTTTTTTTGCAGTGTACGCGTGGCGCTATCCTTCACGTGCCCTTGAGTTTAACAGTGATGAGGTAGATTTATGTGAGCCTCTCAGGCACACAGCCGAGGCTATCATGTCATAAATTAGCGGCTGGTCACACAAGAAGAGATGATGCTCTGAGGGAGAGAGAGGGGGGCGAGCGAGCTTTGTGTACACATGCTGTTGGTTTATCATAATCACGTCTTTATCCACCTGCTCCTGTTGTCCTGCCATTTCGTCTCCCCTACCCGACACCTCCTCCTCGTCCTTGGTTTTATCACTTTGTATCGCCGATGCTCTCCTTTCTCCTTTCTCCGCCCCTTCATCCCCCCCTCTCTGCCCTTTCCCCCTCCTCCCCTCTGACCTAGTCTTCTGCGATTGAGGTGAAAGAAGGTGTTTTTGTACCAAGATAATGCTGCAGCGTTGACCTATCGCACCTGAAGGCTCTTGAACGTCTTTGTCAGCATTGGGCGGCCGCTGGAGAAGACGAACGAGATGGAGGAAGTAAAGATGAAAGAGAGAGAAGAAGGTTGAGGGAAATGAAATGTAAAGAGAGGGAAGAGTATTGGCATGAGATTGCATCAGTGTGCGTCTAAACGAGTGTGTATATGACCTGTGCCATGATTTAGGGAGACGGCGGCAGCAGCAGCAGGGGATTGATGCGGCGTGCTGCGGCTGTATTTGTATTTGGCAACACACAATAGATAAAGCAAATGTAGCGTGCTGTCACCGACTGAAGTCAGGGGGGTTAAATGTAATAAGCAGCCACACAGTGAGGCTACACAAAGATAAAACCAACTCAGCTACATTTCCAACACGCAACCTCACTACTTTAACTCTAATCCCCAAATCCTCCTCCTGCGATTGTTTTCGTTCATCATCCCGTCTTTCTGTGCTCACATGCAGCTGAATTTAGCCGTGCTCCACTTCCATTAAAGCTTGTTAGCTCAGGAACAGGAAGTATCACCACAAAAACCTAGATGATCATAACCAAACAGTTGAATTTGAGCAAGTGGAGCATGTGTTCAGTTCAGACTCTCAGTCAGATAAAGATACCTTTTGTTTCCTCTCGTTCTTACAATTCCTGCACCACACATCTCCCCTCTTTTTCCCCTTCTCCTTCTTTTACTCTCTCCATCTCTCCGGCAGCTGTAAGAGATAATTATTTCCAAACAAGCGGTCCCCTGGGTGAAGCCGTATTATCCAAAGCTGCCTTCATTAAAAAGTCCCGCAGCTGCGAGGACGTCTTCGCACTGCAGTGACAGAAAAGGAAAGCAAGATGGAAAGAGCGACAAAAAAAAAAAAAAAAAAAGAGATACTGAAAGAAAAAAAGCCACCTGAGCTGGGACTTGTTTTGGTCCTGAATAAGAATACAACAACAAAAACAAGCAGGACAAAACAAAGAGAAGAAGAGTAGTTAATCAGGTGTGCTGGCTTGGCATATGGCATACATGTGCCTAATGGGAGCCATCAATACTTTGAGGCATTGTTGATGTCCTTCATCTCCAGTAATCGTTCCAAATGCCCTTGCGTGCTAGCTCCAATTACACTCATGCAACACACATGCACACAAAGCAGCACCGAAACAAGCTATTCTGCAGGTAGATTTATGACAAATCCAGGATGACAAGATAAAATGTAAATGCGTATAAAGAAGCCCCGGCCTGCAGCCATGCGCACATAAACACATGCATGCACACACAAGACTTGCACACATGCTCACATCCAGGAAAGCAGCAAAGGGAGCAAGATATTTACATAATAGAGTTGGACAATGCAGAGCGTAAAGGTAATGCATTCTCGTCTTACGTCAGCATAACCTCACATGCAGCATGAGTCGGTGACACAGGGCGAAAGATTGGCGTGTCTGAATCAATTTGCATGAAGGGAAGTCTGTGTTGGGTTTAACACGTCGAAGAGGGACTGTGAGGCCGACTGCCTGCTGAACATTAACATTGTTTTCACTCTCTGTTGTAATACAGCTGAACAAATAACAGATACAAATGCTGCTGAAATCAAACTACAAAAACACCCTCTGCTGACTATTCGGTCTTCTTCACTTTCCAAATCCACCACTCCTCTTGTTTTCTATAAGACCTCGTAGTCTCCAGATTTCTGAAGGACACACGGATCATGCTTGGACCGCTAAGCAGAAGCGGAAGCAGACCAGCCACCATTAAGATCCATCAAATCCTCCAGACTTTGTTGGCAGATTTCAATGACAAACCCGAGGTCATCTCCTGCCCTGAGATCTGACAGGGTCAAAGTCTTCAGAGGAGGAGAAGAAGAAAACGTCAGAAGCTCAAGGCTTCAGATTTAGCTGAGTGTGCAAAACCACCGCATCAGCATCAGGATCCGGATCAGCTGTGTTTCTCCAAGGACGATGAATGTGGTCGGGGAAATATACATAAGATACTAAATTGTGAAATCCTTTGTAAGAGTGTACTGGAAACAAAAATGCTCCCAGATACTGTAAGACAAACGTGTCTTAACTATTTTCCAAAGCTTCGTTTTCAAATGCAACATTTTGCTTCATTTGCAAAACGCTGCTAATTTCATTCAAATAACTGCTCCTCTGCAAAAAGACAAAATAAACACACAATGCAGACACACGAGCAAAGTGAACTGATAGTGAACCTGAAATTTTCTTTGTAATGTAAATCGGTGAGAGTGGAAGATACACCCACGAAAGACTATTAAAGCAGCTGCTTTTTCAGAGCAGCGTTAAAGTGCTCGTTCTTTTCTCTAAAAACTTCTCACCTAGTAAACTCTTGCACCAACTTTTCCCACATCTGAAGGAGTTTCAGATTTCCAAATGTAACGCAAGCTGCTTTGAAGGAATGCAAGAAGTTTTAAGTCACGGTTAGACTCACAGAGAAGTCTCCAGTTCAATTCTCTGCTGTACAAAAGTTCACTTAAGCTCACACTTTATTCATATATGATGTTCCTATTCTGTGGTAGAAGACAGAAATACTGAGTTTGTGGGACATAGTGAAGTTGGGATGCGGGGCACTGTTGGCCTAGAGGTCTAAGTGTGTGCCCCATATACAAAAACTGTAGTCCTTGTTGCAGCGGTCGCTAGTTTGACTCCTGGCCACTGGAATTTTCTGCATGTCCTCCCCCACTCTCCACTCCCCAAATTTTCTGCATCTCTTCAGATGTTCTATCCAAAAAGGGCAAAAATGCGCCCCTCACAAATTTGATTCAAACTAGGACTGCAGCATTGTGCATGAGTTGCAGACGCCCAACAAATGTCCTCTACACTTAAAATGACATTACTGGAACAAAGTTTGATTGAATAAGTTGAAGCATATAGGGCATTTTCAAATGCGTATTGCCTACTGTTATTACTGCAACTTTGTGTTCTTTCAAATTTTAGGGCCTGTGTCCATCTAATGCTGTTTTTTGGGCTTGCAGCACCTATTCTCACTAGATTTAGATTTCTCAATAGATGGCAAGTTAAAACATTTCTTTATTAAAGTAAAAAATAATTCTACAACCATCCTGCACTCTAAAGTCCAGCAGCAGAAGACAGGTTGAGGCAATATGAAGACTTTACAGCATGCATGATGAAAGTATGTTCGTGTTTGTATGTCTGTATGTCTGTATGGGAGGTTTGTTCCTCTACTTTCCTGCAGACGGATGAGTTGTGCAACAGGGAAAGTGGGACCTCTCCTCATCCTCCTCCTCCTCCTCCTCAGACAACAGAAAGAGAGACATCCACTGCAAGACGACAAGAGAAGAAAAAGAGAGAGAGAGTAAGATGTCAGGTAGTGTTGGTGGTGGGTGAGTCGTGCAGGGGAGCAGGTGGGAGCCAACAAGACTGGAAAACAAGGAGAGGAGACGGGAGTGGGGGGGAATATGGGGGGGGGGGGGGGCAGTGAGATGGTGTGACAGAGGGAAGTGATTGAGTGAGGAGGGGAAAAAGGGGAACAGGGGAGTAAATAGTAGAAGGAGGGGTGAGGAAAGGGTGAGAGGAGAGGAGAGGAGAGGAGGGAGACAGGCAAACAGTGGATAAGACAAGGTGGGAATACAGAAGGAGAGGCGTTTAAAAAGGGGGACGAGGTGTGGATCAGCAAAGACGAGGAGGAAGAGGAGGAGGAGGCAGACAGTGTGTGTGTGCGTGTGTTTGTGTTTGTGTGTGTGTGTGAGAATGTAGCGTGTGTGAGTGTGCGCGAAAAAGAGAGAAGAGAGTTCGACACAGAAGGGTATTGCTGCATAAGCAGTCTGTCCAGCTGTCTCTTCTCTAAAAAACGACAGAGACGAGTGATGTCAGGACTTTTTTCTCCAACATCTCTTTTTCTGCTCACAGTTACAGCCTCCTCTCTCTCTCTCTCTCTCTCTCTCCCCCTCTCCCTCACTCTCTCTCTCCCTCACTCTCTCTCTCTCTCACTCTCACTCTCACTCTCCTGCTTGTTCTACCACTGAATTTACTTCCTCATGTTTTTTATTACATCCTTTTTTGGAGCTTATTATCATGAAACGTTCACGTGTTTAGCAGTTTGGATCAAAGCAGGAAAACAACAACAACTCTGTTTGTCTGTGTGTGTGTGTGTGTGTGTGTGTGTGTGTGTGTGTGTGTGTGTTTGGTGTGTGTGTGTATAGAACATGATCTGAATCAGTGTTTATATGTCAGTGTGTTAGGCACACACAGTACTGTGTGTTTTCCTCTGGTTGCATGACAGCAGAACAGTGCTGCTAGCTTTGGAATGGCAAAGAAAAGATGCATTCAGGTAAAGCAGGTTTGTTTTAAATTATTCAGATACTGGTACAGGTATAGGAACAATTCTGCATCCTATATTCCCATACCTCCTACTGCCTGTACCCTGGCGTCATGCATCTGAGACATTTGCATTTACATTTAACAGTTCCAATGAGTCTGTATAGGGTGAGATCTCCCTAATGGGAAGTAACAGTTGACCAGATAGGCATATGTTGCACCATGCAGAGACATTAAATTGGTTCGAGGATGGGAGACAGGACTGATTTCACACTGAGCTTCTCTGTAAGGAGCGGCAGCTAGTTATGGAGAGATGGAAATAGAGAGGAGAGGAGAAGGGGAGGGGAGATTGAGAACAGAGTGGGGAGAAAATGATGTACTGTACATAAGGTCTAGACCGTACTCTGTCAGGGCTTCCCAAACGTTTCACTCTGCGACCCCCAAAATATAGATGCCAAAGACTCTCAACCCCCACTGTCCCTTGAAGTGATTAAATGTTGCTTCATGCTTATTTAGCTGGTCTATGTGGCTGTTTCTTGTGCTTGCTGCTACAGAACCTTTTGAAAAATTTACTGTAACTTTAACTCTGACCCTAACCTCAGAAGTTATCTGGCAACAAAGAAAGGCAGAAATTGAAATAAAAAAAAACGTATTTGCAAGGTTTTATTTCAAATGTAACTACTATTTTTCATAACATCTTTAAAATAATTGGTGAAATAGGTAATTTCAGATTACTTAAAAAAACAAACAAAAAAACATTCTAGAAGACATTTTGCGACCCCCCCAACTGGTGTCTCGTGACCCCCCAGGGAGTCTCGACCCACACTTTGGGAACTCCTGTTCCAACATCAAGATAGGATAAGATCCAGTCCCCTCTTACAGACAGGACTCAGTCTGATCTCAAAGAGCACTTTACAGCATTCAACAAGTCACAGCAGTGAGGACAAAGTTCCTTTAACAGGCAGAGACCTCAAGCAGAACCGGACACGATAGACAGCCATCTGCTGTTGGGATTGGAAAGAGAGGTAGAGGAGATGAAGAGAGAGAGATGGATGGTCTGATGTTCGAGCATTGATGTTTGTGTTTGTTTACAGCAAGTGATTAAGAGGAGGTTTAGGCATTCAAGTTAGTTAGTTGGTACAAAATATGTAGAGAAACATGGTTGCCATTAAATGAATGCAACATAAGAACATTTCATACTGAGATCCTCATTGACATTGCAAACACATTGCCATCCTCCTTCTTTTCACAGTATGTTCCTTCATTCCTTGTTTGTCACTGTTATTACAGAACCTTACCACATTCCTGCCATGAACATGCTGTGACGCGAAGGCACACTGCTGAATATAGAATAATGAGCAGGACATAACGTACAGATCCATGACAGAGAAGTTAAAAGCGACAGCCAGAGGGAGAACGTTAAACGAGGGACCATCCTGAGGTCAATGACTCTTCTCACAGTGTGAATGACAGCAGAAGGTTCTTGGCAGCTCGTTGTGGTGCTGAGAGGCGAGATACAATCAAACTTTAATAATCCCTGAGGGCAATTTGGCTCATTGTAGCACCAAAGAACTCGGTGTAAGAATACAGAGCTGACACTCTGTGTGGAGTTACTGCAGACTAAACCACAAACATGAAATCATCTCTGACACATGAACAGATTGAGTCTCTGCAGTGTCAGCATAGAGGGTATGAAGTTCAAAAACTTGAAACTTCTGATTAGTAGAATTAAATGGATGCCTCATAGAGTAGATAAGGTCATGTTATAAAAAGAGTAATGTATAGAATAAATTATGAAGAATAATTGCCTCTATTTCTGTCCTGACTATCTCTAATAACACACATAAACATAGTTATCATAAATAAAACACTCAATATTAGATCCATAAAAATAAATGTGTGAAATCGTAGCAATATGCTTTACTTATGAGGGGAAATATTAATGTGAAATTAAAGTATTTCAATATGTTATGAGGTAAAAATATTTGTTAAATGTTCTCTTGACAGCTTAAAGTCTTGACCCCTCATAGCTGTGAATATTAAATGTTTGTATTTGCTGATGATTTGTGATGATAATAATTTATTTATACATAAATTAATGTAGCAGCCTGAATACAAATAACACCTCGTTAAACTCATGCATCTAAAACATATTAAACATAAACCTTTCTTTCTTTCTCCCTCTCTTTCTTTCCCCACAACTTACTTTCTTTCTTTCTTCCTTTCTTCTTCCTTTCTTTCTTTATCTCTTTCCTTCTTTATTCTTTGTTTCTTCAATACTTTCTGTCTGTATCTCTTCTTTTTTCCATTCTGTCTCCCTTCCTTTCTTCCTGTCTTTCTTTCTTTTTCTGACTTTATTCACCACTTTCTTTCTTTATCTCTCTTCTTTTCTTCCTTTTTCTTTTTCTCCATGACGTTCTGTCTTTATTCCTCTTTGTTGTTCATTTCTGTGTTCCTTTTATCCTTTCTTTTGATTTCTTACTTCTTTCACTACTTTCTTTCTTTCCCTCTCTTTTTCTTTTCTTCTCTTCTGTCTGTCTCTGTTCATCTCTTTTTCTTTTTTTATCTCTGCATTTTTCTTTTTTAGTCTGCCCTTTTTATTTCCTTCTTTCTTAATCCCTGTTTTTCTCTTTCTTTCTTTCTTTCTTTCTTTCTTTCTTTCTTTCTTTCTTTCTTTCTTTCTTTCTTTCTTTCTTTCTTTCTTTCTTTCTTTCTTTCTTTCTTTCTTTCTTTCTTTCTTTCTTATTTTCTTTGTTTCGTGCACTCTCTTTTGCTCTGCTTCTTGTTTGTGTGTTTTTTTACCTCCCTGTGATGTTCGGTCTTTCTGTGTTCCTTTCTCTGTCTTTGTTTTTTCTGTCATTCTTTCTTTTAGTTCCTTTCTTTCTCTTGTATGTTTGTCATTTCCCGGATTTGATGAAGTCTTTCCTCTCGTGCAAGCTGCTGTCCTCTCCTTGTCTTTGTTTGCATAGTGTGAGAGCTTTTTATACTCGTCAGGTATGTAGTCATAGGAATTGTGTGTCAATGTATTCATGCATCTAAAGTATTCATGTGTTTAGGTATGCTTGGGTGTATGTTTGTGTGTATATGTGCTGAAACGTGTGTGTAGGTGTTTAGGTGTATGCAGATGCATTTCAGTGTGTGTGTGCTGTGTGCAGCAGAAGGATTTAAGGACTGTCAGATATAATAAACATCAGCATTACGGCAGAGCCGAACAGCAGAGTGGAGCACCTAGCTTCCTCTCACTTCACACCCCTCTCTTCCTCTCTCACTTTTCTCTCTTTCTCACCTTTCCTCTCCTCCTTCTCCTCTTGTTTTCTGTCTCTTCTCTTTTTCATCCACTCTTTCTCTCCCCACACGCTCAGAAAATAGAAACCTCTCTGGCAGTATGTACAGGGTAGTACGCCTGAGCATGGCTGAAGAGGCCTTTATGTGTCACGAGAGAGGCTGCTGATAGAGTTACAGCCTGTTCTGGTTGACATGTCTGCTAGCTTAGCGCTGCTCCCCTGACTCTACCTTATCGCCTTGCACTCCACTGCTGCCAGGAGAAAAAGCTGTAAATCAGATTTTTATGTTTTTCTTTCTATCTTACACTCCTCCTGAAAATTTACATCCTCTAATACAATGTGTAAGTGTCCTGCTTCAACAGGAGTGCAAAGGGAATTGAACCCAGCGGTTTTACATTTACAGGAAGAACTTTGATAAGAAAAGTAGAGTTTGTTGGCTTTTCTATTCACATTTTGGGGACTTTCAAAGTAAGATTACAGCATAGCAACACTAATATAGAGGAACAGATCTTCCCTCAGATCCAACAACTTAGTTCATGACTTATCACCTTCTGTCGTGAACAATCAGATCACTACGTGACAGAATATTCCCTACAAACAGACATCTTACGGACACGACACGATCATCTCTCTCTCTTCACCGCTCTATCCCTCTTTCCAACCCCAACATCGTCGAGGCAGATGGCTGTCTAACATGAGTCTGGTTCTGCTCGAGGTTTCTGCCTGTTAAAGGAAGTTTGTCCTTGCCGCTGTAACTTGCTAAATGCTGCAAAGTGCTCTATGAGATCAGACTGAGTCCTGTCTGATCCAGTCCTAAGATGGGACTGGATCTTATCCAGTCTTGATGTGAGGTCTTTGTTAATATAACACAGAATACATAATTATTATTATTTTATTTTATTGAATTATTTTTCTTTGAAGTTTACTGTGAGGATTTTTTAAATTATTATGATTGTTAATGTTGTTATTAATTGTATTATTATTATTATTATTATCATTATCATTATCATTATTATTATTATTATTATTATTATTATTATTATTAATACTGTTTATACAATTATTTATATTGTTATTATTATTATTATTATTTTAAATTTTTGTGTTAATCATTACAATCTTAATTTTATTATTATTATTATGTATGTTTGTATTTACTTATGTTTAATTGTGTAATATCAATTTATTGATTAATTTATCTTTACTTTCGGACTATGGACTAGGTGTTTTAAAAAATCTTGGTTTTTTGTGTCTCTGAGTCTGATGGCTGCATTGTTGTTTTGTGATGTTGGCTGAGTCTAATAAAAAGGTTCAAAATATAGATATATTTAACACAGAGTACGGTCTAGACCTGCTCTGTTTGTAAAGCGTCTTGAGATAACATTTGTTGTGATTTGGTGCTACATAAATAAAGATTTGTTGATTGAACAGTCAAAAAGAGAACGTCACTTTGTCATTTGTATACAGTATACTGTACGTCATGAGCAGTGCACCTTGCAGCATTTAGGAAGTTACAGTGGCAAGGACAAAATTCCTTCTAACAGGTAGAAACCTCCAGCAGAACCAGATTCATGCTAGACAGAGTTGGATTTGGAAAGAGGGATAGAGGGATGAACAGAGAGACATGATTGTGTCGTGTCACAACAGTATAGTGTCTGTTTGCCTCTTAAGTTATATAAATGAATACATTAATTACATTCAACACAGCTCAGGATAAAGAACACTACAAAACATGCTCTGATAATCTGATTCATCCAGGCCTATGCGTGCATATTTCACTCTTCCAAACCAACGTGCATGTTGGGTTAAAATTCCTCACACAGAAGCACTTCACTGTCAGCATATTCAGATCTTTACTTCCTGTTGGTGGTCCGTGCTGAAACACCAGCTTGCCTACACTCCAGGCTTCCTCCCCCTTCCTTGTTAAACACGAACAAATGTTGTGCTGATGTTGGCTGTCCTACATGTCAGAGTTGGCATATAGCTCGTATCTCCCTTGGCTCTGAGTCACAGCCATATGGTGAGGCTGAGTCTAATGTCTGTTATTATGTTGTGGGATTGGTTGTGGCAGCTGTGCGTCTGTTATAGTATATGGTTGTGAGCAGTAACTCACTGCACACTGTAACTGCAGGTGTGTGTGTGTTGGAGGAGGTGGAGATGATGACATGTTAATAGGTGACAGGTGATTCTGAAGAGGATCTTAGCTGCTGAGCATATCAGACTGACCTCACAGATAATTGTATGGGTGCTGTTATATATATGATGTGTTGTTGTGTGCTTCTCCTTTAAGAGTAGCTCTATAGTGAGGTAAAAAAATAAAAACCAGGATGAATTGAAAGCATTTAAAGTTCATTACACCAGCAGACAATATTAAAAACACACAGCTAATAATAATTTCTACAAAGTGATATTACACAGATTTCTCATGGAGCTAAATTTACCACAACACTCTCACTATATTGCTCTGAAGCGCTTTGTGTTTTATTAGCAGTTATTTTTTAAAGCTCCTGCCTAATTTACTTTATTACTAACTTCAATAACCCACCTGTCACTATACTGTATTACTTTCTATTAAAAGTGCTGCAAGTTATTACTGAGCTTTTGCATTAAAAAGAAAAACACGCTGAAGCAGTAGCAGTTAATGCTGCCAAGTGTGTTATCGATCCTCGGATTTAAATGTGAGATTAAGCTCCTTTTTTTTTTTTTTTTAAATGGTCAGCAAGACTCATTCATGCATAGAAAGAAAGCTATGGTTGCATTTTCAGTTGGCATTGCATCTGCAAAAATGCTATTTTCGCCTCTTTCAACTCTTTGAATAACTTCTCACATCTTAATTTATGCCAAAAATGCAATCCGGACGTGTGAGAAGTTTGTTATGTCTGCAGGATGATTGACACTCTGTTGCTCCGTCTGCATCTCCTTCTTTCCATCATCCCTTCCTTGTCTCTATTCTATCTGTGTATCCTCCACTCCCTCCTCCTCTTCCCCTTCCTCTCTCCTCCCCCCGTCCTCTCGCAGACAGCTGATGTTGGCGTGTCAGCAGTATAGTTATATTTCAGGTGCAAGCTGCTGCTTCGGTTCCTATAGGACTTTGTGCGTGTGTGTGAGTGTGTGTGTGTGAGTGTGTGTGAGTGTGTGTGTGTGTGCCCCAAATGTGAATGTGTGAGATAGAGCCAGTTACTGCTTGTCAAGGTGCATAAACCTGCTGTCTATATGTGTTTGCTGTGTGTGTGTGTGTGTGTGCGTGTGTGTGGGGCATCAGAAAGGAGTGTATTTAGAAATATGTGGGTGCTTATAAAATCTTGTGTGTGTTTGTGTGTGTGTTTATGTGTGTGTTTTGCTTGCATCAGGCAGCTATATCACTCTCTGCCTTGCATTTGCTGCATAAGGTATCTTAGTTGTATAACTGTACTCTTCACACTATGTGACGCATTGGATCGCTCTATTGTTTTGCTGCATTGAGCACTTATACAGCCCCATCTCCATCTCCACCTTCTGCTTCAGTGTATCTGCATTATAGCTGAATGCTCCAGGGTGCTTGTGCTGCAAAGGCATCTGGGATTTCTGCATCCCACTCCTGCTGCACCCTTGAAATAATTTCTACTTGACTGGATTTTCAGCCGGATTTAATCGTCCATTTGGAAGCCGAACAATGGTATCGCCTTGAAGTGGTCGATTCACATTGAATATGTATCATTGTGGGATACAATGTTTCTGCTATCAGTTCCATACATTCAGCCACAGCCAGCTGACAACTCTGTTTTAGTGCTACAGCAAGTCTCACCCTCACGTTACCTCCCATTAAAATGATACAAGTGAGTCGCACTCAGTGTCGTGTATGGATTTTTGATTTGGGTTCAAAAGAGTGCTGGTGTCTGAACATTAATTTCTCTGCCTGTGTTGCTGGCCACAGGAAAATACAGCGTGACTGGTTGACCAAGAGGCTGCATGTCAAGTCTTTAAGATGCCTCTTTTATGTAAGGAATTTCTTCACCTTATTTAAAGCAGGAAATATTTTAGTCACCAATATCAGTGTGCATTATTACCCAACTTATTTGAGTTTGTTCACAGGCAACTTCTATCTGCTTACCTTGCTTTGCTTCAGTTCTCTTTTCCACACACACACACACGCACACACGCACACACACGCACACACACACTCTGTTTAACTTAGCCTCTATGTGTCTGGCCTGTGACAGGGCAGTATGTTTGATAAAGCCACCCAAATAAACCCGCCTGTGTTTTCAGTTTGTTTGCTCTCCGTTCTATTCTTCCAGGTGAGCTGCCAACACCAAATGGCTGCACAGAACTATTGATAACAGCGGGATACAAAGCAGGGCTGTCGCTGTAACCACAACAATGAATTACCCAATATTAACAGGCCAAACACTGGGAGCATGGCAGCCCACAACTGCACCTAACTTTGCCTCAGACGGAAACAATGGCAACTGCACTGGTACCTAACATCGCCCATTTGGTGACATTTCGGCGTAGAGCCAAATAAAAAAAAGAAAACCACATCCGGAGCTTTGATTGAGATTTTTGTACAATCTGCTCTAAAAAGATCCCTGTCATATGAGGAAACACGTCCAATATGGGGTCTCACCTAGCAAGTTAACATCCAGCTATCATGGTGAACCTGCCCCCTCCAGCACAGAGTCTCAGACCAGCTTATGCCGGCTCTTAGAGCCAAGTAGTTTGCAACTGGAACACACTGCCCTCCTCAACGTAGATGCAGTCTGCTGCTACAATAATCCAGAATTATCAGCTTATAAACATACTTCATTTTTTCTTTTTGGAGGCATTTTTGCCATTGTTGATTGGACAGCTGAAGAGAGACAGGAGACCTGGGAATAGAGAGTTGGGGAAGACATGCAGTAAATAGTTGAGGCCGGGAGTCCAACCATCGACCTCTGCAAAGAGGGCTATTGCCTCTCTAAACATAGTTAAACCGCTAGGCCACTGACGCCCCAATAAGACACATTTAATGCCTTCTTTTTTCTTTTAAAAAGTGTTCTGCATCTTACATAATCATTCACATCATTAGTATAAATGCAGGGAGAGTCATTTTATTGGGTCATGGTATTCAACCTGGCTGTCACTCCAAGAAGCAAGCAGCAGCTTTGTCTGACTTGCTGGAATACATACTTACGCTGATCAAGCTGGTGGTTCCAATTTGTCTTTATAGGCATGCTTGCCTTTATTGATACAAAATCTGAAGGGACAAATGTGGGGAGTGGAGAGTGGGGGAAGACAATGCCGCAAATGGACGAGGCCACTAGTCCAACCAGCAACCTCTACAAGGAAGACTTCAGCCTCTGTACATTGGGCACATGCCTAGACTGCTAAATGCCAACGGTGCATGGTAGTGCCACTTTTCACAGGTGGTGTTCCGTTAAGTGAATGAATCTTGTTGAATGCTGGTTAGATTGAAACGTCTCCTTAACTTAAGACAAGTCTACCATTAGCTTAGCTCAACTGCTGGAACTGCAGCTATGAGGATTGCAAACCCCACATGGGAAAAACAGCAAGACAGAAACTGCATGATGGGACTCGTCATGCAGGAAGACAGTTGAGTCCTTTTTCTTTCTGGAACTCCAAAACAGACTGCATCACATACTGCACAGGGGTGACTCTTACATTCTAAGATGTAACGCTACTTTGGCCGTCACAAATATAGGCCCACCTAGGAATAGCATATTTGTGGGACATTGGCAAAAAGATGTACTGCATGAAAGTAGTCAGAAGTTAAAAGAAATTCTGCTGTTTCAAAATACAGCAAAATCAGCATAACATGTCAATGATTGCTACCTTCCTTTCACATTACCACCAAATCTCCTCAATTAATCTCAAACTTTGACAGAGATAAAGACAATCTGCTCTTGCTGTATCCTGTGGAAGCAAATGACACCCATGAACCCATGAACTGTAATAACACGGCCACAATCAAAGTGTAAGTTATTCATAGCTCACCAAGCTTGCTCTGTACAGTGCACTGTTTAAAGACACCAGTTGAAAACAGTTTACCCAGCTGTCATTGTGACTTTACTTCTCTACTGCACCATCACATTATATTTCTAAAACTTCATAGTGATGCTTTTTTGGCCCCTTCTTACATTTTGCTATCTGTCTTCTGCTTGCTAGGTAGTGTCTGGCAGCACTGGTTATTTGCTCCGTTTCCATGCAACAAGAGATTTGCAGCTCTGAAGGAGGCACCTCGAATTTGCAGGAGAAATGACAATGTGGATAAACAACCCAGCCAGTCCCTCGTGTAACATTTAAACACTGGGCCACTGTTCCAAATGTATGACCCGTGTGTTTCTCAGACTCTCCTCTATGCAGATGATTATATTACTTCCAGCGTCTTTCTCTAAGCCGCGGGGACAGAGCATCAGAAAACAAACTCAGCGCAGAGATTCAGTTTTCTCTCCTTGTCATCCCCGCTCTCATTCTCTGTCTTTTTAGCCATTCTGCCCCTCATTCCATCTTTCACAATCGTCCCCCTCTTCCCCCCCCACTCTGTCTTTCAGAGTGGTGTAGAAATGACGGATTGACTGAGTGTCTGTCTCTCCGTGGGAAATGAGCCTGCTAATGTGGCGAACTGGGCTTGTTCCATATTCATCTGCAGGCCTGTGAATCACTGTGCGACTACAGAGGCTGCCATGTGCACGGAGGCACATCTGCTTCCCTTCCAAAAGTCAAACGGAGCGCAAAATGAGCGGTGAATATAAATCCATTTCCTCTCTCTTTCAGGTCTTCATCAGTCCATTGCTCTGCTCACTCTCTCTCTCGGGCTCTTCCTCCTCTTCCTCTGTGCCACTGCTCCGTCTCCACTTTCACCTGCTGTCACATGCATACCACCATTATTCTCTGCCACTATTGTTCTGTCCCCTCTCTCTTTCTCCTCTCTTTTAATCAGCCTATCCTTCATCTCCCTTATCTTCCTTTGAACGTCACCCTGAGCTTTACAGAAAGACAAGGCTGTTTTGAAAAGGGATCAGAGAGTCTGACGGACAGACAGGCGTCTCACCAGCTGGCAAAGAGAAGCTAGGGCAGGTGAGGAAGAGGCTGGAAGTCATTAGGGATGTCTGCAGGGATTAAGGTATAAATAATCCTCATGTCAATCAGACACAACGCTGTGGTCTTGTACAACAACCTCAGCAGACCTGGCTGGATAGCCGGGCAGCAGGCCAGTAATAAACACTGGCTTAACCAGTGAATTACAACAGATAGTGAACACAGGGCACAAGGAAAGCAAGCCTGCTATTACTGAATGTTAAGTGAGTGAATATTAAAGCCGAGAGCACAGCTGGGAAGAGGTCATTTCAAAATAAAGGCTTGTATCTGTGTCATATTGCATGACATATTCAGTCATCCAGTCTAACGAGGCCTTCACAGGTCTGTTCAGTAATGCTTTGATTTTTCAGAAGAATATGAGAAACAGCTTGTATCACTTTAACCAATACAATGAGGATAACACAACAACTTTATACTAACTGTATCTTTCAAATAGGGCTGTCACAATGTCAGAATTTCCCCTCACGATTATCATGGTAAAAAAAAATCACATTATCACGATATTTATTAAAAACTTCAACTTTCCTAAAGAATTTAGTGTGAGTACCAAATCCCCAAAACTCCCAAATGGCCAGATAAACTTTTGGGGATTTTATGAGAGTACTTTGCTTTCATCTGTCATCTCCTCTGACATGATTTATGCTGCAGTAGAAGCAACACACTGCGGCAAAGGTTAGCTGGCTAGCTGACAACCGAGTCTTCTTCTACTACGGTTAAGGTAGCTTCTTCTGCTTCTGCCTCTTCTGCGTCTAATCTGGTTTTAGTCACATTTAAGGGGGCAGGAGAGAAAGAGAGAAAAGACTTGACCCTACTCTTAATCATGTGCATGAGACCTCAGATATTTTTTTTAATACAACACAGATGATTAATTGAAATGACAAACACAAATTTCTGTATGCTGTTACCTAACATACGATCTAGAAATCAGCAGCTTGACGCTCTGCACTCTCTTTTTCTGTACTTTGCTAAGACGATGTCAGACCAAGACTATAAGGTCTATTATCATGCTAAGCTATTCTGACTATGTAAGGCCTCTGTAGTTCCAAAGTGATGAAAAGCAATATCTGTGTCTATGATGTCATTCAGTGTTATTTAGAACTTAATCCTTACAAAGACCATGAAGCCTTTAACTCGTTCGGGACATTTAAGAGACTCCAGTCCATGAGACTTTGGACGGTCTGAAAAAAAACTTGTCATGCACGAACAAAGCATGATAGATTTGGTGTGAAACCTTGAGCTCTTAATGAGCTTTAGTCATGCTTGGCATTAAAAAAGACAGATTTTTTTCCCCTTGTCTTTTTTATCATGAATTTATAGTCACAGTACATTGTTTTTTAAATATTAAACCAGTCATTTGTTATTGATTTTGAGTCTTTTTTTATGAGTCAGTTTTTAATTTGGGACTTTATCACAGCCTATCTTTGAGCTCCTCCTTTCACACTGCACAGGTGTAACTAATCACAGTAATCAGGGCTCTGCTTCACTTCTGGCCAGTTAGACACCTACAGTAAATGGAATGCAGTAATAATCAATGTAATTATTACCACCTGTGCTTCTCCTACAAAGACATCTTATAATTTCAACTTGAGTTGTTTTGTTCAGTCCGAGTGATAAGATTCACTTTAGTGCCTTACGTATCGGATAAAAGACGATCACGTTCAGCTAAGTTTAAAATGCGTAAACCTCAATTTCAACTGCAATGAGTCATGTTCACATATCACTTTTGAATTGATATGAAGTTAATAAAAAGTGGGTTATTTACATGTAGCAGGTGCAGAGCTACACGATCGTTACCTTTATCAGTTGAAGGAGAGTTGGGGCTGTGCCAAAAGAAACCCCACTGCAATTTCTGCATGTCATCATAGGTTCCATCAAGACATACAAAATGAAGATGTTAGATAATGAAATTTAAGTCACATTTTCACTCTTCTTTAGCTCGTTTGCAGAAAATATCAGGCTATTAGCTTTGTTCACTAGCTAGCTGCTCTCTTTGTCTATCTTTGGTTTGGTGCTGTAAAGGTAAACAACAGTGTGTCTTAGTAGCCTTCAACAGCCAAGAATGATGCCACGAGAGCAGTGTTAATTTTGGCTGCTATTTTAGATTTAGCCTTCGTCTTTAGACAAAAATACCTTTTAGTTTTGGTCATATTTGAGTCTTTTAGCCCTTTTATAGTTTTAGTGTAGTTTTGGTTGATGGAAGCTCAAAACATTTAGTAACTCACACTGGGGGGTAAAAATCATCAATGGAAAATAGAAACATGCATGGAGGCAGGAAGAGCAGATACACACAGCACGCTTGTTTCAAGTGGACCAAGCTAACACTGTGCCCCACAACTAATAACTCAGCATGTTACAAGACTTAGTGCTTATATTATGTGAGGAAAAATAGCATGGATTATGCCGACGGTCCGTCACCAACATTTTCGTCTCGTTAATGAAAACGAAACACAAGTGCGTCACCATCCATCCATCCATCCATCCATCCATCTACTTCCTCTTATCCGGGCCGGGTCGCAGAGGCAAGTTCCTCACAGTTTTTATTATCAGTGATATATTGTAGCATCTACTGCAGCTGCTTTAACTGATGGTAAACTGATTGTTTTACATGAAGTGTTATGTAATGTGCAGTTGTGTTGCATGTTGGTTGCATTCCTGCGGCCTCAGTAATAGCTTCTTTACATCTATTTCATCACAACCAATAAATAATTGATACATAAAGTGATCATATCCACTCTACTCAGATCATATTTAAGGATTAAAAGAGTGTTTTTACACAAGCAATCACACGAATCCCCTTCACGGGACTTCTGATTCATATTTAAGCGCCTCTTTATAAACAAGTGTCCCCCGTTCATCTTTAAAAATCTGCTCAAGCTCTTTAAAGCAGCGCCGGGACTGTTTGTGAAAAGCAATATTCGAGTCTTAGGGGGCTGTGTACTTTTTATGCGCATTGTGTGACTCACTTCCCAAACATCATTGTACTTTCTCACTTGTGTTGTTCTGAGTTTTTCAGGTTCTCCATTTAAAGTGCCAAACATGTCAGAATACTGAAACTGTTGATTCCACTGACTCTGTGTTTACGTCCACTTATCTTCCTCTGCTGCCATACTGTACTCTCCACCTCTGTGTGTCCTCTGTGAGTTTCCTCTCTGATGTGTTGATGCAGCCGTCGTGTCAACATGATCAATTTTACAGTAAAAATGCCTCCACCAACATCCCAACGTCCTTCATCAGCAAGCTCTTAAACAAATCAATTAATTTGTTAATTAATCAAACAGGTGCACTGTGGTGTATGCTGACATTGATCCCCCCTCACACACACACACACTCCTCTTTACCTCTCTTATTCTCCTCTGTGGATCTCTTATGAAAGGGTCCTTCACTCAATTCTAATTTAATCTCCGATCTCTTTTTCAGCATCGATCTTCATACACCCTGCGCACCACAAAGTGATATTGAGAGGGGGACTGATATGGAGATGGACATTGATTTGGAATAAGAAAAAAAATTATAGAGGAAAGATGCGTCCTAGTTCTTGAGGAAAGTCTCAGAGGAGAGGAGGGGAGTGAAAGTGAAAATCAACTTTTGCTGATGTTTTGACACTACCTAATCCTTGGAATTCCCTCCTCAGCCAAGGGGAGGGGTTCTCAAACTTTGCCATGCCTAAGACCCTGATTTAATTCTTAATTTCTGTCCTAATTCTTATTACATCTGAATAATCTTATCATTTATTCCATTCATTGTCCTTTTTCGAACCAGTCTTTTGACATTTCTCTCTGAACAATGATCAATACTAAATCGTATTTCTTAATATTTTTCTTCCTACGTGTTTGAATATCCTGCAGCTCCCCGTAATGACAGCTGAGACAGGATTGTTTGCAAGGTTGTTTTACAAAAAACGCACAAACAGCCGATGTACTGCAATTAAGCTGACTCAGTAGAGGTCAATACTTTCAAATAGCAGCAGCTGCCTCACATCGAGTGCTACAGGGTGATTACAGAGCTGCTCAGCCCGGCCTCAATCAGCGGACTTCAGGACTTCAAAAATCACGCAACAATCACAACACTGTGAATATGAATGATAAGAGAATAGTGACTGTGATCTGTTTTTTAGTTTGCTTTAACACTGCTGCACAAGTCACCAGTTTCTCTTGTCCCCATATTTCCCATCACTCTTTACTGTCCTATCAAAGTAAAAATTCAGTAGTTTTAGAAAATCCTGAAGATTAGACTGTATTCTGCCATCATGGTTTGATCAGTAGCAGACATGTCACATGCTGTCTGAGAGTGAAGGCGCACCTGATATCATGCAAGCGGACATTAGAGGGATGATGAAATTAGCTGAGGCCAGCAGAGAATAAAGGCATGATGATGGTAGACAGCTAAAAGACAATATTCAAACTTTCTGTCACTTTATGTGGGTAACTGTATTGTCTTCCTTTTACCACCACAATCCCCTTTGTGCTTGTTGTCTATTTATTTTACGGCTCTAACTAGTCTAACTGGGCCTTAGAGCGCCCACAAGATTGAGGGGATAATGCTGAGACCATGAGTTTTAGGCTTGCAACATACTTGTGTTCGTGTACGCATCCGACTGTGTCATGAGCATAATTGTACAAATACTTGACTTTGCACTACTCGTGTTATTGGAGGACACCTATAGAGGGCACTCCATAAAGTTCAGGCTGTATACAACTACTAGATGTATGGGATGTAAACAACAGCAGAAATGGCAACACTCAAGGAGGTTACTAAAGTTAATGCTGAGATCAAGACAGAAAAAGCAACTGCGGAGGCAGTGTAGGTGGTATGTAAGGCCTCTAAATCAGTCCTGACGGGACAAGCTCTGTCACATCTGCTTTGCCTCTACACTGCCCCTGCTGTTTATATACAGTAGTGCCCTTAAAAGTTGATGTGTTGCACCAAATGTAATGATGCACCAAACCAAAGCTGGGGATGTGTGGCAGCCATTTGCTAACATGCAGTTAACAGGAAGTATATCTCCAGTCTAATTTAAAAAGTCTGTAAGTGCAGGACTGTAGAAGGATGAAAATTGCTAATTTAGCTAGTTTCAGTCATTATTTATTCGTTCCAGTTTTGAGATTCCTTCTAAAAGTTTGAACTTGAACCAAAAGGTGAAATCAACACATGCTGAACAGAGCTCCCAGGATTTTGGCTCTCTAGTTACAACTTAGCAGCCTTCACATACTTGTGCATTTTCTTGGCTTGGGGCTAACCTGTAATTCACACAATGAGCTCTTCTGGCAGAGCAAACAGCGATGCTACTTAAAAGGCAAAAAACAAGGCAAAGAAAATGTTCCACCACAAAATGAATAAATAGAGTGTGGAAAATTACAAATTCAAAGACAACATTTAACAAGGGTTTTTCTTTGCTTTCTTTGCTTGATATTTAAGCGACATACAGTTAAATTTAGCATAGAAGAAAGTGGCATGGAGGGAAAAAAAAGTACTTGTTTTGTCAACATTTTTAAATTGATTTATGATTGTAGTGAAACAGAGGAACTACTAAAACCTACCCACAGTCGAGGCAGGTGGCTGTCTAACATGAGTCTTGTTCTGCTCGAGGTTTCTGCCCGTTTAAAGGAAGTTTTTCCTTGCCATGATAACTTGCTAAAGTGCTCTGCTCATGGTGGATTAAGATGAGATCAGACTGAGTCCTGTCTGTAATATGGGACTGCATCTTATCCTGTCTTGATGTTGGGTCTTTGTTGATAATATAACATAGAGTTCAGTGTAGACCTGCTATCTTGAGATAACGTACAGTATGTTGTGATATGGCACTGTATAAATAAAGATTGATTGATTGATTGAAAACTGGTATACAATAAAAAAAAGGTCATTTGAATATTATCTAATTTGAACTCGTAAGTGAATAGATTAACGTCACCATGAAGGCGCAAAAGTTTCAAGAATTACCTTCCCTCATGTGATGTAGACCCCTCCAGCAGAGGGGACTTTGTGCTCAGCGTTGTCCTTGCTGAGGTCAGAAACCTGCTGGGCTTAGTTCACCTCCTCTGCTCCTCCCTGACACATCTGAGCAGAGGAGAGGAGGACAAGAAGAAGAGGTAGATACAGAAGGAGAAAGAGAAAAATCCCCCTTCACCACCATTCTCTCTGACTCCCGTGGATTTTTGTCTCCGCGCTGCC
Organism: Notolabrus celidotus; assembly: GCF_009762535.1. Taxonomy (NCBI): domain Eukaryota; kingdom Metazoa; phylum Chordata; class Actinopteri; order Labriformes; family Labridae; genus Notolabrus; species Notolabrus celidotus. The sequence goes on along the minus strand of NC_048287.1, from coordinate 24,876,878 downwards.
CTCCACGCCCCCCCCCCCCTCCAGTCATTGTGTCATTTCGCTCACCGGCTTGTTTATGTGCACAGACTCTGGCCTTGTTTCTGTTCTCTCCCTCTTTTCCTTCACCATCCCTCCTCCTCATTTTCTCTAACCCTGAGAGGAGGTCAAGAGGTAGAGGAGAGGAAGGTTGGAGAGAAGGTCAAGTGGTCAGATTGAGAGAGGGAAGAAAAAGAACAACAGCACAGAGAACTAAAACAGATAGATGATCTTTTCCTCTGCTGTGGGTGTCCTTAACCTTCTTGTAGCCCTCCGTGGGCTGTGCAAGCCCACTTCCCTGACCTGAAGGTCGTTCTGCTGAGCTGCTTGTGTGTGTGAATGTTTCATGAAGGTTTGCTTGTTCTGAAATTGCTCTCACTCAGTAATTGCAATAACCTCTCATCCCTGTCTGCTTTTAAGTATGCATGTGAAAAGATGACTGTGTGATGTAACAATGTTTTCACTGACTTGTGGAATCAAAGAGAGAAAACAAGAAGGGTCACCTGCTCAGATATGAACTGACCCCCCCTTCAGACTTGATTCAAAGAGCCAGAGTCTGATTGACCAACTGCATCAGATCATTTTTCAAAGCTGTAATTCATACCTTTTTAAGTAGATCCTGACATTTCAACTCATATTTCTTAGCTTTATTTGTTGGATTTTCTGGTTCATATTTACCAGATAGGAGACACTTTGCTACTTCTGAGCAACGCTAGTGTTTGCAAGCATTTTACTGCAGTTGTTTGCCATCAAGCCCTGTGATAGGTTGGCGACCTGTCCAGGGTGTACCCTGCCTTCGGCCCAAAGCCAGCTAGGTTAGGCTCCAGCCCCCCGTGACCCCTAATGGGATAAGCGGTCAAGATAATGGATGGATGGATGGATGTTTGCTATCACCATGTGCAGTGGTGCTTGTACAGTACTAGTGGCAGCTCTATCACATCTAGTGGCAGCATAGCCCAACTTGCCTCTTAAGCTAAAGTTTGAAGAGGCAAATAGGATCCTTTAATAAAAGGTGATGTATTTTTGTTAAAATACATAATTTTATCAAATGTGTTGATGAGCATGCTCACCAATAACTAGCGCCCATTCACATGGGAAGCATGTTGGCTGCATGTGGGCTATGACGCGTCATGGCATTCACACAGACTTGGTTTTGGCTGTGTGCTGGCTGAGTGAGATGCTGCAGTCAGCCTTGTCCCTCCCACAAGTTTTATCCAGACGGTTTATTATTAAAACGCTTCACATTGTGCAAAACTGAGATGTAAAAATGTAAAAAATTGACAATGTATCAGTGATGTACATTATAGATCGGATTTGCTGATGAGTGCGCTGCAGGTGGAAGGGCACATTTGTGTTGTCTGCAAAGAGTGCAAAAACAAACAGGCTTTCTGATGGCACAGTGAAGTGCAGAAAAAAATCCTAGTAAAGAGTGCATCTAAACTGAGATGGGTGCGTGGGTCGGAGTCTTTCTAAATTGGCTAAATTACTTGGCAGAACTGACCCTGTCTGCAGAAATCTGAAGCCTAGCTCGCGTGCTGTTTCTCATGTCTGAGCTGACTGGCATCCATTGTCGCTAGAACAATTACTAGTAACATAAAACTCATACGACCCCACATCAAAAAACTGAAATATCCCTTTAATACACTTAAATAAAATATACACACTCATCACTCTTCACTTAACAGGCTGATTGCCATACCTATACAGGGGTGTTTTAGGGGTTAAAAATGGGTCCTTAATTTACTCATAGACACCAACTGAGCCGAGAGAGGGGCAGAAATGCAGAGAAGAGTGAGCTCGCACATTTTCCTTAATTCCCCTTGATCTGCCAATTAAGAGCTTTGCTTGTTACTTAATTTATCAAATAGCTGTCCTGGACACAACATCAGAGTAAAAGCATTGTGAGAAAACAAGTGAAGTCCCTCCATAGAAAGAACCAATCAGAGGAAATCAAGCATTACAGAAGTGCTGCCATACTTTAATTTTCATGCTCGTGACATTAATATAACAAACACAAAGCCAATAAAATTTTCAACTTTTCATTTTCCTGACTATTTTGGCCGAGATTCACACACAGCTCACATAAAAAAATAGGCAAGTCTTCTATTCTCTAGATTTGTGGTGCGTGAGTCACGCTGCACGTGATGGTGTCATGAACGGTCTTATCTGTTAACTTTAATGCTGAAATGGAAATCAAGCTGTTCCGCAGCTGTCACGCAGTCAACACGCTTCCGGTGTGAAGTGGGCGTACGTCTGTAATTTAATGCATCTCATTTCTATCAGAACAACAGTTGTTAGGAATAGCAAATGAAGTAGTAATGTGTTACTGAAGTATATGTCTAATGCTGGAAGTCAAGTTATAATCTCCAAACAGGGTGTTGCAAGACTTCCTGTTTCCAGTGAAACCAAAAGAAACCCACAATATTTAACCTCAGACGAAAACACAGGGTTCTCTAAATCTTAAAGGCATTCTCGAGTTTAAGACTCAACCTACAATATCTAAAATAACTATACAAGTAAACCTTCTTGTAGACATAAATGTAGAGTAGGTAACGTAAAAAATGAAAGGCACCTTAAACCATAGTATGGATGCTTTAACAGTTCTATGACCTTGAAGAGGGAAATCTAATCTTTTAAACACGACCATCCATTGATTCTTTGAGAAATGTGACAACGGCACTGCTCCTAATCAATTATCGCATAACATGATGGATTCACTTGTCAAAAAGTCTATTAGGGATCCAACAGCAAACACAATATCAGAACTCAATCAAATCTACAGTATTTCATGATGGATCCTCTTCAATAAGGTAAGTGCACAGATCTGCAGTCTTTTATTTAAGAGATTTGAGAGTATTTTAGCTTCTTCAGGAGAGCAAGACAAAGCATTGTTGTTTTTCTGGGTACAACATAATGATCGGCCATGTTTTCACTGGAGCTTTGTGTTGTTAATGAGAGATTTATCGCCACCTGTGGTCATATGTTATAATCTTTGTCAATACCCATAAACACAGGCTTCTATTTGTCCGATATGTTGTCTTACATCCAGGAAGGTTCTGGGAAGCCTTCACAATGAGAGATATTACAGAGGAAAATCCAGACATACTGTCTACCAGAAAGCCATTAAGCCTTAAAGACAAGGCCATAAAACTGACTCCAGCCAGCTCTATTACTGGATGCTCCATTTCTGTATGTCAGCCTGTCCGTCAATCAGTCTGTCTATCTCCTTGGCCTTCTATGTGCAGCATTTGTATCACCCGAGGGCTGGATAATTACCAAGTTATTATCTCGGTAAGTCCAGAATGAATTTCATCCCAGTGGAAATGGCCATGTATAAGTGATTTTCCACAGCCACTATCATGGAGGTAAAATAATAAAAAAGAAAGTCAAACCTCTGGGGTGCTCTGCTAATTATTTTTCAATCCGTAAAATCCACTGCAGTAGTCTGACTCATGCTGCTGTAATTACTCCATGTTTGGAATTAAAAGAAATTAGTATTTTTGACTCTTGCTCATTTCAGTCACTTTGAAGAATGCACTCCACGGGGGATAACACTACAAGATGATTTGATTTATTTCATGCCATGTTCATTTGGTGTAAGCTTCCATAACAAGTAGTGTGAATGTCACTTAGCATAGACATCACGGAAAACTACAAGGAAGTAAAAGATCATTTTCAGCTGGAACTATGAAACATTTCTCTCAATATCCAGGGAAATTGTTATTTTTGTCCCTTTTATGGACACATTTGCCACCCAACTTCTTGTCCCTTTCCTTGAGTGACACATGCCTCTTAATTATTCCTCAATATTCCCATTGGCCTTTGAAAACTTCCCTTAAATATGAATGAGCTCCCACCCTCCTCTGTTTCGTCTTGACTCAGCTGAGCACCAGCCTCCCCAATCATCGCCTCTTATAATGTTAAGCTGCCATCAATTAGATCTCATTTGATCTGCTCCCTCCCCAGCCGACCTGGTCTGACGGTGCTGTGAGCTGTTGGCGGCGGTGGCAAGGCGGGATGCGGCCCTCAGCAACTCGCTAATTAAAGCTGTAATTAGGCCTAATCCTCGGCTTGGAAATGAGCTCCTCAGTGAGCCAGGTGTGCCAGGCAGCAGAGGAGGAAGGAATTTAGTTATTCATTCACCGGCTTCCTCTTATTTTACATTCTTATGTGTTTTTTTTTGTCCTCCTGGACATATTGGATATAATGTCTAATGGCTAGAAAGTGACTCCTAATAAAGAGCACGAGGAAGCTATTTTTTCTTCATGCCACCTGTTTTGGAAAACTTCTTGTTAAGGTTATGATGTCATCTTGATCAGTGAAATAAACTCATGGAGAAACAAATGGTTATCTTCTGTCAAGTCTTTATTATCAACACTCTTTGCAAAGAGGGAGAAAACAATGACAACGAGTGATCTCTCCTTCTCCCCGAAAGTGCACGAAAATAGAGTATATGAACCAGTGAAAATGCGTGTGGTATATGACAGGAAGCTCTTCCAAATATGGGTAAAATCTTCTAGTCTACAATACAGGATGTATGAGTGAGGCAAGGATGGGAACACAGGGAACCTTACTTCTTATCAGACCGAAACCTCCTGTCTGCGACCTTGGAAAACTGCACCTGCAACAGTCTCTCTCCCAGTCTTACACAAGCAAAAAGCAAAAACAGTGAACTCAGTTTTGCTAGGTCAAGCAGCTGTGCCGCTAACCAGCTGTATAATGTTACATATTTCAAATAGGAACTCAGCATATTTAAATACTATTTCCTGCATTTACAAAGATCAACATAGCAGATACTGTAAAATTTGGTGTAAAAGTGAGCCACGTCCTGCAGACAATATACCTGTATAAAATGCAGAGAGGTATTTTCCAGTGTTACAGTAATGTACCCAGAAGATGGTGATCAAAGAAGCAAGCAACCAATTCAATGTGCAAAGAATGCTGGATTCAAAGCAAGGCTAACCAGGCTAGCCACTTTTTTTTCCTTTTTTTCCCAAAGTTATGTTCTTGGGCATTTTTGTCTTTATTAGATAGAAAAGCTGAAGAGGGACAGGAAATGTGGGGAGTAGAGAGACGGGGAAGACATGTAGAAGACTGTAGCCTTTGTATGTGGGGTGTGTGCTTTGATCGCTAGGCAAACGACATCCCAGGCTAGCCACGTTTCAACGCTTTTCTCAATCATAATCATGCATTCAAAGAGAACGGTGGTATAATGTTTTTTGGTGCATTGGTTTTGGATGAAAAGTCTCTTAAACTCATTACACCAAGTAACCAGCGGAAAGGGAATCTTGGCGAATTGACTTTAAGCAAGTCGGTCCATACTTTGACAACCATCAACGCTACCATAGTCTGCGCTCAAGTACTGTATAAGTAGCTGGTGGGATGGAGATAACAGATGGCGCTAAAAAGAGCTACACAGCTCCATGAGACTGCACTTTGCTGAATGCAATGTAAGTCCTCATGCAGGCACAAGATTTGAACCTTTTCCATCTGCGAGACCCTTTTACATCGGTGCGACTTGTATTCCAGACAATACACTTGTATTCCAATCAATTTTTATACTGACACATCAGTATAAAAATTGATTTTCTGACATCATAGAAAAGTTTCATAGAATAAAAGTCTTAACTTCCTAATATGAAAAGCAATAGTTAACCATTTCATGAAATACCTGTGTTTGTTTTTTCCTGCTTTGCCAAATTAAATCAGATTTCTGGAAAGAAACTTCTCAATAAACCACGACTTTAACCTACACAATCCACAAAGGTCATCACTGTATGTTCCTTTTCAGCCCTTGAGGTAACTTACAGTTCTACTTTCTGGCTTTGTCCAACTTTCCACATCAGCCAGTCAGTGGGTGGGACAAAGGCCTAAACCCGAGTGAAAGAACGTTCATTATTTTGCTTCTTGTAAGCTTAACTTACACCTTGGGATGAACGCTTGGTGACTACAATGAATGTATCATCCCTCTTTTGATGAAGTCTTCTCTCCATTCCACCAACTTATGTTGGTGAAATGCTGCTGAAACTCTTGTAGCTCTGTCAACTAAAGAACTTTCACTTTTCAATTTACACCTTGAAACCTAGAACTTTGAATTTGAACTGAAGCCAACTGAGATAATGAAAAGAGGAACTCCAAAACCTGGAATTGCAGAGTATTGTGCTAACCACCAAGCCTTAACCTCCCCCAAGTAGCATTTTTCAGAAGTAGTTTCTTTTTTTTCTCTGCATCCCTGGTCATAACTATAAGAAAGAATGACACCCAACTCTGACAGGAAAGCGTATTCTTTTATTGCATGTGATGGTGTCCTCTGAGGGAAGAAATAAGAGTACAGTGGCGAGCTGCCTGTGTACATACCTGCAACTCCATCTGTTTGCGTTAAGTGGAAGAGGGAATGGTGATAGTAGCTAGTAATACTTGCACAGATGGTCCATTCTCTCTGATAATGTTTCGCAGTCGGAGCCGTCAGTGGAGAGAATGTGTGAATTCAGAAATCCCAGTCGAATAGTAATAAACTCACAGAAGAGCTCGGCAGGTTCTCAGCTATGATCTGTAGCGTAAAACTTGCCAAGTGAGAGAGGGAATGAGATAAAAAGGAAGAAACAAAGACAAGTGGGGAATTGAAGTAGTGTTAAATGTGCGTAGGAGGTATTTTTATGAATACACTGTGGAGGAAACAAACGGGAAAGTTGGAACAGAAAGAAATACAACGGCACAAGAGAAAAGCGGTGGATTCAATAAGTGGTAAACAAGAAAGAAAGAGCAGTGTATTGAAAGAGAAAGACAGGAAAAAGCATGTGATTTCTTGAAGGAGTGATGTTGGAGTGAAGGGGAGGCAGACAGGAGGAGATAGGTTAGAGAGATTAGTAGTAAGAGGCGAGCAGGAGGTGAACAGATAGAGGAGGGATTACAGGAATCCCCCAACCTCACCAGGCAGCCATTAGAGCAAAACTAATTACCAGCCAACGACCCTGGAGATAGAAGTCAGTGCCCTGCCGTACCACAGTCCACAGCCACACTCTCACAAGTGCCCTTCCCTTCTTGCGAGTGTGTGCGCATACTTAGTTTCTCGCTCTGTCTCTGTCCCACAGACCCGATCCATATGATGTATGGATGTATGGGAGCAAGGGGAAATGGCTAATCACCTCCAAGAAATGAGAGCAGGAACACCTTCAAGGGACCTTTACTGGACCTCCTCCCCTTTATCCCCCGCAAAGCACCAGCTATTTCCAGTGTTTTGCACGGAGAGGTAAAAATCTTTTATGGGAGTTCAACTTTTTCATGTTCCTGAGGATTTCAACAATTTCATATATGAATTCCATAAAATACATTAACATATAGGAGAGGTCAAGGCTTTCATGCCACATGACTCACTGGCCTACATTTACCATCCCTCCTGGAAGTCAATGTTGGGATCCCAGTCCATGTTTTGTCCTTTCCAACCTTACGATTTTGTCTAACCACCTCAACTTTTCTGCAAATCTTTTTTCCTTTATATGCATTTTAGTACTTTTCAAAGTCCACACCAACAACCAAACATAACACAAATCAGTAAAAAAAACAAACAACATCAAGACTCCCATCCAAAGAACAACACCTCATAAGCACATGTTGCTAAAGTAATGAAACACAAAGTACAAAAAAAAATCAAGACATATCTGGCACCACGCCACAAACCCTCCTGAAAGACGAAGAGTTCAGGAGACATCCTGCAAAAACAGCAGCAGGAAATACAAATCCAATTCAAGGTTCACACTGGGAGGCAATTCACCTTTCTGTAGCAAGACTGTAATTTCATACGTAAATGAATTAAGAGTGGTTGCCAAATTTAAAAAAGATACCTGTTGTTCCATTTTAACTGAGCAGAGAGGATTCCCATTGGTAAGACCTTGTTTAGTTCTCTGTACCACTGTGTTCCTGTTGGGGGTTTATCTTTAATCCATTGAACAAAATACACCGTCTAGCTTGTAGTACAAATGTTATTAGGAAAATAGATTGCGAGGGGTTATATTCGACCCATCATGATGCACATGTGCCCAACTTACTTCCAAGTCATTGAAGATATGAATCTTCAGCAGTTGGCAATGTTCTGTAAACATCCTAAGGTATAATTTGCGATATCTTCATGAAACCCTGTGTGATGGAATTCAGCAACAAACTGGACACTGGACAAAGAAGACTCAGGAGACTCTGACGGCTTACGTTGAAACAGTTTATGTAGAACTTGATCAAGGAGAAATAACATAACAGTACACAGGCAGGAGAGTGCAGTGCAATGCCAAGTCAGTTCTGACGGACAAATCCTCAGGCATGGTATTTATTCCCTTCGAAGACGACATTAAAGTTAGATAACCCTGTTTGGACAATAGGAACACAACAAGTGGGAAGAAGACCTGTGTTTTAGTTCTGGAGACAGTAAGTCAGCCACAACACATAGATAAAGACGGTAGCAGGGGGAGAGACCTTGACTACTACCCTGACACTATCTCGCCTATCACAGATGACATAGGAATCAAGTTACTCTAACTTGACATTTAGACAGAAAGAATACAATAGTTAAACATTCTTACATACACATATATAAGACTATGAAAATTCCACGACACCCTGGGTGCTAGAAACTTGAGAGTGACGAGGCTGCCATCAACCAGCGCCACCCGAGCTGTTTGGGGTTTGGTGCCTTGCTTAAGGGCACCTTGGCAGTGCCTAAGCAAATTAACCAGCCACCAGTCCCATTGCCAAACTTGGTCCAAGCCAAGTCCCCATGGGCTGAGCTACTGCCGCCCTCAATAGTCCTAGTGGTGACATCGTACACAACTCCTAAATCTCGTCAACTAACTTGCCCAGATTACACTTGGCATCAAAATGTGTCTCAGTAGATCTGACCACGAATATACAGCTATTAGTACTTAAGTTCACCTGCGGCATCAAAATCAATTATTCCTGATGCTTTGTCACAGCACTTGGCTTCACGGGACTAACGGAGTGAAGTGATTGTGGAGCAAGGTTTCACTTGAAAGCAGATTCAAAAACCAAGTGTTTGTTTGTGCCTCCTTTGCTCTCTGCAGTGATTTCTGATGCAATCAATATTTGATAAAGCCACAGTGAGGGACATGAAAAGGTGTGCTACACATCGAGCTGGCACTCTGTTAGGTGTCAGAGTTACTGTTTATCACAATGCTTCCTTGCCTCTGACAGTAGTTTGCCTTTTAGTACCTGCGTGGCTTTGAGTCAGAGAGATCATCAGAAGCAGACTTTCTCACACATAGAAAGATATGTGTAACTTTACATGGATACATACACGAGATCTGCTCCAAACACGAGGTTCAACACTCTACACAGGGTTCATTTCTCCTTTAACCATGGGATTCATTTATAAGCCTTTAATCTGAACCTTGGTTCGGTTTCATCACTTAGAACAGACTCTAAAGACTTTTTAAAGACGTCCACTGGGAACCCAAATCCATTACCTGTGAGACGCTGCTGCCCTGCTGCTGACTTTGCTGTCGAGCTCTGAAGCGTGGCAATCATCATCAAGTAACAACCTTCACTCATCCCCTACAACCTCAAACCTTTGCTCCTCTGTGTGAATATGAAAACTTCTCGAAATTCACCATATTCACATAGCGGACATTTTTATGTAATGCCATATTCAGAAAGTGCTTGAATGCTTCCTGATTGGTCAACAGCTAAACAGACAACAGAGTCCAGATGTAAATTCAACCATGATAAGCTACCTCTAACCAGTTTAAACTTTGGCATGCAACCAAATCCAAGCTAACATAACTGTTTGATACTAGATTACATTCAATTCCGCTAATCCTGATTTTATGCTAGCTGATATCTAACGGTACAAATTCTTAGCTAGCATTAACATTGATATGAATCCAACATCTGGCTAATAGTGGCGTTAGCTAAGATGTTGTGAATGCTTGTGTTTGCAGTCGCCTCAAGTCAAGTGAAGTGAAATTTATTTGTAGGGGACATTAAAAACGTAAAGACATTTTAAACTGAATTTTAAGATCAAGAGGGAGCTTAGGCAAGTTGAGAAAGGCAAGTATAGAGGCGATATGCTGCTGCTTATGTGTACTAGTTAGAAATCTGGTGGCAGTAATTTGCATGTACTGCAGAAAAGGGACTGACTGACCATGTGTCGAGGAAGTTACAGTAGGTAGCTTATGTATTTTTAAAATACTGTATATTATTTGATGAGGCACAAAGTCCCTCAGAATTGACAGCTTTAAGTTTTTGATCAATAAAGAAGTGATTAAAGGACAATTATTTATAAGATTTTTGTATATAGTTCATGAAACAGCAGTAAACCAGTAATTAACCAGTAAGCAGCAATTATAAAAGCATTAGGGTGTACCATCCTTAGCGTTATGTCAGAGGGGTAAGGTTCTGACTACCTTATGATCCTTGTCTTTCTTCATTCAAGCACTTCCTGATGCTACTTGTGCCTTGGGAAGAAAATTAAACAATACTTTTTTACCTGCCAAGTTTTCTGTTATTGTAGACTCAATCTGGCAAGGAAGTTGTTTTCCAAAGTAAGAAAAAATATATAATATAATTTCACTGTTTGGAGCTGTGTGTTTTTTTCTGGTTTTAGTTATGCTAATCTTTTTTTCAGTTTTGAGATTGTCAGGCATTTTTATAATCATCTTCTTCTCCATCCATTGGGAGCCATCATTTAATTATTTACAAAATAGCTTTAATCACCATAAACTCCCTCAAACTGTGTTTTTCCCACCCACAATTATCATCCAATAAACAAAGAGATGTCCTGCAATTTGGCTCCTTTAAGCTATTCATCTACTCTTAACACCTTTATACATTACTCCTCTGTCACAGCTTCATTTGAAGGGGACTGTGGGATTAAAAAGATAAATAAATAACTGCACTGTCATATGAAGTGAGCTGGTGATCAATACGCACAATTTTTGCTTGACCTACTAAGATCAATCTCCTCATTGACATGATGGATTAAGCAAGCAGGGATGTATGGATTTTATTTTCAAAGTGAAATCATCCTGGGGTCACCATGAAAGTGGTGAATCCCTGGTTAATCCCCCTTGTGTATTTCAATGAAATTAGTTTTAGGATTTGTGCCACAGTATGAAGCTTTCCTGGGGTAGCACAGTAACTCACAATGGAAAGCTTCCAGTAAATTACAGACAGCAGAGAACATACTGTAGAGGTGGGGCTGGCACTTAATTGTTGACTTCAGTGCTCTAATGCTGAAAACAAAGGTTAGTTTTGTCAATTTGTAGGGCTGTGTGTCAATTGAACCAGGATTGGCTGTTCAATACAAAGCCTCTTCTTTTGTTTCTTTAAAAAAAAAAAACTTGTAGTCTTTGTGTTGTTAAGCATAGACTGTAGAAAAGCATGAACAAATCTATCCTGAGTGAAGCCAAAACTTTTAGACCTTGCCCTTGTGACTGGCTGTGGTATTGGTTGTAAAGCATGCCTCCCCATGGTAACAGATGGCACATGGATCAAACTAGAAAATTAAAATACATGTCAAGTACATTTTTCTCAAACATGCTTTATGTCTTCATAGTTAGTTCATATAGTGATGAAGTATGTGAATGTGTTCATTTCTCAGAGTGCTTTAGTTTTAATGAGTCATTTTATTTCAAGGAGATGTTTGATTGACAGCTCTGTCGACAAATGCAGGCTATTGCAGCGTTCTGTACCAGATAAGCAGAGTTGAGGAAGAATGGCCAGAGGCAACATAGCAAACACACCTCAAGCCTATATTTACTTACTGTAGGCTTGAGGTTATGTATTTATTTCTTTATTTGGAGAGTCTACTTTTAGCTTGTTATCTATTCTGTATGCTGCTGGACCTGAATAATGTGTTTTGTTCCTTCATGTTTTTAAATATGACTGAATGACAATAAAATGAACCTTGAACCTTGAACACAAAAGTCATTTAACTTCCCACAACAGTAATCTGTTGTGTTGTGGACTGTACCCGGATCTTTGACGTTCTATGGAAAGGATGTGACATCAGTCCCCTGGTTCTAACATCCAGGTCACTTCTGTGCACGTCTTGGCTCCACCAGAGCAATATATCAACGTCCATCAAGGTGGTATTTTGGCTTCACACCCTACAATGGGAGGAGATGGAGGCGTGCCGTCCATATTATTGTACCATGAATAGTTTTAAGTTGCATGGGATGAGGTAACCAATCATCTGGAGAAAAACTGGGCTATTACTTTTAGCAGTTTAGTTGAAGAGTGTTTAAGAAATTACTGATTTTGATCACAGAGCTGTTTCATTTAGGGATTTAACTGGTAATAATTACCTGGCCTGCTTGATGTAAAGTGGATAGTTTGTCTCTTATTAAAAATATTTCCAATGCATTATGCCGAAGGAATCCAAACCTAAAAGGAAGCACTGCCCTAAACTTTGTGGCGGCTCATCTTATAATCAATCCTGATGGCCTGAGGCAGCAAAAAAGCATTAAGCAACCATCAATATTTAAACGTGAGACTGCTTCATTGAGTGTTTTCAACAGTTTTAATTACCGGCTTTGTTTGTTTTACAGAGAAGGAGATGCCTTTAGGTATTTCTGCTTCCGATAAAATCTTGTGGACGATGAAGAAGTTGTGGGAAGTTCATTCCCCTGACATACCATTGCTCCTAATTAATGTACAATCAATGACACAGTTAAATAAAAGTACATTTAAAAAAGTGTTTAGAGATACACTTGCTGACTTGGTGGGAGTCAATTTGGTGTCTGCTCAACTAATAATTCTAATTCACAAGGTGCAGCTGTAACTATTTGTGCAACATCAAGTGAAGTTAATCGTGTTAAACTGTGTCATGTACAAGTCTGGGTTAGATGCAGGCTAATCCATGAGGAGGGTTACAGGTTCCTCTCAGGCTTGTTTTGTTTGAATAAAATGACAGTTGAACATAATAATGAATAATCCATTAAGCCTTGTTCCCCCGGAGAGCTGAAGGCTTACTTGTTGGAAGCACAGTGGGATATTGAGCTAGAATTGGCTCTATGGAGGCTTCTGTGTCACCACTCCTGTTAAAAGCAATGCTATCTTTTCTTTCAATGCATGTCTCCAACTTCTATGAACAGACAACAACAACATACAAACAAGGCGTTAAAATTGGAATATGATGTTTCTAATTAAAAGTTAATTTATTCCCTGCTGTCCCATCTTATGTAACCACTGCTATCAAGCAATTAAAAGATAACCTTGTATTGGGAGGTCAATATTTTCCCTCTTATTTTCAAATAAAATGCATGCAAATAAACACAAATCAAAAAAAAGTGCAAGCCAAGGCCACAGTGCTGCATGTTTAATTCATGGCGCTTTAGCCTAAAGTAAATTTGCCTCATAGTTTCTGGGTGCTCTCTGTAAACACTCTGCCTCGTACATATAGCTTCTCCAACGTCCTGCTGCAAATTATTCTAATGAGTATTTTGATTATTTGTGTGCTGCAAACATCACAAGCGTCCAACAGAAACCTCACATGTGAGTGGGTACAGTTTTTTCTAAGTTTATGGTCATGTTTGTGTTTTAGCTCTCTGTGTACACTCTGTCTGTAAGGCCAGATTCATACATTTCATCTCAGTAACTTGTATCCTGGTGAGATTTAATACACTTGTATAACAATTATTCACATATCAACGCCTCTATTGTTGTGTCCAGTGTTTATTTAATTGTTCAGTAGTTCCCTCAGCAGCTCTTTAAAAAGAGATTTTTTATTATTATTGTTTTTCAAGTTATAATGTTGGGCACTTTTGACTTTATTAGATAGGACAGCTGAAGAGAGACAAGAAATGTGGGGAGTAGAGAGTGGGGGAAGACATGCAGCATATGGCTGAAGCCATGAGTCAAACCAGTGAGCCCTGCGATGAGGACTGTAGCCTCTGTATGAGGCACACTTAAACTGCGTATACTGCTTAAAATAAGCCCCACGCTTTTTAAAAAAAATTAAAATTGTACATAATGTTAAATGTAAAAACAATAATAACTCAAATGCGATAAGAAGCCAAGATAATGGATGGATGGATGGGTATTTAATAATTAAGTTAATTATTTTCACTAACTGCCTATTAACCGTCCAGAGCTGTTTACTGTTACAACAAATGCAAACATACTCAAGTTTACATTATGTTGTTACATCCAGTACATTTACTAAAAGCCAGCTTTAATATTCAATAACAGAAGTATTGAAAGAAGGAAGTTGAAACATTCCCTTTTAGCTTTACTAGTGCTGGGAAAGAAGTGAAAATCCACAGGACTTCAGAGCCCTCAACATATTGTCAGTAACAGGAATGCTTGTTTATCATAGTTTTAAATCCTCCTTTATGCTTTCGTGGGCTGAAAATTAGCCAACACTTGCATGAAGCCAGTTGACTGGTGGACTCAGTTGCATGTTTTTCTTTTATTGAAGCTTTGTATTGTACATATTTTTAAAACTTTTCCCCTCCCAGAAAAAGTTTGTGCCGGTCAGGTTGAATTGAGCTGAGAAAATATTCCATTATATTACCCATTTTAAGGTTTTGGTAATAGAACAAATTGGCTTGCAACCTTTCCTTGGTTTCCCAGGCTACATGCTGCTAAAAATAGATGGTTAGCTAGCAATTGAGAAAAATAATTATTCATATTCTTGACCTAGACCACCTTATTCCTTGTTTCACCTTTCACAAACTCATATTCAAATCTGCCCCCAAGAGTGATCAAAAACTGGGAGGACTTGAAGCCATTTTTAAAAAATAACAATTAAACTTTTTACAGTGTTGGAGCTGTATGACAAATGTAGTGTTTTATCCAGAGACCTTGGCTCATTAAAACACATAACTGCTCCTGTCATGTGGGTCCCACAGGTAGTAAGCCTTAGGCCCAGTTTAGGTCTGCATAGTTAAAGAAATCATGATTCATCCTTAGACAAACAGATCGTCTTAATTACTGCGCCGTTTTGTTTCTGTGTCAGTGTGCACACAGTGATGACCTCTCTTAATCTAAATGATGTTTCACTTTAAACAAATTGATCAGTTATGTGTGTGTGAAGGTGTCATGATACTGTTGTATTATGCCTCTGATTCACAGTGCTGTGTGTTTCATCCGTAGCTTTTAGTTGTTCTGATTTTTAAAAAAAAAAGAGAGTTTCTAAACTTTAAAACGAAGAGTCTCAGTAAGCAACAATAAATGATTTGTTCAGCAACAGCTTGACTAAAACATTACAGCATTGCCAAGACTAAAATTGTTTTTATAACAAAGTACCTCAACAAGTAATAAAACAATAAAAATGATAGTATATGGAACCATAGATAAAGATGTTGCATCAAGATATTTGTCATTCTGAAATAGCTGAAACGTAATGTTCCTTTTGGTATGCTGAAAATCTCTTCAGGGGTGATAAGTTGCTCTGAACGTCTCACAGTCTCTCTGAAGAAGTTTGAAGTAATCAGTTGAAATTCTTAACACGAGCTGCTGTAATGTTTGGACGCTTGTCACAGTCACATCTCATTTCTGTCACAGTCTCACCTCATGGAGAGAAGATAGACACAGAATGATTTTTCATTGTGAACTCTGTGAACTGCGTCCTCAATGTGATTCAGGAGGTCGGGCTAAACAGGGAAAAAATAGTGCAGAGACACAGGGAGAGAGGTTGTGTGTGGCTATTCTGCAGCAGCTTGACGGCTGTGCATGATTTAATCAAGGTAACCACAATGGATCATTTTGCATAATGCGGCATCAATTTTCAAAATAGAGGCTGCAGATGGAACTCGCATATGTGTCCTGCTGCCTTCAGGGACAGGTGAGGGCTTTCATAGTTGACAAACAGAGAGATTCAGGTACACACACACGCATTCACACACACACACACACACACACACATTAACCCTTTCAGCGTTGAGTCATTAAAACGGTTGGCATTTACAGGCTCGTCAGTGCTTTTTAGGATTCATCAAAGCAACAATAATAGTTTCAAAAGACATAACAATTAGAGGGGTAACAATTTAGGAATTTTTGTCTCATATTATTGTTGTAATGAAAAACCTTTCATACCATTTGAAAATAAACAGAACTGGAAAATTGTACATGTAATTGGAGATGGAATTATTAAAAAAAATGTCCTGTAATGACTTTTTCAGATTAAAAAAGATCCTCTGCTCTAATGGTGGCGGGTGGTTGGGGGTCTGTGTGGGCATGCAGAGCCATTGGCATTGTGCACTGCCACAATTTAATAGGGAACTTAGGGTCTCGTCCCTTTTCTACCAAAGTGGCCCTAGTGCTAGTTCAAGGCTGGTGCTAGTGGTAGTTCAGAGTTGGTTCAACAGGAACCTCCTTAGGACCAGCTTGGTTTTCCCCAGAAGAGAGCAACTTAACAGTTCTTTCTTCTAGCCCAGCTAGGAGTTGACGTACTCTGGAACTGTATTTTCTGGTTAAGGGCCAGTTTTTAGGTGGTTTAAACACAGGGAACTGGTTCCAGGATAGACACTGGCTCCAAATCAGCCCTGGAACTGACTTGGTGGAAAAATTGGTAGTGCTTCCACTGGCCCCTATCGGTTGCATTCCTGCATTACTCAGCTCTGGCAATCCGAGTTCTCTGCAGCAGATATGCAAGATGTAGTGGATCAAAGTCAAACCACCAACAGTAACATTGTTGTACAGAGAAATATACAAAGTTATACCAATGGAGAGCCTCTCTGCGAAGTTAAAAGGGAACAACAGATATTTTTTTGAAATTTGGCAACCAGTCTTAGTTGATCTACCTTATGGAATTACAGACTTGTTACAAAAAGGTGGAGTGCCTCCCAATTTGAACCTTATTTCATAAATAAGAATTTGATTTTCCTATCTCCTTTTGCTGTTTTGGCGGGATACGGTTTGTCCTCTTCTTCTCTGAGGAGGGCTTGTGGCATGGTGCCATATATCTGTTTCCCTCTTTACCAATGTGTGTTTTACTACTTAGGCAGCATATGCTATGAGATGTTACTATCTGGTTGTCAGTCTTGATCTGGGGGCTGTTGGGTCATCATCTTCTTCTTTTGTTTTGTTTCTATCTTGTAAATGACTTTAATGCTTTGTCTTTTTCGTCTTTTGTCTTCTTTGTCTTGTACTGATATGTATTGTTATTTTTTTTGTCTTTCTGGTTTCTGTTTTTTTGTTGTTGTTGTTGATGTCCACTTTGAAAATTGATAAAATATATAAATACAGATATGCAAGATATGAATTTTTGCTGGATGTTGGAGCATGGCGCATCAATTCAGCACAGGGCAGATTGAGTGAGACACCAAATTCATCAAATTCAACATCTGGTTGATTTTCAAAATCAAACACTGTGTTGACGCAGGATTGTATTTCATGTAACTACATTGACAAGCTGTCACAATGAGCCAGGCCTGAAAGCAACTGGTCAGATTCTCAAAGGGCATTGATGACAACGTGGATGAGGTGAAGCACATCATGGAGGTGGAAAACCATTGATTTTGTAATTACCACAGGAAATCCTTGGTCTCACCACTCCAGCTGTCTGGCTATGCTGATGATACTGTTGTGTATTTTAGCATTTTGGCCGTCTTTATGACGAGAAGACTTAGGCTTACAACAACCGAAGTTATGCATACATTAGCTTGTTAACGCTCATTAATGTTAAAGCTTTGTTCTCCATGCTCACTTTGCACCTCTGCTTTACTAACACACACTGATCCACCTGCTTCTTGTCCGCCTTGCTGCAGATGCTTTTCTGCACTCTGTTCACGATTGTTGTTGATAGGCTACAAGGACATCGTCACCGCTATCTCCTCACACAGTCTGCTAATTTCAGTTGTGTACCTATGCACTGTGCTGTAGTGGATTAACTGAGTTACAAAGCAAAGAAAGGGTCTGCAGCTCAGAACAGAGTGCTAATGATTTTGTTGACACTGTAATAGAGGTGCTAATTAAATTGAGCTGTTGTATTGAATAGATTGTACAGTAGCATTCAATAAAGCAGCCACTATAAATGTTATTCATCAGTATTCTGTTGTGCAAACTTTCGTTTTTGTTGCTTTTGTTGAGAAAATTATATAACTATCAGTGCTTTGTCCTCCTTTCTATGTCTATTCATGAAACGGTTCCTACTTCAAATTATCTTCATCAATCTTGCATTTATTGCACCTTTTGTTGAATGCTCATATCTCAACTAAATCACATTTCAAGGTCAGGAAAATACCAATAAAAGTAGAGCTGCCTGTGCTTTTCATTCCTCCAGGGTCTCATTCTTTCTCTCGTAGGGACTTTCAATTTGCTTGTCTTTTTCTCCTTGAATCATTCTTTGTCTTTTCTTGTTTTCTACACATCTTGTCTGCCTCTGCCTCTTTTAAGCTTATTATTTTTCTCCATCCTTCTCTTCTCTCTGACTCAGTTTTCTTCTCTCAAACTTTACCGTCAACATTTCTCTCTACCTTTCCTTTTTTATCCTGGCGTTATCCACTTGCCTCCCTTGATGCAGCAAAATTAATTAGAACTCATCCCATTAACTCAGGCTCGGCCTGTGCGGGAAGAGGCTGAGGTGTGTGTGTTTTGGAGCGTGTGCATGTGTGTAAGCTCAGAGAGAGATGCTGTAAGGACGCAATGTACCAACCTGAGCTCTCCTTGCCTCCCTCTGGGACCTACAGCCCACGGGGACAAACAGTGGAGGGAGAGATTAGTAATATGATGAGATGAGGAGAAACAAGAAAAGAAGGAAGGAAGGGAGGAAAGATGTATGAAGTAGAAAAATGTAAGCAAAAAGAAGAAGGTATTAAAGTAACATTGTTATAAGAGAAGGATGCAGTGACTACAGGTGGGTTGTTATCCTGATTTCAAGCTTCATCACGAGAAAATAAGAAAGACGTCAAACACCACTGTGTTTTATTAACTCGGATTGACAGGTGCCTTCTGGGTAGTGAAGTGAGAAACACCACAGCAGGGAAAAGAAACTTGTAATGGAAGTTAGGGGACAAAACGACAGAGAAGGACAGTTGAGAAAAAGGCAATTGATGGAAAGGAAGAAAACAGGAGAGAGAAAATTAAGCAATTAGAGAAAGTAAAACAAAACAGGAGGGGGTGACGGAAAGAGGGATAAACAAATAGGAAGGGAGGTATATAGAGGATTGGATCAGCACTTTGAGACAATGTTTGGGAAGTATAAGAGAAAGTGTGGCACTTAAACTTCCTGGAAAAAGGTCACTTTGTGAATCTGTCATGACCTCATAAAGCACGAAGTAGGCACGAACGTAAAATCTGAGCAATAAAGCCGTCACAGATTATGAAGTAATCCTGCTCTTCTGACCTTTTATTAAATCAAAGTACTTTTTGTCCATAACTTGTATTCCATTAGTAAGGCTAAGTCTGAAACACCTGCCTTCACCTTGTAAAGATGGGTACTGAGAGTCCTATAGCATGCAGTGCATATTCATTATATTGACATGTGAGGCATTCTTCAGCAATCAATTGATTTCTTAACTCCTCTTTTTTCAATATTTGAGACCTACATTAGGATTGTGACACTTTTTCGTTAATTTTTATGTTTGATAGTGTCGAAAAGCTTATGTAAAAACTAATTAATGGCATATTTTTAAGCAAGCAAGTGAGAGAGAGACAGAGAGCGTAGGTGCAAAGTCATGCTCCTTCCTGCCTGCTGTGTGTCTCTCTGCTCCTCCCTCCATCACAGACACTACACTGCAAACTGTTTTCATGCACAGGTCGGCAAATGCTTACATTTGTTAGCTCCTTTTGTTAATTATGACACACATGCTATGTTTCTGTGTATTGTAGACAGACTGAGAGTAGAGGAGAGAGAGCCAACGCCTGGCCTCTATGTATTCTATTAGTCCCAAACTGCTGACAGAAAGCATTACACTCCACAATGACTGATATCCAAAAAGTGATTACATTACTAAGAAAATTGGGGAAAAAAATGAAGGGTTCATTTGCAAAAATAGATATCTCCTTTTTAACAAATTTTCAAAAAACGAATTTTTATTTAATATAGATTTTTAAAATAGTTACATTTTTAAGATACCTCTTATTAGTAATGTAATTTTGACTTATTCAAGCCCTACAACTTCAATTGATTGATAATACCTAAAGCTAGTAATAGAAAAAAATTGTTTTTTGAAACATTTTTTAAATTCTTTAAAAGTGAGTTATCTGTTTTTGCAAAGAAATGTATTTATTGGGATAAACCCCTTGAGATGTGCCATCTCGTTTCAACTCCAACTCCTCAAAATCTCCATACACCACCACACACCTTTTCTGTATAATGTTTTATAAATAAAAGGAAATATTTAATTTTGAACAGACATTATTCTCAGGAAAGGATCTTAGATAGATTCTGCTTTTATTTTGCTTTTGTCAAATGTAGGTCTATCGTCAGTGGCGATTTCTATGCGAGCCAGCACTCGAATGCAGGTTGAATATTAAAAATGGCACAACTATTAATGTTTTGGATGCCCATCAGTTCATGTTTTGTTGCCAAGTTCTCAGTATTTAGTGATTTTTAATAGTACTGAAGTTCAAATATTCTGGTATCATGACAACCTTCATAAAAACTGTTAAAATGAAGCCTGGTTATCCTGAATGACCTCACTCTTCCTTTTGATTTCCTGGTTATTGGAACGTTTATTAACAAGGTTGCTCTAAATTTCAGTTTGGTTGTTGATTATTTAAAAGGGGGGCCTTGCAGAAATTGTGTTCAAAGATAATTTCCTTGGAAACATGAGCACATAGCACTTTCTTTTGACTACAGCGCTTTAGAGTTTGTGTGAAATTCTCGCCTGCTCTTAATGAGTCACCACCAGCTGCACCTGCACCAAATGCAACAATGATACAGGCAGTCAGCCAGTAAGGTTAACTTGATGATTCAATGAGGAAAAAGGAAGGAAATGTAAGAGTGAGTTGAACTGGAGAACCAAACTGAAAATTCAAACAAAGCTGAATGGATTAATACAAATGTAATCACTCAAATGTGCTATACTGCTTGATTTTTCAGCCAAAAAGGAAACTTTATCATTTTCGGCACATGATTTCTCTCAAAACTTAGACAATACATTTACATTTATGAACTGATACAGCTATGTAAGGTTCAGAGCTGGTTTCAGATCGGACAGAAAGGTTGTAGCAAGTTCTGTGCAGTTGATTACTTAATTCACATGACATGCAATTCCCCTCGCTCAGATTAAAAAAGTTTACATATTTCAGTTTCTGTATGCTGCAGAAGCACAAAACCACAATGCAATAAAGCTGTGCTTCAGAGTATTGCTTTGATGATTCTGGAAATAATTAATTTGTGAGCACAAAAGACACAGCCTTTACTCTACTCTTCAGTTAGCCGCATTCAGCCGCCGTTACCAAGCGACCCCCTGCCTAATGTTGAAAGATGTCTATCTTTACGAGAGCCTTTATATTCAAAAGGTATTCGTTCAAAAACTTAGAGTGTGTATTCACCATCAGCTACAGAAAGCTCCATCATACAAGAGCTAACAAGGTCAGATGGTGATGAAGGCTGATTATGATCAGGTTGAGACAGATTGTGGGCGATTGTGGGTGGTGAACAAAAGAAAGGAACAGTAAAAGAAGAAGAAGAAAGGACAACTTAATTAAATGAAGTTGGGAGAAAGAATCCTGCGACCTACGCAGAGAGAGAATTAGTCCAGGTTTTTTTTTCTTAAAGGTTCTAATTTGTTTGCTTAAAGAGAGGACAGAGCGAAGTGGTTTAGGAGAGATGAGCATCGGGCTGCGTAATGAGAACAACACATCATCATCAGCTCACCTCACATCACTTCCCCCAGCCACCTGAGGACACGACACACACGCACACTCTTGAAACGCCATCTGTTCCTCCGTCTGATGTCAACACTCTGCTCTGGGTCTAGCTCCACCCTCCGGCACACTCACACACACACACAAGCACACATCCAGCTAACCCTTGAATCGTAGCGAACCCTAACCTGGCTCATTGACAGTTGGTGTTTGTCTATTAGGGGTGGAAAAGGTGGCTAACCCTCTTGCAATATTGATCGCTGTAAAAATCTGCAGGGAGAAGTAGTTCAAAAAGTGAGCCTGCTTACTTATTATGCTTCATATTGAGTGGTCTAACTTTTGTTCATGACTCTATCAAATCTTTAACCAGTGGCCAAATCTCAATTTGCTCACACAAACACAATGTAATATAATCAATTAATGTAAAGGTCCTCCAAAGGCATTCCAAAGTATGGGGACCTTTCATCTATTAGATAGAAACTTAGCAAGTACCAAAGAGACTCTCTACTTTTAAATGTGTGTGACAAAACATCACTTGTGTGTTTCATGTTGTTCTTTGACTTGTATCTCACATTTGAGTGTATGGATAGTGAGTAATATAGTAAGAGATGGCACATTTTTGTTATATGACTTGATTGTATGATTTTTATAAGTATCATTTGTTACAGTAGTACTTAAAGAAAAAGTTCAAGCTAGCGTGCTAACATGCCAATACTGACAATGCTACCATGCTGATGTTACATTGATTACATATTACCATTGTTACTATTATAGTGTTGTATGTTAATATGCTAATATTTAATAAATAGGCTAAAAACCAAGTATCTTAAAGGCCAATAGTAACGTTAGAGGTATTGGACAAATTACATTTTTGAGCTAACGATGAAAGTTTAAGGTGCTAGCATAGTTATTGAAATTTGTTCTGGGATACATTTACGAATCATGAATTTGTTTTATGAGTTTATTTTTGTGGCTTTTATGACTTTCTTTGGAGAAAGAAAAGTGGATGGAGTAGAAAAACTGGGCAGAGAGAGTGGGAGATGACATACGGCAAAGGACCATAGCCTATATACATCGGGTGCAATTTTACTACTAGAATAGAATAGAATGCCTTTATTGTCATTGCAACAAGTACAACAAAATTGAAAAGGTGCAGTCCTCATTAGGTGCCATTTAAAAGAGACAAAAACAACAACAATCAAGGTATAAAAAGTAATAAATACAGGAGTAAAAAAACACTGTCACACACACAACATACAAATCAAATCACTGAGACTTATTATTGCACAGTTCCTTATTATGCACAAAAGTCACCATTCAAAAAGCCCATACTCATGCAGTGTTGAGAGCAGTAATGGCTCTTGAAAAAACTGTTTTTTAGTCGGTTTGTTCTTGTTTTTAATGTTTTTAACTAAGCCTAATGGGCAACCTGACAGTTCATGAATTTCAATACCAAGATTTGGACACCTATGCAATTATTGTAAATATATACTGTATATAAAATAAAAACCTCAAAACCACAAAAATGGACCATGTGACACTGGCAGAGAAGTAAGAGCCATTAAATCATATCAACAGATGTGAATGTCAGCGCAATGCTCCCTAGTGTAACACATGCATAAATATTTCAAAGGTACATTTATTTTTACTGGTTGTAGCAATTAATGAATGGTTGGGGAATCATTAAAGTCGGCAGTATTCATGTCCTCTAGAACATAAATGTCTTTACAAAGTCTTTTGGAATGTATCCAAAAGTTGTAAAGACATTTTATTGAAAAAACTTAGCCTTGTCATTTCGGAAAGTAAGGTGAACACAGAAATCACCCAAATTGTGTTATCTCCCATCTTTTGAAGATTAACTACCTCATCTACTCTGTCAGTTGTAATTTTATTATCTGGGGAACATGAATACCTATTTCAAACTTTTAGATCCAGCGATGACAATGTCAATCTCATTGTTGTTCTGGAAGAAAAGTCACTCTTATACCAAAGTGCTAGGGATGCATCTTCAGCAAACATTGAATCTCTGCATAAAATTGTGAAGTCACCTGTTAGTATGTCACAGGATGAACGAACTCTGACCAGTTGTGGTATTTTAGGATCCCTCAGGTGAGCTTGATTCATTCCCAGGGGAATATGAATATCTGTACCAAATGGATATGATTCCATCCAATTGTTGCTGAGAGACTACTTAAGAAGAAAGGGCAACCTTATTGTGACCCTGAAAGAAAAATTAGGCTTACACTATTCAGAATATATCTTCAGGGAACCTTGAGTATCTGCTCAAAATGTTGTGTCCATCCTCCTTCTAGATGTTTCACTTAATAGGTGAACGTTGACTGGTTGTATGCTTTATAGAGGTTAGGTGATCACCCAAAGCCAGCATGGGTCTTTCTCTCTGGAGCTCATGTTTGTCTGTACCAAGTTTTTGATAACCCAAAAAACCTCACTGTTGCACTTGAGTAAAGGCTTTGGTAATAACAAAGTCACAAGGATACATCTTCAGGAAATCATGAACAACTGCATGGAATTCTCTGACCATCCTTCGAGTAGATGCTGGAAATATTTCACCAAATTTGTTGACTCAGGCTGATGTGGACTAGATGAAAGGTTATAGGATCACCTAAGTGAGACAGGTTCATTCTCAGGGGAACATGAATGCATTTACAACGTTTTTGGCACCCCATCCCAGGGTGCATCCATCCATCTTTTAGAAGCCACACTCTCCCACTATGCAGATGACCTATGACTATATATAGATGCCTGGTGAATGCTAAGCCCACTGATGTCAGTAGGGGTTATTCTCTGAGGATCATGAATGTTTGTACAGAATATACAATTAGCTCATCCTACAGCTGAGATATGTCAGACACCCCAGAGAAAACCTGCTAGCATAGCTCAAAGATAATCTACATCCTTACTTTTGTTTAACCAATGCACTTTATTTCTGTTTTTATTTTCAATTAATTAATTTTACACATATTTTAGGGAAGCTCTCAAGAGTGAGGTTACAGTCATGTTGGTTAATTATTATGTTAAGTTAAACTGAAGCTGGAATTAAATTATTGAACATGAGTGTTTTAATTGTTTGCATCCCCCAGACGCCACCCCACATTGATGCGCCAATGATGTGTAAATGTGTGTGCCTGTGTGTAAGTTTACAGCCCAACTTCAAGGACACAGAGCCAGTTGATCCTATTGACAGTCTCAGGGAGAGAAGACACAGAGAGGGGAGATACGGCAGGGTTAATGGCTGATTCATCTTGTCTTTGAAGTGCTCTTCATTCCCTTCATATGAAGAATCTTCTCTCGGATGAAAGTGGAGTCGAGCTTGAGAGGAAAGTGGAAAAGTGAAGTTGAGAGGCGGTGGAGGTTTTTGATGGAGACATCCAGTTGATAGGGTCATAGTTCCCCCTCCTCTATTTCCATCTGCAGCCTGTCACTCACGTCTTCATTTCCTGTCCTCCTGTCTCCCAGCCTCACCTGTCTGCAGGTCACTTTCTCTGCTATACAAATTTTATTCATTCTAGCAGAGATGACAGACCGGACAAATAAAAAGGAATGAGTTTGTGGGGTGATTTCCTTTCCAACATAAACACACATATGTCTTTTTTTTATTGCTTGTCGGTGTGTTACTGTCTTCACATTAAACTCTCCGGGATGACCGGCCTATTTTATGAAAAAGCCAAACATCCTTGCGTGCCAAAGAGAAACATTACACAGCTGCTCCCTGCCATGCTGGCACACATCAGCCACACTCAGGCTTTAATTTCTCTGCATGAAACTACATGCATCAGAGTGCACTCTGGTTTGTGTGCATGCCTGAGAGACAGAGGGGAACCATGTATGATTTAAAGCCACCAAAAATATACCAACCAGCTACCAGGCCCTAACCAAGCTCAGGAAGAAGTTAAACTTCTTGAACAACCTCATATTGTCCTAGAGAGGATAAAACACACTGTTGTGTCAACTCTGTCACTGATTAAAATTCCGCTCCTTATATTTTTTTTGACAATGTCCCAAATTCTGCGCTGTAAAAAGGATATTGTGAAAATATCTGGAACACCCCGCTTGTAAACTCCTGATATAGAAATAACCAAGTACATTTCTATATAATAAGACTGAAGCACATGTCAGATGATGTTAAAGTTGGAGTTTTTATATGGTTATGAAACAGACTGAAATCTATTACGATGCATCTATATCAGTGGTTCTCAAAGTTGGGTCCTGGTCCTTGGGTCCAGATTTTACCTAAATATTAACTTTGGATGGGTCTTTTTTCAATTAGAGTTTTTAATTTGAATTATAGAAAATCTAAAAGTTCACGTGACTATTATCTGATGTAAAAAAAAACAAAAACATTTTTGACTGTTTTTCACCAGTGTCTGGTTTCAAGGGGTTCTCCTGCCAGATGGTTGCTGTAGCACACCTAAAAGCTGTTTTCTAACCACACTAGATCACCTAAAAATTGAAGGAGAATGCTAACCAGAAAGAGCAAAACAAGAAGAATAAAGTAGCAGCGACAGCTGTTGGAAATACATGTGTAGCACTGTAAGATTTGGAACCAGGGAAATAGTGCAGACTGTTCATGTACTGTCTAAATGATTGTAAAACATGCATGCTCCGCTGCTGCGCTCCAGTATTATTCAGCCATAGTCTGCGTGTGTTTGAATATGAATAATCATCAAATAGGTTCCAGTGACTGTTTAATATTATTGTGGCTGGAAATGCCCATCCTACATTTAATCAATACTGCCTAACTTTTTAGACAACTTGGTATGAAATAGTGGTTTTATGAAGTGTAAAAAAATATTATTGAAAAGGAGATGACATAGGAGGATATAAACAATGTGTGAGTATTGCCTTTACAGCACTGTACAGTACATTGATGTGCATTTGAAACGCATCCATCTGGTTCAAAAGAAAAGATTGCTCTTGTCTTCATGTTAAGGATATCTGCTCTGAAGAGGCCACCTTCAAATATGTCCTGCTTCTTGTTCTCTTACTCTCTGTATTCATCCAGTGTTGGTTTATGAAATTCTTGAATATATTTATTCCTAAGTTTAAGACTTGGAGTCCTATGGCTTCAGTGTGGAAAAGATTTACTGTATCTGCATAAGGATTCATTGTTTGAAGCCGATAAAGTTAAGTTCCAGGCAAAGTTTATGACTTTGAGAGCTTGGCAATCTTCACTTAGAGTGAAAAAGAAATCTATTAAATTTGATTTCTGAGTGAGCTATTGTTTTCTCTCTTTGTGGATTCATGAGAAAAGAGGCAGGTGTAGTTGGTTTTTCATTAATACAGTGTGTGCAGAAACACAATTAACTGGCAGAGAGACGTAAACACACACACATGCTCACATAGCAGCTGTTACTCCAGCTCTTTTATGTAATTGTGTGATGATGTGTGTGAAGTAAACTGTAAGTATTTTGACTCTATTTTAAATATCATAGCTGCAGTGTGTGTGTGTGTGTGTGAACTGCATCAACTGGGATTGTGTCATTTTGAAATGATGAAAAAGCTGTGGAGGAGTAAAGGGATAAAAGGAGAATAAAAGGTGAGAATAAGATGAGGAAGAGAGTGAAAAGGCAAAAAAAAGAAGGTGTGAGAAGAAAGAGGAGGAATAAAACCATCAGGATGCAAATACAACGAGGTAACAAAAAAAAAAAGAAAGAAGATGAAAAATAAGCCGAAAGAGGAACACTGGAACAGGAACAGAAACAGACGTGCCAGACAGGAGAAGGAGGGATGGAAAGAAGAAGGATGCATCACAGTAAACAAACAGAGGAGGAAGTGAAGGGAACAGAGGCCACAAGAGAAGAGAAGGAGGGATAGTGAAGGGGAAGAAACAGGCGAGAGGGAGAGATAGTGAGCTCCCACTGCAGGTAAACATAGAGCCAGAGAGGATGGGAGGAGAAGAGATAGTGAAGCTCCCCCAGCATGACTTAAAAAGTTATAATGAGAGACAGAAGAGGAGGAGTTGAGGGATGGAGAGAATATGAAAAGATAGCATCTCTCTCTTTCTGTCTGGTTGGTTTGGATGCTGACTATGTTGTCTCCTTAAGGACCCAAACACAGGTATCTTGGAGTAAGCATATTAATGAGAGATGATGGTGGAAAGGACAGAAGGAGTGAATAAGCGAGTGGAGGATGTAGGACATGCTGTCTATCACTTTCTTTTTCTTTACATTTCTCTTTTTGTCTCACTTTCTCCATCCCTTGCTCTTTCTCCTCCCTCACTACCTCTCATTCAGTGGGTGGTGTGCGGTGGGTGGTGGGCGGTGTACACGGATGAGGGAGTGGGTTGGCAGCCCCGTGGCGCTGACAGCTCCTGATAGAGCTGTTCTAATGGGAGCAGATGATGATTGACGGCCGAGCGGCGAGCTGACAGCACATAAAGGTCACATTAGCTCCTACTGCGATAAATAGAGGAAAAGATGGAAAGAGGCAGAGAGAGAGACACAGAGTAGGCAGGTAGATGAGAGAGAGAAAGTGAGGAAAGATGGACAGACAGGTGCGCAGATGAAATATCAAATAGGGTGGGAAAAAGAAATGGAAAGGCCAAACAGAGATAGAAAACGAAACATGAAACCAATTAGAAAAGTTACGGCAGTAAAAAAGGGTTCAAAACAAAATGAGAGAAAAAAAATTGAGAAAGTAGAGTCAAGAAGTAGCTTATTAAGAGTGAATATATTAAGTCCAAGGCTGAGTCTAGTTGGGGTGGTTGGATTGGTTGAGGTCTTTTACAATCAACCCAAGACTCGGTTGAGGTAGATGGCTGTCTAACATGAGTCTGGTTCTGCTGGAGGTTTCTGCCTGTTAAAGGAAGTTTGTCCTTGCTGCTGTAACTTGCTAAATGCTGCAAAGTGCTCTACTCATGGTGGATTAAGATGAGATCAGACTGAGTCCTATCTGAAAGATGGGACTGGATATTATCCTGTCTTGATGTTGGGTCTTAGTAATATAATTCTAGACCTGCTCTGTTTGTAAAGCGTCTTGAGATAACATTTGCTGTCATTTGGCGCTATATAAATAAAGATTGATTGATGGACAATTAAATCTGGGTTTGTGTCCAGTTTTAGACAAAAAAGTAGCTTTACACAAAGTGAATTAACTTCCTTCTACCATAGTTAGCTTAATTTAGGGTAATTTTATTCAAACAAACATTTTTTTTGGGCCAGAGACAGTTTTTACTCCAAACCCTCACAAACTTGTTCTGCTTAACAATTTAAGTATGTTTTTATCATTATAAACAGTACAACAAAGGTATAGCATTTTTTCTGTTTATGCTGACACATTGATAATGGCAAATTCTAGATATTAGCTAACAATTTAGCATTTAAGATTGAGCTAAATATCTAAAAAAAAACATTTATCTCTTTAAAAGTTAGATATTTCTGATTTTAACTTTCTGCATGTTTAACTACTGTAAAAAATAAATCAATAATTGGTGTACTTTAATATGTTTTTATGACCTTTGAGATTCATGTGTCTTCACATAGTACCCCATTACATATTGTAAATCACATTAAGCTGCATTTCTTGTACTCTTGACATTATCTTATCAGCCCCTTTGCTATCTTGACTGCTCCTGAAGGCCGTGGCTCTAACCAATGTAAAACTGTCCATTTTAGAGTCTTCGCTTTCATGTCCTGTTTAAATTTTATTGTAAAAAGAAAATGCTGTTATAAAAGCTGTACCAACAGTTTGCTTTCAAGGCCTGCACACCCACAGTCGACCCAGACGATTTTTTTCACTTACTGTATTTTCATTAATGACACATCCACTCAGGACTGTGGGTGTGTACAAACTAGGCTTGAGTGACGTCTCCTTCAGCATAGCTTGTTTGACCTTGATAATGAGAGAACCACTCATACATGGTGGGCTGATAAATGTGTGAACAGACGTCTTATCATGGGGAAGAACTGAAAACATCTAAGTGGCAGTGCAAGGAGTTACTGTTTTCAATTAAGGTTTTTGTTTCATATAAAGCGTGTGATACATGGATAATGTGCAATATAGGAATATGTTGTTTGTTATTTTCATCGGTATTTGCCTCTCTGTTAACATATGGAAAATTGTTAAGTTTTGTTGATGTATTTATTGATTGAGGTGGCTAAATATGTGCAGCACTCGAGTTCAGAGGAAATTTCCCTAGAGGGACACAATGAGATGTTTCAGATAATGTTGTATCCTATAGTGTTGTATCATATTGTATCATATCAATCATTCAATCAGACTATATTTGTAAAGCCCTTTTCATACAACAATATTGTAACATAAAGTGCTGTACAAAAAAATAATAATAGTAATAAAATAGAATGAAGTAAACATACAAAATGACACCTTTGAACTAGATATGTAAGCCAATAAGGTAAGACAGAACAAAACTTAGTTAAAAGTGAGACTAGAAAGGAAGATCTTGATTTAGCTTTTTTGAAAATTTGGTTTCTTCATATAAATATGTGTCGTATCGTATTGTCTCTTATCATATTGTGTTGTATCGTATTGTATCATATCGTGTCGTATCATATCTTGTCGTTTCGTGCTGTATTGTGTCGTATTGTAGCGTTTCCTGTCATATACGATCATGTCATATATATGTCGTATCGTATTGTCGTATTGTGTCATATCATATCGCAATGTGTTGTATCGTATCATGTTGTATCTTATCATATAGTGTTGTGTAGTATTGTGTCATATCATATCGTATTGTGTCATATCCTTTTGTATCGTGTCATATCCTTTTGTATCGTGTCGTATCATATCGTGTCGTTTTGTGTTGTATTGTGTCGTATTGTAGCGTTTCCTGTCGTATACAATCATGTCATATCAGATCATGTAGTATCGTATTGTTGTATTGTGTCATATCATATCGCAATCTGTCGTATCGTATCATATCGTATCTTATCATATAGTGTTGTGTAGTATTGTGTCGTATCATATCGTATTGTGTCGTGTTGTATCATATCGTGTCGTTTCATGTTGTATTGTGTCGTATTGTAGCGTTTTCTGTTGTTTACGATCATGTCATATCATATCGTAGTGTGGTATTGTGTCATATCATATCGCAATGTGTCGTATCCTATCATATCGTATCTTATCATATAGTGTCGTGTGGTATTGTGTCATATCATATTGTATTGTGTCGTATCTCTTTGTACCGCGTCGTTTCATATCGTGTCGTTTCATGTTGTATTGTTATGTATTGTAGCGTTTTCTGTCGTATATGATCATGTAATATCATATCATGTCGTATCGTATTGTGTCAAATCATATCGCAATGTGTTGTATCGTGGCATGTTGTACTTTATCATATAGTATTGTATCATGTCGTGTAATAACGTATCCTGTTGTATCATACCCTATCCTATCGTATCGTAACATAATAGAGGTTTACCTCTCTTGCACTCCGGAATGCTGTGCTCTCATTATGTAAAAAGCAGCTTCATTAAAAAGTTATTCGAAAAAGTAGGTTGAAGCAGTAATGAAAAAAAGTGATTTTTCTGCATTATATAATTGCAGCTTTTTTTTTTGCTTGTTGTCACAAAGAGCTCTGTTGGTTTGTTCCTCCTGCCTTAACCCAGACATTTGCAATTTTTACTAAATGGATACCCTACATTGCAAAGTCATTGTGGACACTATTTACTACATTCTTAATTAATTCGACACCATTAAGTCACAGCATGCTGCAAAGCAAAATCCCTTTTGAAAGTCCACCTGGCACCTGGGCTTAGGGATTTATTCTCCTAAGCAGTCTCCTTTGTTGCAAAAAAAGAAGTGTTTGCACCAAAAGAACATTTTCAAACACATGTTGCTTTGAAAACTCCTGATCAAAGTGTCAATTTCTAGACATTTAAGACTAACACTAATTAGGGACTTGGCCTTTGATCAAAGGCTTCATTTATTTTGACGTAACATCAAAGACAATCACCTTTTAGTCATGCTTTCTTTTGCTTTTGATCCAAACCTTTGTTTATTCTCCTGCAACCTTGACCTGTCCCTTATCACCTATGAACACATCTCTATTCTATACCTTCCTCTTCTCTTCTCATACATTCATAAATATTGCATACACCAGTTATTCCTGCCCCAAACTGCATGCAGCCAGTCTGCCTCAGATGACACCCTCCTGACATTTCCTGATGGATATGGAGACAGCTATAGGAGAGTTTACCTCTGCTTCTTCCACCTCTTGCTGCATCTCACCTTCCTCCCTCATCCTCTCTGTGTGAGGACAGAGAGAGACAGATGATGTGTGGGTCTCTGAGTGCATGTGCATATCGCTCCGTCTCTCTGCAGGCTGTTTATACTAGTCTGGAGTTTTCCCCTGATGCCCGTATGGCTAGCGTTGTGTCCCACCAGCCAAACACACAAACACACACAGACTCAAGAGACCAAACATCTCATTACTGCAAGAGGGATATGTGTGTTCATGGCTGCCTTCAGTGCAGACACAGACAGTAAGCGCACTCGCTGCTGTGCTTGTTTGTATGTGCAAGAGAGGAAAGAGGCAGAGAGTATTTGTATGCATATTTGTGTTGGAGTGTCTGTGTGAAGGAGTGAGACAAAAGTATGTGTAAATGTGTGTGTTTTTCACAGAGACAGTGCTGTTTCAGTCATGTGTGTGCAAGTGTGGTTGTGATGCTGTCAGTAGACAGATGGTTGTGTAAACTGCGGCTTCATTTTAGAACAAAGGAGGAGATGAGGAGGTGAACTTAACCAGGGTGACAATGTGTGTGCGTGTGTGTGTGTATGTGTGTGAGTGATGGTACATGTTCTTCCTGCCCTTTTATCATAATGAGAACCAAGAATCCTTCAAACACGTTTAGCAGGACATCATTTGGCAAAGGGCACGCAGTGATTTATAGTGAGAGTTAAAGAAAAGTTCCCCCTGATTACAGCTAAGAGCTCATTTGTTTAGACTTCAATAAGGTATCAAAGCGCTGTTGTTTCAATTAAATCTTACAATCAGGCAGGTTTTACTAAAGCAAAAGTATAAGCTCTCCTTGAATGTTGGAAATAATCTGTCATGGCTAGGGATGGGTACCTTTCACATTTGAACCGATACAGTACCGGCACCCGGTACCTGGGAATCAGTACCGGTACTCAACGGTACCAATTTTCTGTACTTATGTGTGTTTATGTGGTAATAAATGTTAATTTGTTTAAGAATAAAATCTAAAAAAATTTAAATTTAACATATTACAGCTTGTGGCATCTAATTGCTCTTTCTGTAGTTCATCTATTAACACACGTGAATGCCTGCGGATGGGAAAACGTCAGTTCTCCATCTCTTTATAATAACAGGACACACAACTTACTTGTTGGGCATTCACGCACACAGGAACGGTTATAAACAGAGCAGGTAGTCGGAGCGAGAGAGTCCGTCTCAGCTCTGCCTCACAGTGAGTGCGCGCGCCCGCCAGCTGCAGGCTCCGTTTGGCACAAATCAGTACTCGGTAGTACAGACGGAATTCGGTCAGTACCTATAAATGTACCGAATTCGGTACCCATCCCTAGTCATGGCACAGAAAACTGTAAATAACATGATAGTGCAGTTCAATCAAAGTAGGTTTTTGAGCAAGCAGAAAAGCGACCAATTCATACCTCTGGTCTAGAGAAAAATTATTTTGTTGTTTAAAACTCTTTAATGGTTGGAATCTTGTGGCGCTTATCCATTAGGGCTCCTACTGCTCATGTGGTTGTGAGTAATGTACAGGGTTCCCACGCGTCCCAGAAAACCTTGAAAACAGTTGACCAGTTTTCCAGCACTGGAAAACACCTGGAAAATGGGAGAAAAGGTCAAATGTCCAGGAAAATCACATATAGTCCTGGAAAATGATTCCAACATGGCTGCGTGTAACCTGACCCGATTAACAAAACACATCCCCATTCATTGAAAGTTGAGTGCATGCTGTGCTGGAAAAGACAGCGACATTGTGCAACTTTTTTTCACATCTTTCCCCTTCACTTCATAATCATGCATTCACAGAAAACGGGGGTATATTGTTTATGTTTTATGGTACATTAACCTTGAAGAGTGCTCTTTTGATTCAAAGAGTCTTATATTTAAGTTATGGTGTGGCCAGCAGGGTCGGGCAGAGAGCTTGGGGGTCTGTGCCTCACAACTTTCTCTGCAGGCTGAGACCTCAATTACCATGCTCTAGCTCAGTTGTTCTCAAAGTGGGGTCCTGGGACACCTGGGGGCCCGCGTACTATAGCGTGAGGGTCCGTGAAATAATTAAAATACATTTCTAATAAATTCTAAAATTGTGCTGTATCATTAAAAACAGCATATACACCATTGTTATGATACCATTTGGTGGCTCGAAGGGATATGTAAGTCTTGCTACTGTTAATTTTCTAAAAGCGTTTAAGATCAGTTACTTGAAAAGTATAAATGTTGTCATGTTGAGTCCACAAGGAATGAAATGACCCTCTGTTTTAAAGTATACAAGTGGTATTTACTTGATTCAAATTGAAGTGTTATCTGTTTATCACTATGGTACAGGTCTAAAGTATTTACATTGATACGTTTTACAATACAAATAGTTCCAAGGGCAACCAAGAGCGCAAATGGTAGTAAGCATGTGCTTTAGTGATGGGAAGTTCGTCTCTTTTCAGAGAGCTAGCTCTTTTAACTTAGCTCCCGAAGAAGAGCCGGCTCTTTCGACTCCCAAACAGCTCTTAATTTAGGATATTTTTTAGCTGTATATTTTACCTTAACTTTGCAAAAAAATAATGGTTTGTGTTGAAACCCTTTTAAGTACGGTGTTTTCATGAGAAGACTTATAATTGACCAATTTTGTGCATTTATTCTGTTTTAGGGTTAGGGTTGGGATTAGAGTTAGGGTTGGGATTACAGTTAGGATTAGGGCTAGGGTTGTGATTAGGGTTTAGGGTTAGGATTAGGGTTAGGGTTGGGATCAGAGTTAGTGTTAGGGTTGTGGTTAGGGTTGGGATTAGGATTAGGGTTGGGATTACAGTTAGGGTTAGGGTTGTGATTAGGGTTAGGATTAGGGTTGGGGTTAGGGCTAGGATTGGAGTTAGGGTTAGGATTAGAATTAGGGTTGTGATTAGGGTTAAGGTTATGATTAGGGTTAGGATTAGGGTTAGGGTTGTGATTAGGATTAGGGTTAGGGTTGTGGTTAGGGTTAGGGTTGGGATCAGAGTTAGGGTTATGGTTGTGGTTAGGGTTGGGATTAGGGTTAGGGTGAGGATTAGGGTTAGGGTGAGGGTTAGGGTGGGGATTAGAGTAAGGGTTGGGATTAGGGTTAGGGTTGGGATCAGAGTTAGGGTTGTGGTTAGGGTTGGGATTAGGGTTAGGGTGAGGATTAGGGTTGAGGTTATGATTAGGGTTAGGGTTGGGGTTAGGGTTGGGATTAGAGTTAGGGTTAGGGTTAGGGTTGTGATTAGGATTAGGGTTGGCATTAGAGTTAGGGTTAGGGTTGTGATTAGGGTTGAGGTTATGATTAGTGTTAGGATTAGGGTTAGGATTAGAGTTAGGGTTAGGATTAGGGTTAGGGTTGTGATTAGGGTTAGGGTTAGGGTTAGGGTTGGGATCAGAGTTAGGGTTGGGATTAGGGTTAGGGGAGAGTCTTCTCTGAAGGAACAGATGAAGCCACGATACACAGCCTCCCCTCCATCACCTGTATCCTATATCCTCACGGCTGCTAAGCAGCGAAAAGGAAAAAACTGGGAGCCGGCTCTCTCTGGATGTGAGCCGGCTCTTCTGATTCACTATAAAGCACCGTCTCTCAGAGCTTTTGATCATGACACATTCATTGAGCCGTTACAGTTTCCTGAACTCTTAGGCTAATGACTCACTACTGCAAGAGTCTGTTGAAGTTACAGTTAGCTGTGAGCAAACTGAAAAGACATGCTCACATGAGTGACGTACTGAGATGCGACACAGTGAAGCTTGACAACCACTGATCTCTGGACAGTGAGAGATGTTTAATACCAATATGGCTAAGGAATGAGAGATCTGCTATCAAACTCAGATCAGTGTAAGATGTACACATGCCTTTGGACCAAGTTAGTGTTGACATTCAAAGTAAGTGAAAAGTAAGTTGGATCATTTTGATTGGTCATTTTTCTTGACTATCCATGGTGGGGCTGAGGTGAAGCTATTAAAATAGTTAGTGGTGCTGTAGCCCAACCAAGCCCTAACCTGATGCTGCAGTTGTTGGCTAGATAAGTGATTAAAATTAAGTTTAAAAACATAGTTTAAAATATGGTTTTATATCCTTCACAAGACATCATATTGTCTTGAAGGAATAAAGTTTTGCCCTGTGATAGGTTGGCGACCTGTCCAGGGTGTACCCTGCCTTCCGCCTGAAGTCAGCTGGGATTGGCTCCAGCCCCCCGTGAGCCAAAACTGGATAAGCGGTCAAGATAATGGATGGATGGATGGATGGATGGAATAAAGTTTCTCAACTCAGATCTCACTTTACATAAAAAGTTGTAAATTCCATCATGTCTTCCTGATATTACAGTTACTTTAGAGTTAAACATCGATGAGTGCAGGAATAAGTGTTATGTGGAAACTAGAATATCTAGTGCAAGGAATATTTTATTATTTTTTATCCCTATAATACAACAGTGAATGCCACAGTGCTGAACTGCAGAAAGTTATCAGAGACAACCCCAAAGCTAAATCAGATAATGACAAAATCCCTTTGCAAGCTTATGGTGTATTAAGAACTGTGTAAAGAGTGGACACTACTTTGCAGATGTGTCTCTACGTGCCCCATAAGACGTGAGTCCTACAAACATTAACTGTCTGATCCTTAACAACATCATTGACAAAAGTTTTATCACAAACCTATCAACTTCTGATGTCAGTTCAGTGAGTATGCTTAGTTTGATGGCACAGTAGCTTGATGGAGACTTTAACATAAAAGAGGACTTTAAAGCATGCACACGAGTTTCAGTTCACAGTAAAAAAAAATTAAAAAGAGAATAGACAATTGAAGATTTAGAACTGTTCTTTGATTTTGTGTGTTGGCTGCCCTGATTACAATTAAAATGTCTCATTATATTAATATTTATGCATCTTTGCTGACCAAATCTTAGCCTTACTTGCCCTCGGGTGTGCATAAATGGCACATTTTACAACAACAAAGATGTGAAAAAACAAACACAAAAAAAACCCAGTTGGTAATCTCATTGGTGTTGGCTAAAAAGCAGTTAAAAAACAACTAACTTATTAATCTCTAGAAAAAAATACTTGCATATTTCTGTTGAATCTCCATAGAGAGAGAAGGAGTATAATTTAATACCACATCAGACACAAAACAGTGGAAATTTCCCCTGAAGGAGTGCACTACATCTGCACATGTGCCCAGTAGAACAAAGTAATGACACAGCTTCCCCTTTACAGAGCATTTTTCATCTTCACGACTTCATTTCTGGTGATGAATGCGTCCCCATTGTTCCATACACGAGGTCATTTTAGCTAATTCATAGAGATAAAACAGCCTGATGTAGCAAATCACAGATAATGAAGTAAATGTGGGGAAGGTTGAATGAAAGAGAGATGGAGCAAATGTATGTTTTAAGATGGTTTAAATCTGACTGTGTGTCCTTTTTTGATATATGTGTGAATGACCTCCATCTTTCACCTAGCCCCATTCTTCCAACATGCTTACCCATACTCCCTTGCTAATATGTGTACATTATGTGCAGAGACTCTATATAAGCCACTGGACATGCAGCTGCATAGAGAAATGGCTCATGGGAGACTTAACATACAGACAAATCCCAAGCAATGGTGCACATGCAGTATGAGGGACACAGGGAGCACAGCGGTGAAAGCATTATCATAAATAAAAACTGAACTGTGAGGGACTCTGCCAAAGATCCTTAATCTCCCCTCTGTTTGTTTGTGTGCCATCCAGAGATGAAAATGTAATGCAGAAGCTTTTCTTCTGCTTGTATGTCGAGGTTTGGTATTCCACTCTGCACTTGTTTTGCTATTCTTGTGAGAACCATGTTTAAGTTTTAAGCCTTAAAAAGTGTTATTATAGGACATTTGTATCCTTAACTCTTTGATATTTTAAATCTCTTCAGGGCAAAGGTTGAATAAAGGTTTGTGTGAGATTTGGATAAGTATAGATACCAAAAGCTGGAGGGGTGGAGGGGTTTGTGTGCTCCTTGTTGAACTGTGTTTCTATATATATATGCCTTTTTTTTTTTTAATAAATTGTTAAAGAAAAAATACATCACAAGCTTGATCTGTAGCCCTAAGCTCCAAATATGACACTCTAGCTAACACTCTAGCATCAGTTTGGCACATGCAAGGCTTTGTGTTTAAGTAAGCTTTGAAAAATATGAAATCCAAGTCAGTGTTTAAAAGAATGCAGCCAACAAGCAAAATCTGGTTACTTTCAAAGGTAGTTTTATGACATTTAGGCATGCAACAATCATTAACATGTGCTTAACACTGCATAGAGGTTGGGTTAGGTTTAGGCACACTATTTGGTTAGGTTAAAGGCTCATACAAAATGGTAAGGCTCAAGAAAATAGATCATAGTTTGGGTTTTAAGTAGATCTAACATGCATGTGAATATAAATTGTCTCTTTTGGTACCTAAAAGTTAAGTCACTAAACGTATTGAGCATCTTTTGCTGCAATGATTAATAGTAATGACACCAAGACATTAAAGACATTTGCTTCTCTTTCCTAATCTGAAAGGTACAAAGCTGAAAAAGCCTTTTTGATTTGAGATGAAATGTCCTCAAGAACCTATGCCATGTCCTTCTGCTTTTTTGAATAAGCACTGGCATACATACGTTACGTAACTTTAAAAGCAGGCAGCTTCTCAAAAGAACTCAACATGGACTATTTGTTTCACAAGGGAACAAATTTTGTGTTCATTTGGCCCATCCATCACCTCTGACTGCCACCCCAGGCCTTTGTGTTCTTCAAACTGTGTCAACTTACTTCAGTGCAACATCAAATCAACAAATTACAAGATAGCTTTTAAAATTACTCCATAGTGGTACCTCTGGAGTAGTTCTTGATGTGTTAGATCGTTTCCACACGGCTGTGTTTAATTACTTTGGGAAGAGAACAGGCTGACATTTAATCAAGTATTTCTTAATGACTCATTCTTTAAGAGGGATTACTTTTGTTTCTCTGTTAAATCTATTAATAAATGAGTGTTTAAGATTCAAACTCATACCTGTTGGTGTATTTGAAGTTCCTTCCCTCTCTGAGATGATAATATTATTCAGAATTAACACTGCATTCAAACAGCCTGAGTTATTGTCCTTTAAGGGAATATTCATGAGGCGGAAAAAGTCTTTATCCTTCATTTGATTTAAGTACTTTCAGCCGAAACAGAAACCAAACAGCCTAGAGCTCATTAGAAATGCTGAGTCATTGCTGGTCAGAGAAAAGCTGAGTTTGCAGAATGCTGTGCTGCTACGGCTTCTGCTACTGCAGTTTAGTACATATGAGGTAGGCTTACCTATGCTACATTGAACACCCTAATATTCTCTGTGATTCCAGTCATGTGTGTTTTATAGTTTTGTTTTCTTATTAACATACCGAAATCTTCTCTTAGTTTGGCTTCAGAAACAAAGTGTACGGAGTGATGACTCAGTAGACTGTGAAAGAGTTGATGCTAAAAAAGATTGAGAAAAGTCAGTGTTTTGTAATAAGTTATTCCCCGCTGAACTCACAGTGAGGTTCATCTTTAAAAATGCATGCAATGCAGAAAGTTGGTCTACTTCTTCAACTTTGCAACAACAGCACTCTTTCCTGATTTTGTCAGGGAGCTTGTAGTGCTGAAAACCCTCAAATTTAACCCATGCCTAAAAGATGTTTTTCAAATCAGAAAGAAATCCCTGGACAATTCAATTTCTCCATTTTGATATTAAAGCTAGAATAAAAGGTGGAAAAACTTTCTGTCAGTTAATATTTGAGTGTGATATTTAGGAGAATTATGATTATTATGATTATTTTGTGATTATTATGATTATTATGATTATGATTGTTATTATTATTATTATGATTGTTGTTGTTTTTGTTGTTGTTATTATTATTATTATTTCATATTGGTACTCTTCATACAGGGCATGAGACAGCAAATGCTAGCTTAGCTTAGCACAAAACCCAGAAACAGAGGTAGAATAGCCTGATCAGTTATAATTTTTCCTTTTGGCCTAAGCCTGGCTAGGTGTCCCCTCAGATTGTCGTGCTAAGCTAAGCTAACTGTCTGCTAGCTTTACATACGTAAGTACTGCACAAACCCAAGAGTGAAACTGATATTCACTGCCTGAAGAAAAATCGAATGGATAATGAGGTTAAAGAGTAAAAGGAAGGAATATTTTAGAGCTATTTCTCTAATTCACGACTTTTATTTTAACTGGACAAATTACAAAATCTGGAAAGTACAAATGGAGAGGGATTCAATAGGCCTTAGCCTACAAGCAGGTCTTGTAAAGTTGAGTTTTGAAAGCTCCTACAAAAGGTCTTTAATGCTTTGAAATCGTTGCATTCATTTGATTAAATAACAGACAGGGCTGAAGTGCTTTTATTGATTATTTTATGATTATTTCCAAATAAGTCCTTACCTCTGTGAAGGCAATTATAATAGAAGTATGAGTCTTTCCAAGACAGAAATAAAACTTTTTTTGCACCTTTTTTGAAAAGCTCTACAAAGTTGAATTTGGAGGCTGTCATGATTGGTCAGACACATTAGCTGTAAATACAGATGGACAACATGTCTCCACCTTATGTTGGAGGAAAGTGAAGCCAACATACCCCAGTGTCCCCAAATGCAAAAGATATTAGTGGGCACAGAGTTTGCTCTGTAGGTATCTGTTGGTGGAACCAGCGTATTGATGTCCCAAGTTATTAAAGAAAAATAAACTTCAAATGAATATTCAAAGTTAAATTAGCATGAAAATTATTTGTACTAACTGAAACCGTGTTTAGGAAAATGTTATTTGGTGTATTTCAATTTTACAGTTTGACCCATGTCCCATCTGTTTATATGGAGGAGGCAGGCTTTATCACCTAAACTGCAGCCAGTCAGTAACTGACCCCCACATGTTTTGGTTTCACTTTTGGAGAGCTGTCTTGCTGTCCATCTTTCTTCCTTGCTGGTGGTACTCAGCAGTTAGGGTTAAGGTTCTGTATTTATGTCATAAATGTAAGTCAGAGAAGCATCATTGAAAACCAGCACTTCAAATGCAGCGTGGAGGGAAGCATGTAGGGTTACAGGGTCAGCTTTGAGATGTGTTAGAAAGTCAACTGGGTGACATCTCCTCGCTCAGCTGCTATCGATCCACCTCAGGGAGGGAGGGAGAGAGAGAGAGAGTGGCAAACGAGAGAACGTAAGAAAAGAAAAGATGGTGAAAATGAGTGCGAGGTGAAGGGAGGAGATGGGAATGAAAAGTCAAACTGGGAGAGGATTTGAAGTGTAAGGCCAGGGAAGAGAGATGAAAGGACACGGAGTGAGCGGATGAGTGGATTTGGCAGGAGGAGAGCTGAAAAAGAGGTGAAATGAAGTTCACCGGAGGAGGAAAGGAGTCTTTTTTATATTTCCGTAATTATCAGTTTCACTTTACTCTCCTTTGAAGAACAGTATCTCCCAATCTTACCCCTCGCCTCCCGCTTTGTTCCACTCCACTTGTCCCAATTTTTGCCTTTTTCCCCCTCCGTTTTCCTTTCATCTCCACGTTCTCTGTCTCACACACTCACACACACTTACGCACCTCTGAGTGTGTCGTAATCTCCTGGACATGCCGGAGCATTAGATGAGCTTGCAAAGTGAATGTCAGCCAAAAACATACACAACCTCACTCGTGAAACACGGCACATATTAATGGTTTGCTCTTTTACTACATCCTCTGTCTCTGTCAGACACACAAAACACTCTTAACACACACACACACGAATTCACAAATCATCTCGGCTGTTCTTTCTCTTTTTCTGTCAGTTTCCCTCGCTGTCGCTCATTTCCTTCGAGCGACAACTGAAAACATTTGCCTCTCTTTTGTCTGCCTGTTTGAATAGTGTTGTTTGTCATGTTTGTGTTTGGGCTTGTTTTTATGTTGTTTACTCTGGGGGGGAAACAGGGAAAACAAGTTGAATATGTGTGTGTTAACCTGTCTGAGTGTGTGTGTGCACAGTGGGGGAGATGGACAGACAATAAGACTGTCAGAATAAAAGACGAGCAGCGAGTGAAAAGGAGACGGAGGTATAAAGAGAGGTATAATCTGCAGCCGTAGTTGAGGAGGGGAAATTAAAAAGGCAGAGGAGAGCTATCACAGAGCCTTTTAATTAGCTATCCCGTTTATCACCGCCGGCAAAGCGAGCCAGGGTACCGTTTGTTGTCGTGTCAGGAGGAAGTCGGAGAAGCACTTTTCTCTGAGGCGGCAGGAAGGAGAGACGACAGATAAAAGAGGCAGAGATGAGTGAAAGACAAGGCATAGAAGTAAAGAGACTAACTCACAGATAGGAGCTTATTTATTATGACACATATACAGTATAGGCACCGTATGGAACCTCTATATGAACCCACACATACACAGGTAAAGTAAATGAATGGTAACAGCAAGATTTGCATATTTCTAGTCAGTCAGCCGGAGACGTGCTATAAATGTGACACCTGCAGAATATTAAAACACAACAATAAAAGACTTTATTGGAAACACTACGATGAAACTCAAGCAAAAATGTTACCTCTTAAAGTATTTGCACATTTACAAAATTCAAACCTTCCTGAAAGTTTCGGTGCAAGTTGCTAGTGTGGAAAAATAGCTGAGCTGCCCCCAGCTTTTGACCATTTTTCCTCACCTGCCTCCTCTTAAGTGGATGTGAGAACACAGCAAGAAATATTCCAGAAAATTCCCTGTGACCAGGCAAGGGAGGGTAATGGTGATTACATTATGCGACCGGTGCAAACCCAGAGGAGCAACATAACAGGATGAAAAAAACACCCAGAGTTGAAGAAGGAGGATCATTCTCAAGACAAGAACAGTAAAGATGTCTGCACATCCATACACCGGGTGTATCACACACAGCA
The DNA here is from genome assembly GCF_009762535.1 of Notolabrus celidotus. Classification (NCBI taxonomy): domain Eukaryota; kingdom Metazoa; phylum Chordata; class Actinopteri; order Labriformes; family Labridae; genus Notolabrus; species Notolabrus celidotus. The sequence continues at coordinate 24,834,052 of NC_048287.1, read as the reverse complement.
CTGATAGAAATGCAAAAACTGTCATGATAGTGAAGGTCTTTATTGCTTTATGTGTTATTTGCAGGGGGCCTGCTTATGTCAACATCTACTGTGCGGCTCAGAGGATGTAATAGGCCCGTGCTGCGTGGTTTTGAGTTTTGAAAGTGAGTCAAATAGTTATGATGTCCTATAGCAGCCCACTTCCTTGTTTTAGCATGGTTGCATTCACATCTCCCATGGACCCTGCTGAAATACACGTGAATCAAGCTCAAGAGCACCTCTTCAAGTGGACTCAACTGTGTTCACCCTGATCAGATGCACCAGACGTTGGAGTCAAGTGTTCTCAGATTATGGCCTGGAGCCTTAATTTGAAACCATCCTTAATGTTTGTTACATTTCTCTTGCCGTTCCTCTACTCTGTTACTCCAGTAAGGAATGCTGCAGTAGCCCACATTTTTAAACAGAGAGTAACTAAATTCAGCTACTTATCTGAACAATGAACACTTGGACATGAATAAGCATGATAAGAACTAACTAAAAGGACAGAAAGCATGCTTAACAACAAATATTTGATGTGTATTTTGATTTTCTAATTTGACCCATGTTCCATTTGCTATAATGAGGGAGGCAGGCTGTGGCCAGTCACCAGGTGGAGCTTTCCTAAAAACTGGAGGAGCTCAAGAAGGAACTGGGGAACCCACAAAACATTGAGTCCTCTCCGACACAGGACCGCAAGGGTGACACTCCAGACGTGGTACAAACATCACATGAAACATGTGGGGAACCACCCTAGGAGAAGATTTCTGTCTGGAGGAGGTTCAAGAAGACCATCACTCCAAAAGCTGCCGCAAATTCAAACAGAAGAAGAAAAAGCAAATGCAACAGCTGGACCAAAAGTGACGACATAGCTCCTCCAACCCCTCCACCCTTAAGACCCCAGACACACACAGTCTATCAGGCAGCACAGTGGACAATGTAAAGTCCTGAAAGACAGAAGCCATGGCTGGAATCTGTCTGTCAGGATAATACACGTCTCACTGTGCCTGCGTGGGTTTTTCCCCGGGACTGATTTGAGTCACTTTTGGTTACTGGTAAGATCCAAAAAAACAACTTTGCATTAAATTATTTTTATACAATCATCCATTTCATAAGCTAGACTTGTTAGAGTTGGAAAAAAACATGGTTGTGCTTTGTTCTAATTCAGGTAGGGGTATTTTAAAAAGTAAAGTTTTTTGGTGGGTTTGTACCTCAGCCAATATATCACTGTCTTTGTTTGAGACTTTCTCTCTTGTGTTTTAACCTCACAAAATTGAATAATAGGAACTCTGGGACATCACTTGAATTTGAAATAAAGTCGAGGAGCTTAAGACAGAGTTTCAGAGCACAAATTGAATTTATTCTCACCTTTTGGTGCGTCAGGGGAGTTAGGGAGACACACATGTTTTTGTCACAGGGCACTAGACAAGATATGCAATTCAAAAGCACTCAAAGGATACAGTTATTCTGACCATGATGTATTTAGTTAACAATTTAGAATCCTGACCCACAAAATGTTGTGCAGGCCAGAAACAATATCATCCATAGTATTTATCCAACAGATGGAGAAAATGGACAACACTTCACTCTGTCTGAATAAAGAAGTAACATCTACTTTTGATTCTCCACCTTTACATCAAGTTGTTGCACTACAGCTTCATAAAATAGAAAACAGATGTTTGGGAAAAAAAAGAACCTTGACATGAATGAGAAAAGATCACAGACCGCTGCAGTGCTGCTTCCATGTTAACGTGTTTAACCCTGCGTGCTGCAGGGAGGCATTTCAGAAATGTCTCTGCATGTTAAAGTAGGCTCTAATCTCATGCTTCAGTTTCAGCACGCAATTTATTTTGGGAAACTAGAGCATGGATGCTACCTTTTTTACCATGTGACCTCTTAAATGTCTACTTACAGCCCTTTGTTAAGGAGTGCATATTTTATGTCCTCAATTTGTGACCTCTTTTTTAACAAATAAAGATACCTGAAAGTTTTGTAGTGTTTCATCTTTAAGAAGTTCAACACAGACATTTTCAAGAAGGGAGAAAGAAGAAAAGAAGGTCTGAGAAAATTAACTGGACTTTGATAAAGATTGCAAATGATGATGTGAAAGTGGACTCTGTGTCCGGCACCTTTTCTCACTGGTTTTCCATCTCATGTAGCAACAAGACACCCAAATATGGAGCGTCTAAACTAAGAGGTAAAAAATGGGAAGAACATAGAACACCTCCATGTTGATTAAAAACTTGTATTTTAACCATAAATATGGACGTAGTCTCAGTGACACCACTCATTGGTGTCTGAGTAGAAGTTTTGTCGCCCATCAATGGCAGTCGCCATATTGGAAATGCTGACTCAACATAACTCTCAATCAACCTACACATAGGGGTGGATCTTAAGTGCACTTTTAGCCAACGACACCCCAAAGTCGTCATTTTAACATGGGACCTAATGGGGATTCCTTGGCTTTTGCAGCCAGCCTTAAGTATACAATTGAGGAATGGCATATTTTTGCACATCAGCATTGGCTTCATTTTTCAACACTGTATGTTGCCGCTTGATTTTACATCACAACACATCTGGGAAAAAATGCTGACTCACTGAAATGCCTCAGATAGCGAGTGTGATTTTGATTTACCTCTAACTGTAGCGGGTACCAGGCCTTTATTTGAAGCAGACTGCTAATGTTTGCAGGCTTCTATTTCTAAGTCCTTCAGGTTAATAACTGTAATAGGTCATATTTTAGTTGAAAGCCTACTTCTAAATGTCCTGTTTCCTCATATCTACTTGCTTGGTTTGCATGGATATTAAATGACAGCAACCTAGCATTGACTGAACCTTGTTTTTTCCACAGGCCTGTATTTGGGACTGAGTTGTAATTCCTCCATGTGGACTACTCAACACATCATTATTCAAGACAAGGATTATGTTTTATGGTGACAAAATCAGGTTGGTTTAAGCTTTACTACTCCTGAGCGGTCTAGTGTACAAGTGCATGCTAAGGTTTCATTATGCAGATCTCTTGGGGCCCTCAGCTGCCTTAACATTGCACACCATCACTCTGCTAAACCCTGCACACAGCACCAAGATGTACTATATGTTATAATGTAAATGAGCAAACATACAGGCCTCTTTAGCTCACATACATATCTGATTTGTATTATATCAGATTATAGTGGGTGTATATACAGTATCTGCATGCCTATCCATGTGCATGTGTTTTTATGGGCATTCATGCACATACTGAAAGTACATGTGGGATGTTGGGACTCCATAATATACCCTGCGGTGCCAGAGCCTCCATTCCGACCGTCCATTTATACTAGCGAGATCTAATTGAATCTAATTGGAACAATTAAAGTGAAATTGGAACAGAAGAATTTATTGAACCAGTTATCTGTAGTAATTAGGGGTAATTGGCCTATTGTTATCTTTACAAGTCTCCTGGAAGGGCAGACAAAGACCCAGCTCTTGGACCGGTAAGTGAGATTGGCGTACAGTGCATGAAGAGGCACAGCCTGCTGGTTGGAGTCTTCTCCTCTCTACATAATTCTATGCATTATTCCACAGTATGCAGATGTTTTCTTAGAGTGTAAGTGTATTACAGTGCAGTTCTACTCCGTCCTGATGCTGCACCTGATGATATCACGTGTTGAAAGTCGTCTTTGTGCAGCAAATCAATGAGGGTCCACCGACACACAGAGGACATCTTCCACTGTTCTATTTTCACTTACAGCTCTTTCATCTTCTTTTAATTGTTTGTCATTCCCCTTGTCCATTCATCCCTGCTCTCAGCCGGCACATTTCGACGCACTGGAGTTCTGATATTGATTTTCAAAATTATAACTCAGCTACTGTGACAAAAAATAGAAGTTATCCAAAACCTTAGAATGAGCGAAGTAAGTGCAAAACTGGGGCTTTGTGGGAATGAAAATGGAGGTAAGATGGAAAGTAGAGGAGAAAATGTTGCATGGAGTGAAGGTAGGGTAAGGTAATATAGACACATGGACAAAAAAAATAACTGCAGCCTCTCTGTAATTTCAAATCTCTTAAGCAGACACTCCCTCTCTTTCCAGACCAACATACCCACTAGATAATGTGGTTGGGTATTGATTTTCTCTTGCATGCATTTGCATCAATTCACCCCAAACTGAGAAGCAAACTGGTTTTATGTTGAACGCTGAAACATGGAAAACTTTACTGCTCTTTATCTTTCGTACGTACAATACGATAGCTTCATCTTGTTTACTTCCCTTCTTCCTCCTCTGTTGAGTTTGTTAACTACCTGGCTTCCTTCTATACATTTATCATGTTTGACTTCCAGGTCAAATCCGAGTGGCAACTTCCAGCGGTGAGAATTCAAGCCATTGCGGAATTGTTAAAAACTGCAGTATCTCGAGTGTCGGCTTGATGCTGGCTCCGGAATTACCGGAAACCACATACACAGCAATTCGAAAAAGCCGATCTATACAGCAGAAATAAACATGTTTACAGCCTGGTTAAAAAAAAAACAAGTGTAGTCTGGATAGCTAATTATACAGTCTATGGTCAAAGCCCATGCTCTGCAGTTTAACTAACTCAATAGAAGAAGAAGGAGAAGGAGAAGAAGACGAATCTATCATATACGTACGAAAGATAAGAGCAGTAAAGCTCTCCATGTTTTCACCGTTCAACATAAAATCAGTTTGCCTCTCTCTTATTTGTTTGTTGATTGTTACGGTGTGTGACCATATACTGTATAAAATATGGACGTAGTATCCGTGACATCACCCATCTGTTTCTGAAGAGCTGTTTTGAGGCCAATCGTGGGCGGCAGCCATATGGCTGCTATGGAGCCAGTGTAACGTAAATAGGGATGCACCGATCCGATCCTGGTATCGGATATCAGCTAGATCGGACTCAAAAAGCTAGATCGAATATCGGTGACAAGAGGCCGATATATAGTGCCAATCCATATGGCAGATCTATTCATCTCAGTTCTATGCTTTTTTGTGTTTATAATATCTATTGGTTATGAAGATTAACTCACCAGACTGCTAGTACACATTTATAATCTCTTAAATAATGATACTGTCAGTTTAAAAATGTTTATTTTATTTTGGTTTACAAAGTCAGAAAAGCTTGAAGTTGCCAAAACATGATTATATCCTCACATTAAGGAATTGAGATTGTTAAGTCAATACCGGGGTCGGATCGGCTAGTATCGGTATCGGCAGATACAAAATGCCCCGGTATCGATATCGGTATCGGGACCTAAAAAGTAGGATTGTTGCATCCCTAGACGTAAAGAGGCAGAGTTTGAGCCTCCTAGCCAACAGCTACAGTGTTCCTGCAGTCAGCTGTGCCTCTCATTGGAAGACTCATAATCCCAATATCTTCGGAATTGCGTTAGAAAAAAATTTCCCCCCTCACAGTGAGAGCACATCGAGAAATGAGCTATCCTACACTCGTCTTTTGTACCAGGCTGTAAACATGTTTATTTCTGCTGTAAAGATCGGCTTTTTCCCATTCATGTGTATGTGACTTCCAGTACTTTCGGAGCCAGCCTCAAGCAGATTCTCGATGAACTGCAGCTTTTAGCACTTCCGCATTGACTCATATTTTTAGACCGGAGGTTGCCGCTTGTGTGTGACGTAATAGGCCAACCAGAAGAAGGTCCTGTAGTAATGAGCTGAAGGGGGCATGTCGGGGAAAAGTCGCCACCTACTTAGCAGAGGCAGACATGCTTTTGTCAATAATTTGATTCTTGCCTGATGCTTGTATACTTGAACAAGGACAGTTGTCACATTAGATTTCCTCATTGATCTATAACCATAGCTTGCGTTAACTGTGCATGTTAAAGTTAAGACAGACATGGATAAGGAGTTACTCCTTTCCTGTCTCACAAGAACGAACCCCCCCCCCCCCACTCCCTCCTTTGCAGTAAGTTTAGTTTTCCCCAAACCTTTGACATATTTTTGTTTCCCTCTTTTTTTCCCCATGTAGTTTGGAGCATTTTGAGTGGGACTTTTAATATGAAGCTGTCACTCAGGTGTCACTCACTGACTTCTATGTTAATTGCAGCTGATTGAAATGATGTAAATGAAGAATATGTAAGTCTCTGCGGCTCAGAGGGAGGTAAGGTAGGAGTATTAGTATGCTGTCATAAACTGTAGATATTTAAATCAAATGCAAAATATTTCATTAAAATACCTGATGAGCTGAAAACAATAGCTGATGTCTTTCCGGGGAGATGCATTACCATCACTGAAGTCCCTAAACAGTGTGGAGCAGTGCAGGGGAGGATTTCAGTACAAGACAAAGTGATGACAGCAATGTTCCTTTATTGTGGTGTGGTACCTGCGAGAGTGAAAGACTGCACACATTGTTGAGATTGTTTCTATTCTGGGAACTTTAGCAGGGGATCTAAAATCGACCTATGGAGAGGTGAAATGATTCAGCAAATGATACAAATCTAGAAATGTAGAGCTACTCTCTAAAAGTAGACTATTTCACAACATAGCAGATCCTGGACTTTGATATCCTTGCCCCCTAAAATAATCATATGTTGATGCCATTCCTAAAGTTTGATACGTAGCAGAATCATCCACAGAGGTAATTCAAACTAAGGTGGATTAATGCTCATCTGATACTCATCATTTGGACTGAGGGGACTGCATGCTGAGCTACCACTAATCTACCTATTTCAAACATTGGTGGTCAACTGGAAATGTTTAACCTCTTGCAGACAGCCTGTGCTTTTTGGAATTTATGAATGCATGCCTCTTCTATTCCTCTTTCTAACCCCAACTCAGTCAAGGCTGATGGCTGTCTAATGTGAGTCTGATTCTGCTCAAGGTTTCTGCCTGTTAAAGGAAGTTTTTCCTTACCACTGTAACTTGCTAAATGCTGCAAAGTGCTCTGCTCATGGTGGATTAAGATGAGATCAGACTGAGTCCAGCCTGTAAGATGGGACTGGATCTTATCCTGTCTTGATGTGGGGTCTTTGTTAATAATATAACATAGAGTACGGTCTAGACCTGCTCTGTTTGTAAAGCATCTTGAGATAACGTTTGTTGTGATTTGGCGCTATATAAATAAAGATTGATTGACTGTCTCTAGCTTGTGTCGTGAAGTTTAGGTGTTGTTAAACTCATGAGGTGGCACACCACATTGACCTTTCCTCTGCAGTATCTTGGCAGTCAGCTTCTTCTTGATTAATGTTGTAAATATAACACAACAT